>NC_048581.1:7373652-7638652 GCF_013265735.2 Oncorhynchus mykiss | reverse complement strand
AGCCTTCAACATACTCTTATAGCCTTCAACATACTCGTATAGCCTTCAACATACTCTAATAGCCTTCAACATACTCGTATAGCCTTCAACATACTCTTATAGCCTACAGATTCTTAGTCTTCAACATACTCTTATAGCCTACATATTCTTATAGCCTTCAACATACTCTTATAGCCTTCAACATACTCTTATAGCCTTCAACATATTCTTATAGTCTTCAACGTATTCTTATAGCCTACAGATTCTTACCTCTTTGCTTGTTGATATCCATTGAATTGTGATCATTCTACTATTTTAGAAAGATTTGCACAAATATGAAAAGAAAAGATAAAACAGTATACATGTAGATCACGGCAAGGGACAAACCTTAAATTGAGGAGATCTTTACATGTTTCAGTTAAGAGCCTGCACCTGCTGTCCTTTCAAATCCAAACATTTCAGTTAAGAGCCTGCACCTGCTGTCCGTTCAAATCCAAATGTTTCAGTTAAGAGCCTGCACCTGCTGTCCGTTCAAATCCAAATGTTTCAGTTAAGTGCCTGCACCTGCTGTCCGTTCAAATCCAAATGTTTCAGTTAAGAACCTGCACCTGCTGTCCTTTCAAATCCAAATGTTTCAGTTAAGAACCTGCACCTGCTGTCCTTTCAAATCCAAATGTTTCAGTTAAGAACCTGCACCTGCTGTCCTTTCAAATCCAAATGTTTCAGTTAAGAACCTGCACCTGCTGTCCTTTCAAATCCAAACGTTTCAGTTAAGAACCTGCACCTGCTGTCCTTTCAAATCCAAATGTTTCAGTTAAGAACCTGCACCTGCTGTCCTTTCAAATCCAAATGTTTCAGTTAAGAACCTGCACCTGCTGTCCTTTCAAATCCAAACGTTTCAGTTAAGAACCTGCACCTGCAGTCCTTTCAAATCCAAATGTTTCAGTTAAGAACCTGCACCTGCTGTCCTTTCAAATCCAAACGTTTCAGTTAAGAACCTGCACCTGCTGTCCTTTCAAATCCAAATGTTTCAGTTAAGAACCTGCACCTGCTGTCCTTTCAAATCCAAATGTTTCAGTTAAGAACCTGCACCTGCTGTCCTTTCAAATCCAAATGTTTCAGATGGCCAGTTAAGAACCACCACCAACCTGCAAGAACTTTGAGGATTTTAATAAAAGAACCCTTGTTGAACCCTGACATCTTTAGGAGTGTATGAAGATCCACTCCACATAAAATGCTTCCTGCTAAATCAGTGTTTCAGACTATAGTATATTAATCATTTGATTCGCTGGGTTTCTTTGACCTGACAAGAATGGCTGAGTAACTGGTTTTATTTCTGATTGGCTGGAGGCTAGTTTCACCGTCCAATCATTACAGATCTACAGGGGTAAAAACGTTTCCCCATGGCGATACTTTGGCCCACGAGAAGGATTAGAAAATGGCAGATAATATTAGTACATTATTGTATTCTATCCATGCCGGCTTTGGCTGGCAACCTGAGACATGATAAAGAGAGATGGGAGGGCAGAGAGACTACCTGAGACATGAAACAGACAGGTGGGAGGGCAGAGAGACTACCTGAGACATGAAACAGAGAGATGGGAGGGCAGAGAGACTACCTGAGACATGAAACAGACAGGTGGGAGGGCAGACAGACTACCTGAGACATGAAACAGAGAGATGGGAGGGCAGAGAGACTACCTGAGACATGAAACAGAGAGATGGGAGGGCAGAGAGACTACCTGAGACATGAAACAGAGAGATGGGAGGGCAGAGAGACTACCTGAGACATGAAACAGAGAGATGGGAGGGCAGAGAGACTACCTGAGACATGAAACAGAGAGATGGGAGGGCAGAGAGACTACCTGAGACATGAAACAGAGAGATGGGAGGGCAGAGAGACTACCTGAGACATGAAATAGAGAGATGGGAGAGCAGAGAGACTACCTGAGACATGAAACAGAGAGATGGGAGGGCAGAGAGACTACCTGAGACATGAAACAGAGAGATGGGAGGGCAGACAGACTACCTGAGACATGAAACAGACAGGTGGGAGGGCAGACAGGCTACCTGAGACATGAAACAGACAGGTGGAGGGCAGACAGACTACCTGAGACATGAAACAGAGAGATGGGAGGGCAGACAGACTACCTGAGACATGAAACAGAAAGGTGGGAGGGCAGACAGGCTACCTGAGACATGAAACAGACAGGTGGAGGGCAGACAGGCTACCTGAGACATGAAACAGACAGGTGGAGGGCAGACAGACTACCTGAGACATGATACAGACAGACTACCTGAGACATGATACAGACAGACTACCTGAGACATGATACAGAGAGGTGGGAGGACAGACAGACTACCTGAGACATGATACAGACAGGTGAGAGGGCAGACAGGCTACCTGAGACATGAAACAGAGAGGTGGGAGGGCAGACAGACTACCTGAGACATGAAACAGACAGGTGGAGGGCAGACAGACTACCTGAGACATGAAACAGACAGGTGAGAGGGCAGACAGGCTACCTGAGACATTAAACAGACAGGTGGGAGGGTAGACAGGCTACCTGAGACATGATACAGACAGGTGAGAGGGCAGACAGGCTACCTGAGACATGATACAGACAGGTGAGAGGGCAGACAGGCTACCTGAGACATGAAACAGACAGGTGGAGGGCAGACAGGCTACCTGAGACATGATACAGACAGACTACCTGAGACATGATACAGACAGGTGAGAGGGCAGACAGGCTACCTGAGACATGATACAGACAGGTGAGAGGGCAGACAGACTACCTGAGACATGAAACAGACAGGTGGAGGGCAGACAGGCTACCTGAGACATGATACAGACAGGTGGAGGGCAGACAGGCTACATGATACAGACAGACTACCTGAGACATGATACAGACAGACTACCTGAGACATGATATAGACAGACAACCTGAGAGGGCAGACAGGCTACCTGAGACATGAAACAGACAGGTGGAGGGCAGACAGGCTACCTGAGACATGATACAGACAGGTGGAGGGCAGACAGGCTACCTGAGACATGATACAGACAGGCTACCTGAGACATGAAACAGAGAGGTGGGAGGGCAGACAGGCCCTCGAACAGTGGGTTAACTGCCTGTTCAGGGGCAGAACCACAGATTTGTACCTTGTCAGCTCTGGGATTTGAACTTGCCGCCTTTCGGTTACTTGTTCAACACTCTAACCACTAGGCTACCCTGCTGCCCCAAAAAATGTGTATGCTAAAAACGAGTGAAGTGTCACTTCCGTAAACCATAACTGCAGAAAGGGGTGAGCAGCGTTGCAGCCCTAGTCTGCCCTTTAAATACAGCACTCATCGCTTCAAGCCACACACAGGCACATCCACCCCGTTGCAGCCCTAGTCTGCCCTTTAAATACAGCACTCATCGCTTCAAGCCACACCCAGGCACATCCACCCCGTTGCAGCCCTAGTCTGCCCTTTAAATACAGCACTCATTGCCTCAAGCCACACCCAGGCACATCCACCCCGTTGCAGCCCTAGTCTGCCCTTTAAATATATCACTCATCGCTTCAAGCCACACCCAGGCACATCCACCGAACAGAGAAAATGTACCTCAAAATCTGTTCAAGAACATTTTCGGGAAATGTGTGGTTTAGTACAATCCGTTCTGCAACGTAGAACACGTTCTAGCGAACTGAACGAACCTCTGTTTTAACCTTTGAAACTAGTTCTATTAACCAATGTAATAATTCCATGCGGAAGCATTAAGAAATAAACAAGTTCATGGGACCAGCGCCGTTGCTAACTACTAGCGCCGTTGTTAACTACTAGCGCCGTTGTTAACTACTAGCGCCGTTGCTAACTACTAGCGCCGTTGCTAACTACTAGCGCCGTTGCTAACTACTAGCGCCGTTGCTAACTACTAGCGCCGTTGCTAACTACTAGCGCCGTTGTTAACTACTAGCGCCGTTGCTAACTACTAGCGCCGTTGCTAACTACTAGCGCCGTTGCTAACTACTAGCGCCGTTGCTAACTACTAGCGCCGTTGCTAACTACTAGCGCCGTTGCTAACTACTAGTGCCGTTGCTAACTACTAGCGCCGTTGCTAACTACTAGTGCCGTTGTTAACTAGCAACACTGGTCGCATTTTTTGCAGAGTTATGGGATAGCCTATTAGTAGGGCCGTAGAACGTTCAGGCTGCTGTACAGACACTATGGAGGTTGTAGTCTAGAGCGCCCGGTTACATTGTGTTAGAGAGCATTTTTTTTTAACTCTAAATGGTTAAAAGAGTGTGACATAGATGTCATTGTTGCAATAGTCTGTGACTGGGCAAAATATATTATCATCTTAAATTGACATGTTGAATTGCACTGAACAAAAATATATAAACGCAACAACGCAAAGTGTTGAGCTGAAATAAAACATCCCAGAAATGTTCCATACACACATCCCTGTTAGTGAGCATTTCTCCTTTGCCAAGATAATTAATCCATATCAAGAAGCTGATTTAAACCGCGTTATCATTACACATGTGCACCTTGTGCTGGGGACAGTAAAAGGCCATTCTAAAATGTGCACTTTTATCACACAACACAATGCCACAGATGTCTCAAATGTTGAGGGAGCTTGCAATTGGCATGCTTACTGCAGGAATGTCCACCAGAGCTGTTGCCAGATAATGTAATGTTAATTTATCTACCATAAGCCGCCTCCAATGTCATTTTAGAGAATTTGGCAGTACTTCCAACCAACCTCACAACTGTATACCACATGTATGGCTTCGAGCTAAAGGATAGAGCTGCCGCTTTCAAGGAGCGGGACAGTAATCCGGACGCTTATAATAAATCCCCACTATGCCCTCAAACGAACCATCAAACAAGCAAAGCGTCAATACAGGATTAAGATTGAATCCTACTACACCCGCTCTGAAATTCGTCAGATGTGCCATTTTCTATGGCATTAATCCTGGCTACAGCGCGCTCCAGATCTGTGGTTACTACAGGTTCTCATCTATCCACAGGTGTGCCGTTTACCGTAATTTGTTGTGGTTTGTCTTTGAGAAGAGCGCAAACATTTATTGTGGACAGTCTGAGCACTGATGGAGGGATTGTGCATTCCTGGTGTAACTCGGGCAGTTGTTGTTGCCATCCTGTACCTGTCCCGCAGGTGTGATGTTCGGATGTTTTTTTATTTATTTTTATTTCACCTTTATTTAACCAGGTAGGCTAGTTGAGAACAAGTTCTCATTTGCAACTGCGACCAGGCCAAGATAAAGCAAAGCAGTTCGACAAATACAACAACACAGAGTTACACATGGAATAAACAAAACATACAGTCAATAATACAGTAGAAAAATAAGTCTATATATATATATATATATATATATATGTACCGATCCTGTGCAGGTGTTGTTACACGTGATCTGCCACTGCAAGGACGATCAGCTGTCCGTCCTGTCTCCCTGTAGCGCTGTCTTAGGCGTCTCACAGTATGGACACAGCAATTTATTGCCCTGGCCACATCTGCAGTCCTCATGCCTCCTTGCAGCATGCCTAAGGCACATTCACGCAGATGAGCAGGGACCCTAGGCATCTTTCTTTTGGTGTTTTTCAGAGTCAGTAGAAAGGCCTCTTTAGTGTCCTAAGTTTTCAAAACTGTGACCTTAATTGCCTACCGTCTGTAAGCTGTTAGTGCCTTAACGACCGTTCCACAGGTGCATGTTCATTAATTGTTTATGGTTCATTGAAAAAGCATGGGAAACAGTGTTTAATTTACAATGAAGATCTGTGAGGTTATTTGGATTTTTACGAATGATCTTTCAACTACTTTTTTTCCTGAGTTTACAAGTAGTGATGAAGTCAATCTCTCCTCCACTTTGAGCCAGGAGAGATTGACATGCATATGATTAATGTTAGCTCTCTGTGTACATCCAAGGGCCAGCCTTGGACAAGTTCCCCTCTTCTTGGTGGACTGGACAGAGATTTTTGTCAACATCACGTCATATCTTGGCTAATCATAGAATCCAGTCCCCCTGGGCCCAGACGTCAATTCCACGTCTATTCCACGTTGGTTCAATGTAATTTCATTGAATATAACGGAAACAACGTTGTTCAACCAGTGATTGAAATAAGCTAGCAAGCTTACCTCAATTACCTCGTTAGACTCTTGTATTGCCCTTGATCATGATTTTCAGTTCCATTACATTACACAGAAGAGAAATTGGACGAAGGCGTCTTCTGAATGGGCAAGTATTGTTAATTAAGAGCCACAATGCTCGGTCTGAACATTAACAAGCATCGCTTGCGATTAGGGTTTGGAAACAGTAGGACCTTATCTTTCATATCTGCAACTTTAAAAAAACATTATTTTTTTTTTTTTTACAAACGGTTCAATTGATACACACCTTAACATTTTGTTGTTGCAAATATATTTTCAGATTTTGGTTTGCGCAAATGTATAACCTAGTTCTAACCCTTTCGCTCGAACCTCTCACCCTTTCGCGACTGCTCTCCTCTCATGTCCTTTCCCAGCCGCCGTACTTTCTGCTGGCCCCGCCCCTTTGTTGCTTCTTCTCGAAAGCGTACAGGCCGCTCTTTGAAAAGCTAGTTAGATAGCTAACTAGAAGACTATTGAACACTTCGAAAGGGAAACATAAAACTTGAGCTGGTGAGTAAAGCATTAGATATCTACCAATGGTCATAACGGGTCGCCCAGACGTCGTTATTAGTCGTTAGGTGTGCATATCCACTAGCTAGCTATCTGCTCGTCAGACCAGCTGCTGTTTAGCTTGGTAGCTAGCTAGCTAATAGCTCCTACTAACCCATTTGAAGCTGTGCTCAAACTCAGTCGATACGCAAATACAATTATTGTTTTCCGACTGGTAACTAACTACATGCAGATCGATTTTAGCTGTATAGAATAGCTATGTTAGTTAGCTTGTTAGCTATGTTAGTTAGCTTGTTAGCTAGCGGAATTATGCTTCCAGGTTGGATCCTTCAAAATAAAAGCCGACATAGGAATATTTAAATTAATTAATGGTCACCTGATATTGTTCTATTTAGTAAAAACAAAATATTTAAAATGAATGATAGAAAATGTATCGATTTGACACACTTGACAGCAATGGAATCTGACTATACATGTAGACATTGGCTGGTACAGAGGGTTTTTGTATTACACCACATCCTCCTATCTACACAGGTGACCTCACAAGGAATTCCCCTCCTGCTCTGGTGGGAGGAAGAAGATCCAGTGTCATGACAACTCGGAACCTGGAATAACTTGTCTTGGTCGGAGACTCACAAAAGCAGCACTTCCTGAAACTCCCAGTGTGGGAGGAGAGATCTAGGAGACCTTTGAATCCATATGAAAGGAAAGACACCTCACCCTATTTTTTTTTTGTGTGACCAAGACACATTGTAACTCATCAGAATAGGATCATTTGAGAATCTTCTGGGACAAAATGGATCGAGAGAAGGGAATGTTGATGGATGAAATCGAAAAGGGTTTATGGAATTTAACCGAGGACAATCTGCGTTACCTCTGTGAACGTCATGGACACGGTGGGAAAGATGGCTTCGAAGTTAAAGGCATGGATCACCGCTCGTTGCGGCGTAAAATCCTGGAGGAAATGTGGGACAATACGGACTCAATGAAATCAGAGGAGCAGGGAATATCTTGGTTAGTCCGACTGAAAGAGGACATCAGGAGGATACAGGAGGAGGGTAGCAGTGCTGATGATGATGATGATGCTGTAGACTGTGACGAAGAATGGAACGGAGAGGGCGGGGTTCAGTTACCTAGCAATGGGTTGGAGGTGGAGCCCATGAGTTCCAGCCAATCTGATGATGATGTAGACTGTGATGAAGAAAGGGACGAGGAGGTCAGGGATTGGATGGCTAGCGATGGGTTGGAGGTGGAGTTGTCTCCAGAGAGGCACACACCAGAGCAGAGAGTGAGAGAGGTGAGTACTTGATTTCCCAGTCTGACATTTTGTTTCGCAGGTCTTTCCTTGATTCCTCGACCTCCCTTTTATAAAAAAGATCTGATGTTCCTCCTCTTGGTCTTTCTCCACATCTGGGGTGTAATCATTATTCCAAACAGTTGTAAAAAGTTTTACAACGGGGGAAAAAAGTGTTTTATATAAGACAAAGTCGGGTAGGTCCCTCCCCGTTTTCATTCCGTTGACTTCTGTTTGTGTTCTTGTGAATACACCCCTGATGTTCCTCCTCTTGGCCTTTTCTCATGCAATGGATTTTGAGAAGTAGTTTGAATAATTGAGGAGGAATTGAGGAGAGACTTGGCGGGTAGGGGATGGTGTCCCAACCTGTTTCATTTGGTATTTTTACCGTTTCCAGGACAAGCCTCCCCGGCCCCCCGCCACCCTCTCGAAGTCCCCGGGTCGTGCGTCCCGCGGTAGCGCCCTACTGCGCTGTCTGAAGAAGAGGGCGTCTGTGCAGCTAGACGACAGCAAGACAACTCGCACAGGAGAGAAATCTCACAGCCCGTCTAGCGCTAAACGATGCAAGAAAACTCTCCCAGGAGACAGGCCTAGTTCCCATATCTGTGATCACTGCGGGAAAAATTTAGGAAGTCAAAAAAGCCTGAAAAGCCACATGCGCGTTCATACCGAAGAAAAACCTCATGAGTGCTCCGAGTGTGGGGAGACGTTCCGTCTGTTAAGAAGCCTTAAAAAACATCAGAAACTTCACACTGGTGAGGTCAGAGGGACGAAGAAAGTCAAAGTCCCTCATCCGTGTCCTCACTGCGGGACGATGCTAGCTTCGAAGAAAGAATTAAAGGATCATCTGAGAATCCGCCACACTGAGAAAACTCAGCTCTGCTCTGAATGTGGCAAGAGATTCTCTAGCACCTACGCCCTGAGGAAACACCAGAGACTACACACTGGGGAGCAGCTCCACCTCTGCCCTGACTGTGGGAAGACCTTCTATACTCAGGCACACTTGATATCTCACCAGAGGGTCCATGCCGAACACAGGGAAAGGCCGCATGTGTGTCCCGTCTGTGGGAGGGGCTTTACAGCAGCTTCGTCCTTGAAGTCACATCAGAGTATTCACACCGGAGAGAAACCTTACCTCTGCGCTGAATGCGGGAAGAGTTTCAGAACATTAGGACACTTCACAACACACCAGAAGCAGCATGTCGAAGCAAAGCCATCTTTCCCTTGCCCTGTTTGCAATCAGTGTCTCTCAACAAAGCGCAACCTGGTATTTCACCAGAGAATGCACACGGGAGAGAAGCCTTACCACTGCTCTCAGTGTGACCGGCGCTTTGTTAATGAGCAGAAATTGAAAAGTCATCAGCGTGTACACACTGGAGAGAAGCCCTACCTTTGCTCCCAGTGTGGGAAAAGTTTCGCTCTTTCACAAAATCTTAAAAAGCATCTCAGGGTGCATTCAGGTGAGAGACGTTACAGATGTACCTATTGTGTAAAGAGTTTCATTTCTTCATCTGGTCTGAAATCACACCTGCAAACGCACACTGGAGTGAAACCCTGCCACTGCCCTGAATGTGGGAAAGGTTTCTCAGAGAAGAGAGCTCTGAAGAATCACATGCTCACACACGGGAGAGAAACCGCTCCAACGTTCCAATGTCTGTGAGAATGTAACTCAGCACCCGGAGATCACACGCTGGGGTTGAAGAGCATAAATAACTGCCATTAGAATGAGTCGCTCTGGATAAGAGCGTCTGCTAAATTACTAAAACGTTTTAAAATAAAACTTAGATATTGTACACCGCTGCCTTCCCGACTCCCACGTGATAGTTCATTTCTGTCTTATTTTCTCTGAAAAGACTTAACAAAGAAACGACCATTAACTAGTTATTTTGTGTCTGGGTGTTCTGTTTATGAATTGTCTGCTTGCTTTTAACTGTTCTATCTAGCCTGAATCCAGAACCTGTTTTGTGCGAATATGTGTGTGTATATATAAATGTATATATGACTCCCATTTTGGCATGTATTTAGCAGTGTATGGTGCAGTACCAATGTGGACACAAAAAGGACACCACTTGCCTGTTTGTTTTTTTTTTAATGTTGTGAGGTTGCGTCACTTGTCCTCTACTACGATTGGCTCGCGCTATGGCCGTTTTTGGAAGAAGTCTGCCAAGACAACTGTACACATCTGAACCAAGCAACTAGATAAATACATTATGACATCTTATTCCCCGAGGTAACGAACACGCCTGCACTGATCTGCCTCGTATCTTTTGCATAGAGTTGATCAGAAGGACTCCCGACTACAATGGGCTGTTATAATGTTCAAAAATAATACTGAAGTGAATTTATTTGTCAAAACAGGCTGATTTAATACGCCTGAGGGGGGGAGGGGGGGGGGGGGGTAGTCCGGGTAGTCCGGGGGGGTAGGCCGCCATTGTAAATAAGAATTTGTTTGTTAACTGACTTGCCTAGTTAAATACATAAATATTTATATACTTTATTTAACTAGGCAAGTCGTGGTGCTCCCTGTGCACATTGAGTGTGCATGTGAGTTGGCCCCCGTGAAAAGGATGCAACCCGGAGATATACAGTGCGACAGGTAACCTAGCGGTTAAGAGCGGTTAACCGAAAGGTTCACTGGTTTGAATCCCTGAGAGTAATAGGTGAAAAATCTGCCCTTGATGAGCAAGGCACTTAACTCTAATGGCTCCTGTAAGTCGCTCTGGATAAGAGCGTCTGCTAAATGTTTTATATAGACCGTCCACACGTAAGCGTTTTGCGAACGTGCGTAGGTTACGTTGAAAACAGTTTTCCATTCGGGATGCAGTTCATTTATAGGCCGAGGCTACGAATATAAAGTGTTCTCCTCCGTCCCTCTCCTTTTAGAAACATTTTGTTCTCAAAACTAAGGATACAAATCATGTTTTGTGTTATTTTACACACACACACACACACATTCAAGTTTCTCTCTTTCATCGATGCTTTACTCCCCCTCTTCTGAACCCTCGACCAATGTGATCGACATGGTGCTGTATGTAGCCTCATATTTCTGAACGGCTGGAATATATCAACTCTGTGGCGATTTGAAAGAATATTCAAAATATATATATGTGAAGGCTTTACTGTCTGTTGTGACGGATATTGCCTTGAATAAGACGCAGTTTACACGCTGCATTGGAGCGAAAACGATCAGCCAGAGTTACTGAACACTAAATGCTTCCTCCATTAGCTAGCTACTGGCAGCATTATGTTATCGCAATAAATGAGTTTGTATTATTATTATTATTATTATTATTATTATTAATAATAATATCCATTAATTACATGGCAGTTTAGAAGAAGTCTGAAGAAGCAACTAGCCACATGTGTTTATATATTTATTTAAAGGTATAGGCTCCAATTCTTCTGAATGAGTGTATCTCTATCCGCTTCTTGTAATGTGTCATTGCTTAAGAACGAATGAATGGTATTTTTAACAGACCCACGTTATGTTCCCCGGGCGCCTGAAGACGTGGATTTAAGGAAGCCTCCCCAGCACCTCTCTGATTCAGAGGAGGAGTTAAATGCATTTCAGTTGAAGGTATTTAGTTGTACAACTGTCTAGGTATCCCCCCCTTTCCCCTGGACTCCCAGGAGTCATCTTTTAGTTCTACATCAATACATGCACAATTCATAATGTAGATTATAGTGTTCATAGTGTACTCTGTCGTTTTTATCTTACTGTTCATAGTGTAGTTTTTAGCTTACACTGTCCATAGTGTGCATATTGTATGTGAATTGTGTATATCTTGTCCGTATATTCTGTTTGTCTGTCTGTCTGTAGCCTAGATTCTGTTTATTGTGTCAGCACCATATCACCGAGTCAAATTTCTGTACATGCAAATGTGTTTGGCGAATAAAGGTGATTCTCCGTTCCATCCGTTTATTGGAGGAGGAAGTTACAGATGTTGACATGTCTCACACAGTTGTTCATCTAATGTTTCATTTTGATATGTTTTTTTAAATGTTTAAAAATTAAACGTGTTTTTCCAAATAATAAATCATGTTTGTTCCTGCTTGGCCCCAGTGGTGAGACTGGTTTGGATGCTGAGTCATGAAGTTGAGCTCATTTTTCGGTCTTGTATCTATCTTTCTTAAACCAGTGCTGACTTAACCCAGCGGAAACAAAAGCGGTTTGAAGTGAATAGAAAATGGATGTATGGATGTATAGTTGCAGGTCATAGCAAACAGTTTTGCAACATAATGTTATGCAATGAAAACTAGTTTCGTTTGGACAAATCCCGAGTAAATACACCCAATGTATTAATGTATAGATCATTTCATAAAACTACTTTCACGTTTGCTTTCATCGCCCCATTTGGCAAATGACTCAATCATTAACAATAAATCTAGTGAAAATCACCAGTAAACTCACTGAACACTCCACTTTCTCTCTGTGCTGTGTAGAATTGCTTGCTGTTTGGGATTTTAGGCTGGGTTTCTATACAGCACTGAGATATCAGCTGATGTAAGAAGGGCTAGAAACATACATTTGATTTGACATAGGCACGTGGGATAATACGTGTACTGAGTAATTGTTCTTCGAATTTAGCTATGACGCAATATAGTGTATCTATGTCCCCAATGAGCGTAGTTGTATTACTGTTCTCGAGACTCTCTCTGCCCTCCGCCTTCTGCTCTCAGGTCCTTCCTGCTGGCCCCGCCCCTTTGTTTTGTTCTCATCTGGAACGTGAACAGACCGCTTGTGTTTGAACAGGTAGCTAGCTAGAAGACGACTGAAAACTAAGAAAGGATTATGTTTACAATCCAACCGGTGAGTAAATCATTAGGTATCTACTAACGGCCAGAAGGGGGTCGTCCAAAAATATGTAATTAGCAAGTTGTTAGGTTTACATAACCGCTAATTTAGCTGGATAGCTTCTCTTCAGACTAGCTGTTGATTTTTTTTTTTAGCTTAGTAGCTAGCTAGCTAATTGCTCTTGTAAACAATGTTTTAAGCTGTAGTTCAAACTGAGTCGATATTCGAATAAAATTATTGTTTTCTGACTCGTAGCTACAGGCATATCGATTGTAGCTATAGGAAATCATCAACGAGTTACCGTTGTATTTTCTGTCTGTATTAGCCATGTTAGCTAACGTTAGCTACTTCTTCTTTAGGATTTGATTGGCGAATCGCATCCAACTTTTAGGGGCGCACGGCGCCACCTACTGTACTGGTGTGTGAGGCCATTCGGCCTACGTACGTTAATTGATATGGTAATACAACATTAGGGAAAAGGAAAATTGCCCTGCCAACTATTAGCCATCTATAAAGAATAACACCACCCCAATCCACTATTTGACCCTCTTCTAACTCTACTCCAGGCCAATGGTCTGAGAGAACTGAACACTACCACTCAACACTCTCTGTTTCCCCCACACTCTCCACCAGGTCTGAGAGAACAGACCACTCAACACTCTCCGTTTCCCCCACGCTCTCCTCCAGGTCTGCGTCGCACCAAACGGCGGCGGTTATAAACACTGGGAAACTTCAACTCATCCTCCTCAACACTTAATGCCAGCCCATGTATCACTCCTTTCAAAGATACCCTGCTCCATAGAGCAAAGCAAATCACATGTCCCTAATGGTGTGATCTGTAGCGCCCGCTCCCCCTGGGCTGAAGAAACACAGTAAATCATCACTTATCCTAGTTACTCTCAGCACCTCTTCTCCACCCAACCTGACATCACATATGGATCTGCCCCCCCCCAAAAAAAATGCAAGGATCCATTTTTCTCCACAAATCTCACTCCCACTGGGCCAGAATCATCCCACTGGGCCAGAATCATCCCTTTTCATCCTCTTGACGAGGCCCGAACTCGGCTGTCCTCGCCACAGGATAGCTTGTCGTAGCTGTTGGATCCTTCCAAATAAAAACAAGTATATGGGTCGCTGCAGCCCAATATGGCGACCGGAGTATGGGAGAGTGGGCGTGTCGGGAGGAGTGGGCGTGTCGGGAGGAGTGGGCGTGTCGGAAGGAGTGGGCGTGTCGGAAAGCGAATCAGCTAATTGGGCGGATTTGTTGCCACTCAAGAACGTTTTTGTGTGGCTGATTGGGCTGCACAGCGAATCGATAAGCCAGCGACCAGTGTTGTATCGGTCTGTCTGCCGACTTGAAGTGCTTCCTACTGGGTATCACAGCAACACCGGGACACAGGGCCCTTCGCGCCCTCTTGAGGAGCACTAATGTCCAGCAACGACCTGGGAAATAGCTACCTAGTAGCCAATAGCAGGGTGACAGTCACAGTAAGCACACGCATACAACCCATGAAGCAACAGTACACCCATCATAAATCATTTTCCTCAAAAATAAACAATCATCCGTTTTATAACTGAAAATGTATAATTATTTGTGTAAAACTAACCATGACTGTCTCATCCTCTGGCTTCAGAACAGAAGTCCAAACTCTCGCGGTATCTCAATGTACGGTTGTTGTTGTTGTTTTAAGAAACAGAAGGGGGGGAAAAACACAACTTTTATAGCGGAGCGCTTTCCACACACCCACCCCTTTCCACACACCCACCCCTTTCTACCCCCCCCCCCTTCTACACACCCCACCCTTTCCACACACCCACCCCTTTCCACACACCCACCCCTTTCCACACACCCACTCCTTTCAACACACCCACCCCTTTCTACCCCCCCCCTTCTACACACCCCACCCTTTCCACACACCCACCCCTTTCCACACCCCACCCTTTCCACACACCCACCCCTTTCCTTTCTACACACCCACCCCTTTCTACACACCCACCCCTTTCCACACACCCACCCCTTTCTACACACCCACCCCTTTCCTTTCTACACACCCACCCCTTTCTACACACCCACCCACCCCTTTCCTTTCTACACACCCACCCCTTTCTACACACCCACCCCTTTCTACACGCCCACCCCTTTCTACACGCCCACCCCTTTCTACACGCCCACCCCTTTCTACACGCCCACCCCTTTCCACACACCCACCCCTTTCCACACACCCACCCCTTTCCACACACCCACCCCTTTCTACACACCCACCCCTTTCCTTTCTACACACCCACCCCTTACTACACACCCACCCCTTTCTACACACCCACCCCTTTCCTTTCCACACACCCACCCCTTTCCACACACCCACCCCTTTCTACACACCCACTACTTTCTACACGCCCACCCCTTTCCACACACCCACCCCTTTCTACACGCCCACTTACTTTCCTTTCCACACACCCACCATTTCCACACGCCCACTACTTTCCTTTCGATATGCCCACTACTTTCCTTTCCACACACCCACTACTTTCCTTTCCACACGCCCACTACTTTCCTTTCCACACGCCCACCCCTTTCCGCACGCCCACTACTTTCCTTTCCACACGCCCACTACTTTCCTTTCCACACGCCCACTACTTTCCTTTCCACACGCCCACTACTTTCCTTTCCACACGCCCACTACTTTCCTTTCCACACGCCCACTACTTTCCCTTCCACACGCCCACCCCTTTCCACACGCCCACTACTTTCCGTTCCACACGCCCACTACTTTCCGTTCCACACGCCCACTACTTTCCTTTCCACACGCCCACCCCTTTCCTTTCCACACGCCCACCCCTTTCCTTTCCACACGCCCACCCCTTTCCACATGCCCACTACTTTCCTTTCCACACGCCCACTACTTTCCATTCCACACGCCCACTACTTTCCTTTCTACACGCCCACTACTTTCCTTTCCACACGCCCACTACTTTCCTTTCTACACGCCCACTACTTCCTTTCCACACGCCCACTACTTTCCTTTCCACACGCCCACTACTTTCCTTTCTACACGCCCACTACTTTCCTTTCTACACGCCCACTACTTTCCTTTCTACACGCCCACTACTTTCCTTTCTACACGCCCACTACTTTCCTTTCTACACGCCCACTACTTTCCTTTCTACACGCCCACTACTTTCCTTTCTACACGCCCACTACTTTCCTTTCCACACGCCCACTGCTTTCCTTTCCACACGCCCACTACTTTCCTTTCCACACGCCCACTACTTTCCTTTCTACACGCCCACTACTTCCTTTCTACACGCCCACTACTTTCCTTTCCACACGCCCACTACTTTCCTTTCTACACGCCCACTACTTTCTACACGCCCACTACTTTCCACACGCCCACTACTTTCCTTTCTACACGCCCACTACTTTCCTTTCTACACGGCCACTACTTTCCTTTCCACACGCCCACTACTTTCCTTTCTACACGCCCACTACTTTCCTTTCCACACGCCCACTACTTTCCTTTCTACACGCCCACTACTTTCTACACGCCCACTACTTTCCACACGGCCACTACTTTCCTTTCCACACGCCCACTACTTTCCTTTCTACACGCCCACTACTTTCCTTTCTACGCGGCCACTTACTTTCCTTTCTACACGCCCACTACTTTCGACACGCCCACCCCTTTCCTTTAAACTGATGGGCGATTCACAACATACAGTACCAGTCCACAATTTGGACACACCTACTCATTCCAGGATTTGTCTTTATTTTACTATTTTCTACATTGTAGAATAATAGATAAGACATCAAAACTATGAAATAACATATGGGATCATGTAGTAACCATAAAGTGTTAAACAAATCAAAATATATTTTATATTTGAGATTATTCAAAGTAGCCACTTAACATTCTCTCAACCAGCTTCATGAGGAATGCTATTCCAACAGTCTTAAAGAAGTTGCCCCCTATGCTGAGCACAAGGTGGCTGCTTTTTTTCTTCACTCTGCGGTCCAACTCATCCCAAACCATCTCAATTGGGTTTGAGGTCAGGTGATTGTAAACAAAATAAATGTAAACAAACACTGTATAGTCTCAAAATATAGTTAAAACTGTGTCATTTAGATTTCATGGATGGTCAGTCCTTGCATCTATAGCTCTGTCAATGAATTTGAGAGTGGTTAGATTTCTCCTGCCCCATCCCGCCACTTTTTATCAAAACAGGGGCGGGGTTCACACTTTGTTATTGTTTCAACTGCTGATCGGTACTTTAAGTAAAAAATGTAAGATTGACAATCTAATGTAGAAAATGTTTTGATTTGACAGACTCCACAAACAGAATGCCGCTACACATCTACATAGATGGTCAAAACGGTTGTTTCTTTTCTCTCACCATGTTCTCCTGTTTCCACAGGGGACCTCACAAGGAGATTCCACAGGTGACCTCACAAGGAGATTCCACAGGTGACCTCACAAGGAGATTCCACAGGTGACCTCACAAGGAGATTCCACAGGTGACCTCACAAGGAGATTCCACAGGTGACCTCACAAGGAGATTCCACAGGTGACCTCACAAGGAGATTCCACAGGTGACCTCACAAGGAGATTCCACAGGGGACCTCACAAGGAGATTCCACAGGGGACCTCACAGGGGACCTCACAAGGAGATTCCACAGGGGACCTCACAAGGAGATTCCACAGGGGACCTCACAAAGAGATTCCACAGGGGACCTCACAAAGAGATTCCACAGGGGACCTCACAAGGAGATTCTACAGGGGACCTCACAAGGAGATTCCACAGGTGACCTCACAAGGAGATTCCACAGGGGACCTCACAAGGAGATTCCACAGGTGACCTCACAAGGAGATTCCACAGGGGACCCCTTTCCTTTCTACACACCCACCCCTTTCCTTTCTACACGCCCACCCCTTTCTACACGCCCACCCCTTTCTACACGCCCACCCCTTTCTACACGCTCACCCCTTTCTACACGCCCACCCCTTTCTACACACCCACCCCTTTCCACACACCCACCCCTTTCCTTTCTACACACCCACCCCTTTCTACACACCCACCCCTTTCTACACACCCACCCCTTTCTACACACCCACCCCTTTCTACACACCCACCCCTTTCCACTCACCCACCCCTTTCTACACACCCACCCCTTTCCACACACCCACCCCTTTCTACACACCCACCCCTTTCTACACACCCACCCCTTTCTACAAACCCACCCCTTTCTACACACCCACCCCTTTCCTTTCCACACACCCACCCATTCTACACGCCCACCCCTTTCTACACACCCACCCCTTTCTACACACCCACCCCTTTCTACACACCCACCCCTTTCCTTTCTACACACCCACCCCTTTCTACACACCCACCCCTTTCTACACACCCACCCCTTTCCTTTCTACACACCCACCCCTTTCCTTTCTACACACCCACCCCTTTCCTTTCTACACACCCACCCCTTTCCTTTCTACACACCCACCCCTTTCCTTTCTACACGCCCACCCCTTTCTACACTCCCACCCCTTTCTACACGCCCACCCCTTTCTACACGCCCACCCCTTTCTACACGCCCACCCCTTTCCTTTCCACACACCCACCCCTTTCCTTTCTACACACCCACCCCTTTCCTTTCTACACACCCACCCCTTTCTACACACCCACCCCTTTCCTTTCCACACCCACCCCTTTCCTTTCCACACACCCACCCCTTTCCTTTCTACACACCCACCCCTTTCCTTTCTACACACCCACCCCTTTCTACACACCCACCCCTTTCTACACACCCACCCCTTTCTACACACCCACCCCTTTCTACACACCCACCCCTTTCTACACACCCACCCCTTTCCTTTCTACACACCCACCCCTTTCCACACACCCACCCCTTTCCACACACCCACCCCTTTCCACACACCCACCCCTTTCCACACACCCACCCCTTTCTACACACCCACCCCTTTCTACACACCCACCCCTTTCCACACACCCACCCCTTTCTACACACCCACCCCTTTCTACACACCCACCCCTTTACCAGTCCACAGTTTGGACACACCGACTCATTCAAGGGTTTTTCTTTATTTTACTATTTTCTACATTGTAGAATAATAATGAAGACATCAAAACTATTAAATAACACATATGGGATCATGTAGTAACCATAAAGTGTTAAACAAATCAAAATATATTTTATATTTGAGATTCTTCAAAGTAGCCACTTAACATTCTCTCAACCAGCTTCATGAGGAATGCTTTTCCAACAGTCTTAAAGAAGTTGCCCCCTATGCTGAGCACAAGGTGGCTGCTTTTTTTCTTCACTCTGCGGTCCAACTCATCCCAAACCATCTCAATTGGGTTTGAGGTCAGGTGATTGTTTGTAAACAAAATAAATGTAAACAAACACTGTATAGTCTCAAAATATAGTTAAAACTGTGTAATTTAGATTTCATGGATGGTCAGTCCTTGCATCTATAGCTCTGTCAATGAATTTGAGAGTGGTTAGATTTCTCCTGCCCCATCCCGCCACTTTTTATCAAAACAGGGGCGGGGTTCACACTTTGTTATTGTTTCAACTGCTGATCGGTACTTTAAGTAAAAAATGTAAGATTGACAATCTAATGTAGAAAATGTTTTGATTTGACAGACTCCACAAACAGAATGCCCGCTACACATCTACATAGATGGTCGGTTGTTTCTTTTCTCTCACCATGTTCTCCTGTTTCCACAGGTGACCTCACAAGGAGATTCCACAGGTGACCTCACAAAGAGATTCCACAGGTGACCTCACAAAGAGATTCCACAGGTGACCTCACAAGGAGATTCCACAGGGGACCTCACAAGGAGATTCCACAGGGGACCTCACAAGGAGATTCCACAGGTGACCTCACAAGGAGATTCCACAGGGGACCTCACAAGGAGATTCCACAAGGAGATTCCACAGGTGACCTCACAAGGAGATTCCACAGGGGACCTCACAAGGATATTCCACAGGTGACCTCACAAGGAGATTCCACAAGGGACCTCACAAGGAGATTCCACAAGGGACCTCACAAGGAGATTCCACAGGGGACCTCACAAGGAGATTCCACAGGGGACCTCACAAGGAGATTCCACAGGGGACCTCACAAGGAGATTCCACAGGGGACCTCACAAGGAGATTCCACAGGGGACCTCACAAGGAGATTCCACTGCTCTCGTGACAGGAAGAAGATCTGGTGTTATGACAACTCCAGATATGAGTTCTCTATTTTTTTACTTAACCAACAATGCAGTTTTAAGAAAAACGAGTGTCAAGGGCTTGTCAGTAAGCATTTCACTGTAAGGTTTCAACACATGTTGTATTTGGCACATGTGAAAATATAACATTTGATTTGACACAGGAGAGAGACACCTCACACTTGTTGCAGCTCCATTCAATAACCAGTTGTTATTGCTCCCTTTTACCAAGAAACGTTCAAACTCTGCGGGGACAAAATGAATCGAGAGGAGGGAGTGTTGATGGATGAAATCGAGAAGAGTTTATGGAATTTGACTGAGGCCAATTTACGTTACCTGTGTGAACATCATGGACATGATGGATCTGAACTTAAAGCAATGGATCACCGCTCGTTGCGGCGTAAAGTCATGGAGGAAATGTGGGACAATACGGACTCAATGAAATCAGAGGAGCAGGGAATGTCTTGGTTAGTCCAACTGAAAGAGGACATCCAAAGGATACTGGAGGATGCTAGCAGTGCACCCTCGAGTCCCCTCCAGGCTGAGGATGCTGTAGACTGTGATGAAGAGTGGAGCAGAGAGGGAGGGGCTGGGTTACCTAGCGACGGGTTGGAGGCGGAGTCCATGAGTCCCAGACAATCCAACGACGCTGCAGACTGCGACGTGGAGGACAAGGATTGGTTACCTAGCAACAGACTGGAGGCGGAGTTATCTCCAGAAAGGCACACACTAGAGCAAAGAGTGAGAGGCGTGAGTATTTATTGTCCCAGTCGGAAAGGGAGTATTTATTATCCCAGTCGGAAAGGGAGTATTTATTATCCCAGTCGGAAAGGGAGTATTTATTATCCCAGTAGGAAAGGGAGTATTTATTGTCCCAGTCGGAAAGGGAGTATTTATTATCCCAGTCGGAAAGGGAGTATTTAATGTCCCAGTCGGAAAGGGAGTATTTATTATCCCAGTCGGAAAGGGAGTATTTATTGTCCCAGTAGGAAAGGGAGTATTTAATGTCCCAGTCAGAAAGGGAGTATTTATTTTCCCAGTAAGAAAGGGAGTATTTAATGTCCCAGTCAGGAAGGGAGTATTTATTTATTGTCCCAGTCGGAAAGGGAGAATTTATTGTCCCAGTCAGAAAGGGAGTATTTAATGTCCCAGTCAGAAAGGGAGTATTTAATGTCCCAGTTGGAAAGGGAGTATTTAATGTCCCAGTCGGAAAGGGAGTATTTATTTATTTATTGTCCCAGTAGGAAAGGGAGTATTTATTATCCCAGTCGGAAAGGGAGTATTTATTATCCCAGTAGGAAAGGGAGTATTTATTATCCCAGTCGGAAAGGGAGTATTTATTGTCCCAGTCGGAAAGGGAGTATTTATTGTCCCAGTCGGAAAGGGAGTATTTATTATCCCAGTCGGAAAGGGAGTATTTATTATCCCAGTCGGAAAGGGAGTATTTATTATCCCAGTCGGAAAGGGAGCATTTATTATCCCAGTTGCAAAGGGAGTATTTATTTATTATCCCAGTCGGAAAGGGAGTATTTATTATCACAGTCAGAAAGGGAGTATTTATTGTCCCAGTCGGAAAGGGAGTATTTATTGTCCCAGTAGGAAAGGGAGTATTTATTGTCCCAGTAGGAAAGGGAGTATTTATTGTCCCAGTAGGAAAGGGAGTATTTATTATCCCAGTCAGAAAGGGAGTATTTATTGTCCCAGTCGGAAAGGGAGTATTTATTATCCCAGTCGGAAAGGGAGTATTTATTGTCCCAGTCGGAAAGGGAGTATTTATTATCCCAGTAGGAAAGGGAGTATTTATTGTCCCAGTCGGAAAGGGAGTATTTATTGTCCCAGCCGGAAAGGGAGTATTTATTATCCCAGTCGGAAAGGGAGTATTTATTATCCCAGTCAAAGTGTTTCTCAACAGTCCTTCATTGATTCCTCAACTTCCTTCTATAAAATATATTGGAGGAGAATATCTGAGGTTCCTCCTCTTGACCTTACGTAATCTGGGATGAGGGGAATTTAAAGACTTCAAAATTAATTGACAGGTAGAGGAGCATTTCCCATCCTGATTAATTCCGTCTCTATTTTTGTGATTTACAGGACACGTCTCTCCCGCCCCCCTCCACTCTCCTGAAGAACCTGTGTCGTGCTTCTCCAAGTACCGCCTTAATTTGGGGTCTGAAGAGGGTGTCTGTGCAGCTGATGGACTGCAGGAAAACACCGGGGCAGAAAACCTCCAAGAAAACCCACTCCTGTCCTCAAGGCGGGAAGAGTTTTGCCACAAAAGACATTCTGGAGCGACATCTGCTAACTCACACTGGAGAGAAACAGAAAAATATATGCGCTGAATGTGGAAAAGTATTCAGTACATTTTCCAGCCTTACCAGGCATCTGAAAACTCACACTGGAGAGAAATGTCATGTTTCTGAAACCACATGCTCTGAATGCGAAAAGACATTCAGTACACATTCAAGTCTTAGGAGACATCTGCTAACTCACACTGGAGAGAAACCGTACGTTTGTCCTCGTGGGAAGAATTTCAATGATCCAGGCAACTTAAAGAAACACATCTTTAGAACTCACTCAGGAGAACATTTTGAAGAGGAACCTTCCGAAAACAATGTTGGTTCCTCAGAACATGATGGGGCCGTGAAGAAACAAGTCCTTCATCCATGTGCTCACTGTGGTAAGAAGTTGTCAACCAAAACAAGACTAACGATTCACCTGAAGACCCACACTGGAGAGAAACCTCATGTCTGCCCCGACTGCGGGAAGAGCTTTGCTTTCCTTCCCTCCTTCACTAAACATCAGAAACTTTGTCATTCAGAGCACGGAGGAGTGAAACGGCACGAATGTTCAGTGTGTGGGAAAGTCTTTAATCAACCAGGAGCCTTGAGGTCCCATCAAAGAACCCACACTGGAGAGAAACCCCACCTCTGCTCCGACTGTGGGAAGAGTTTCTGTTTTCGTTCGTCTCTGAGAAGACATCAGGTACTCCACGCAGGAGACAGTGCGAAGCCCCACGTGTGCTCTGTCTGTGGGAAAGGCTTCAGAGATTCTGGATACTTAAAAAAACATCAATCCATCCATTCAGGAGAGAAACCTCACCTCTGCTCCAATTGCGGAAAAACTTTCACGTCCTTCCTTAGCTTAACAAATCATTCCAAATCACATCGTCTAGATGGAAACCAATTCCAATGCCCTGAATGTAAGCGCCATTTCCCAACAAAGGAAAGGCTGACAAGCCACCGGAGGACGCATACTGGTGAAAAACCGTTCTGCTGCTCCCAATGCCACAAGCGCTTCTCTCATTCAAATAGTTATCAAAGGCACCTTCGTATGCACTCCGGTGAAAAACCCTTTGTGTGTCCTCTCTGTGGGAAGCGATTTAATGACTCTTCAAACCTTAGAACACATGTTAGAAGACATAAAGGAGAAAAGGTAGGAAAGACACAGGTCTCTGAGCCTTGCCCTCACTGTGGGAAGAGGCTGGCTTCTAAGGCAGGGTTAGAGACCCACCTGCGGATCCACACTGGAGAGAAACCTCACCTCTGTGCCAACTGCGGCAAGCGATTTACCTTCCTCTCCGCCTTGAGAAGACATCAGAAAACGCAGCACAGAGAGCAAGTAGCGAAGCCGCACGTCTGTTCTGTCTGTGGGAAAGGCTTTGTGGAGTCTGGAGCGCTGAAGAAACATGTGGTGACCCACGAGGAGAAACAGCACCTTTGCTCCGATTGCGGGAAGAGTTTTAGGGTACTTCAGGCCTTGTCGATTCATCAGAGAACCAAGCATCAGAAAACAAATGAGCAAGTAAGAGAAAACAATTCATACCTCTGTCTTACTTGCGGCCAGGAATTCAATTCGAAGCATAGATTGGTAATCCACGAGAGAAAGCACACAGGAGAGAAACCTTACCAATGCTCTCTGTGTGGCAGGTGCTTCGCTGATAAGACTAACATGAGACGTCACCAGACAGTGCACACAGGAGAGAAACCATTCCAATGCTCCGTCTGCGACATGAAGTTCTCTCAAGTCGCCTCTTTAATACGGCACCGGCTAATACACTCGGGTCACAAACCGCACCACTGCACTTACTGCGACAAGAGTTTCTCTCAGTCGAACACGCTGAAAACGCACATACTAACCCACACCGGAGAGAAACCGTACCAGTGCCCCGACTGTGGGAAGGGTTTCACTGAAAAGAAAGTCATTAAGAAACACCAACGCGACACACACGGGACAGGAGCACACAGCAACACGCTGCTTTCTCATAGAGATTGAGTCAAGACCGGAGACCCAAAACTAGAAGGCACACGGGAGCGACAGCGCCCCTTATTGTTTCATTTTGATCTGAAGGTTTGAGAATGTTTTAAAATAAACATGTGCTTTTGAAAATAATGGTTTTTTTTTTTCTCCACTTGGCCCCAATTGTGAGTCTGGTTTGGATACAGTCATGAATTTGAGCTCAGAACATTTTCTGGTCTTGAATGGTGATGTTTATTTTCGTATGTTTAGCTGTATAGATGAATCCTCTGGAAGCTAAAGTGGTTTCAAGTGGATAGAAACATGGATTTATATATTGATATTTCAATAATGCTATTGCATTAATTTGCTGGTTTTGGCAAATTGCTCAATCATAAACATTCTAAACAAACTAGTGAAAATCGCCAGCAAACTGAACACTCCTTTCTGAGATGTATCATCATTACATGGGCTATTACCCAAAGTGGATCAAACAGATCATTCATGTGTATTAACTCAAATCATCCTACTGAGTAATGTTATGTTTTATTTAGCCACGATGCAATGTAAACCGTATCCATGTCCTCAATGAGGATATTATCATTCGTTGTCTCATCTCTCACCTCTTTTAAATGTGATAGGAAAGCATCCAACAGGAAGATGTGGTTACGGTGTGGTCAGTAGGAGAGAGACTGATACACTGTGGTCAGTAGGAGAGAGACTGATGCAGTGTGGTCAGTAGGAGAGAGACTTATACACTGTGGTCAGTAGGAGAGAGACTGATGCAGTGTGGTCAGTAGGAGAGAGACTGATACAGTGTGGTCAGTAGGAGAGAGACTGATACAGTGTGGTCAGTAGGAGAGAGACTGATACACTGTGGTCAGTAGGAGAGAGACTGATACACTGTGGTCAGTAGGAGAGAGACTGATGCAGTATGGTCAGTAGGAGAGAGACTGATACAGTGTTGTCAGTAGGAGAGAGAAGGAGAGAGACTAATACAGTGTGGTCAGTAGGAGAGAGACTGATGCAGTGTGGTCAGCAGGAAAGAGACTGATACGGTGTGGTCAGTAGGAGAGAGACTGATACAGTGTCGTCAGTAGGAGAGAGACTGATACACTGTGGTCAGTAGGAGAGAGACTGATGCAGTGTGGTCAGCAGGAAAGAGACTGATACGGTGTGGTCAGTAGGAGAGAGACTGATACAGTGTCGTCAGTAGGAGAGAGAAGGAGAGAGACTGATACAGTGTAGTCAGTAGGAGAGAGACTGATACAGTGTGGTCAGTAGAAGAGAGACTGATACAGTGTGGTCAGTAGGAGAGAGACTGATACGGTGTGGTCAGTAGGAGAGAGACTGATACGATGTGGTCAGTAGGAGAGAGACTGATACGGTGTGGTCAGTAGGAGAGAGACTGATACGGTGTGGTCAGTAGGAGAGAGACTGGAAAGATTGGAGACTGTATCTAACGATGTTCTGGGCCACTTGGATGGGGGGTGGGCACTCTTGGATGGGGGTGGAGCCCACTTGGATGGGGGCCACTTGGATGGGGGCCACTTGGGTGGGGGGTGGGGGCCACTTGGGTGGGGGGTGGGGGCCACTTGGGTGGGGGCCACTTGGGTGGGGGGTGGGGGCCACAAACAATCTGAACATCATAAAGGGTTCCAGAGTGGCTCAAGGGTCTGCATACCCTCATCCATACCCCCCCTGCTGCAATTCTACACATCTTGACATGGGACAGAGAGAAGATTTTGCAATTTGATATCTAATTACATGGAATTCTACTCATTTTGCTATGGGACAGAGAAAACCACTTGCCGTTTTACAGCAAATTTCCTTCTACACATTTTACTATAGGGTGGAGATAAATGTTTGCTGTTTTTAATATAATATTTGAGTGACTAACAAAATCAATGGGGGGCCCAGCGGTCGGTAATTGACCCACGATTACAAGAAGTTTATATAGCTGGTTAGACTAATTTACTGATCTAAAAAATGTAAGCTGACATGGGCTAATTGGGGGACTGACATAACGAGAGAAAAACTGCAGAGTTTATAAAATATCTATAAAATATTGAAATGTCACCTTGTGTATTCTACTACTCTAACTCTCAACAGTAAGTTGATACCCCGATACTCCCTACATGTGAAGCTAGGTAAGGTATGCATTCACCTCCCTACATGTGAAGCTAGGTAAGGTATGCATTCACCTCCCTACATGTGAAGCTAGGCTAGGTAAGGTATGCATTCACCTCCCTACATGTGAAGCTAGGCTAGGTAAGGTATGCATTCACCTCCCTACATGTGAAGCTAGGTAAGGTAAGGTATGCATTCACCTCCCTACATGTGAAGCTAGGTAAGGTATGCATTCACCTCCCTACATGTGAAGCTAGGCTAGGTAAGGTATGCATTCACCTCCCTACATGTGAAGCTAGGTAAGGTAAGGTATGCATTCACCTCCCTACATGTGAAGCTAGGCTAGGTAAGGTATGCATTCACCTCCCTACATGTGAAGCTAGGTAAGGTATGCATTCACCTCCCTACATGTGAAGCTAGGTTAGGTAAGGTATGCATTCACCTCCCTACATGTGAAGCTAGGCTAGGTAAGGTATACATTCACCTCCCTACATGTGAAGCTAGGCTAGGTAAGGTATCCATTCACCTCCCTACATGTGAAGCTAGGCTAGGTAAGGTATACATTGAGAATGTTTGTTGTCAGTCGAGAGAACCGGGGACGATGTGTGTGGAAAAAGGTGTATTTTATGTTCGTTGCCCCAGTAAATAATTGTACAGCACAAGAATAAAAAAAACTGGACATATTGTGGCTGCAGCAGAAAAGTTGCTGGGTTCGCGAGAGTTCATAGCTGAAGACCTAAAAATGCTACTGGCAGGTACGGAAGATTTTCCACCCTCCCAGGTTCCTGAGCCTCAGTAGGGATTGGCTTTGCTGTTTTTAACAGAATAAAATAGGATGTTTTTGTTCAGTTTTTTGTTGTTGCCGTTCGTTGGTAGTCTGTGTGGATTTCTCCCCACCCCCCCAACTCCCACAATGCTCCTGTTTTGTGAGATCTTTTTGTTTTCATCCCACACAGTAGGTGGTGGCGTGCACCTCTGTTTGTTTGCGGACCGCCATAATACCATAGAAGAAGAAAAGCTAGCTACAAGACAACAGCGTTAAAATCGAGCTGGTGAGTAAAGCATCTACCAATAAAGGGGTCATCCACATGATGTATTTGGTAGCTAGGTTTACATAACTGTTGACACAAGATGGCGCCAGCAGACATGGTCAACCTAGCTCATAGTTGGCTATTTTATTTATTTAACCAGGAAAAGCTATGAGCTTCTAACTTTGCAATATTTTTTTTGTGTGTGTGTGTTATTTGTAACATTATTTGCTCAGAACATTTTTTTTGTATTATTATCTACAGCCGAAAATAACTTTGGGATATTAGATGAGCATGAATTTGACTTCTTGACCTGGATTCTTTTCTGAGACAGGTAATTATTTTCATCCCGGGAGCTGCACCAAAACACTGACGCCGGAGAAGAAGGACACAGACACAGGTGGCGTGCATACCATCCACCGCTTCAGAGTACATTACTCGTTAACGTTCAGTCCCTGGACAATAAAGTAGACAAGCTCAGGGCGAGGATCTCCTTCCAGAGAGACATCAGGGACTGTAACATACTCTGTTTTACGGAATAGTGTCTCTCTCTGGATATATTGTCTCCATCGCTCCGACAGGAAGAAAGAATTCCCCAGGAAAAATCTAATCACATTTTATTGGTCACATATTCAGCAGACGTTATTGTGGGTGTAGCGAAATGCTTGTGTTCCTAGCTCCAACAGTGTAGTAATATCTAACAGTAATACACATGAATCTAAAAGTAAAAGAGCAAGATGTATATGTGATGTATAGATATTATGGACAGTATGTGGAAAGAACATTTTGTATATCTGTAGAATTCGTAGGATAGAATAGTATATGTACAGCAATAGTTGAATAGAATACCGTAGAATACCGTAGAATACCGTAGAATACCGTAGAATACCGTATGTATGAAATGAGTTTTCTCTTATTAAAAATGAGGCGGAAGGGTTTGTTTCATGATTTACAACTCATGGGGGCGGCAGGGTAGCCTAGTGGTTAGAGCGTTGGACGTAGTACCTTTAAAGGTTGCAAGTTCAAATCCCCGAGCTGACAAGGTACAAATCTGTCGTTCTGTCCCTGAACAAGGCAGTTAACACACCGTTCCTAGGCCGTCATTGAAAATAAGAATTTGTTCTTAACTGACTTGCCTAGTTAAATAAAGGAGTTGTTGTTACATGGTGTGATTGTACAGGAACTCAAGTGCTTCTGAAATACCTCACCATCACATACCGACTGCATCACTTAATGAAAATGGTTTTATTTGCCCCCCTCCCCGAGCCGACGCCGCAACGACTCTCAAGGAACGACACTGGACTATTTGAAAACTGGAAAGCGCGTATCCTGAGGCCGCGTTCATTGTTGCTAGGGACCCTTTAACAGGCAGGCAGCTCAAACCTGCAGTTGAGATCATTTGAACAGCACCTTTTTTATTAAATTAAACATATGCATTTTGTTTGTCATATTTTATCATCTCAAACAAACAATGCTATTTATCAGACTCAGATATTTTTAAAACACCCCATGGTTGAAAACCAGGAAGTGAACGTGAGCAAAACCAAACCTCATTTACCACAAATGTTTTTGTACTAATTGTGTATGTATAAAGAAGGGAAATGACAAGGTTGTAATGTAATTTAAGGATGATTAAATTAAAATTGTAAAACAACTCTTTAAAAATATGATCTGCCAGGTGGTTGAGTTGCCCATTAAAGGAATGCTATTAAGTCAAAACTAGTGATAATGGGACAACGGAGAAATATCGTTATGGGATGTTTTGGTCTGTGCAAAGTTCAAAAATCCTTTCAAATCCAAATATTTACAGTCTCCCTGTTATCTTCAGTATGTTTCACAATATCATTCAGTACATGTCATTTTACTGGTAATCTAAGCATATATATATATATATACAATGCATTCGGAAAGTATTCAGACCCCTTGATTTTCTCCACATTGTGTTACATTATGTGTTACATTACCTTATTATAAAATGGATTGAATAAATTGTTTTCCTTATCAATCTACACACAATACCCCATAATGACATCACAATACCCCATAATGACTAAGCAAAAACAGAAATACAGTATTTACATACGTATTAAGACCCTTTGCTATGAGACTCTAAATTGAGCTCGGGGTGCATCCTGTTTCCATTGCTCGTCCTTCAGATGTATCTACAACTTGATTGGAGTCCACCTGTGGTCACAAGGTGGATTGGGGAAGGGAACCAAAAAATGTCTGCAGCACTGAAGGTCCCCAAGAACACAGTGGCCTCCATCATTCTTAAATGGAAGAAGTTTGGAACCACCAAGACTCTTCCTAAAGCTGGTCGTCCAGCCAAACTGAGCAATTGGGGGAGAAGGGCGTTGGTCAGGGAGGTGACAAAGGAACCTGATGGTCACTCTGACAGAGCTCCAGAGTTCCTCTGTGGAAGATGGGAGAAACTTTCAGAAGGACAACCATCTCTGCAGCACTCTGCTAAATCAGGCCTTTATGGTGGAGTGGCCAGACAGAAGCAGCTCCTCAGTAAAAAGGCACATGACAGACAAAAGGCAACGAGATTATCTTGTCTGATGAAACCAAGAATGAACTCTTTGGCTTAAATGCCAAGTATTACGTCTGGAGGAAACCTGGCACCATCCCTACGGTGAAGCATGAGGGTGGCAGCATCATGCTGTGGGCAAGTTTTTCAGCGGCAGGGACTGGTAGACTAGTCAGGCTCGAGGCAAAGTACAGAGAGATCCTTGATGAAAACCTGCTCCAGAGCACTCATGAGCTCAGACTGGGGCGAAGGTTCACCTTCCAACCGGACAACGACCCTGAGCGCGCAGCCAAGACAACGCAGGAGTGGTCCTAGTACCCCTGGTTGAGAACCACTGCTCTCCTCTCATGTCATGTCCTTTCTCAGCCTCCGTACTTTGTTGTCCCCGCCCCTTTGTTTCTTTTCTCCTCGAACGTGAACAGGTCGCGTTTGAAAAGCTAGCTAGCTAATATTACACTGCTAAATACAGGGAAATATTTTTTCTTAAATCGAGCTGGTAAGTTAAGTATTAGGTATCTACCAACAGTCATAAAGGTCGTCTAAACGTTGTAATTAGTTGATAGGTTTGTATAACCGTTAGCTTGGCTAGCTACCTGCTCTGTTTAGCTTGGTAGCTAGCTAATTGCTCCTGCTAACTAATTTGAAGCTGTGCTCAAATTGAGTCGATATGATAATACAAGTATTGTTTTCTGCTGACTGGTAGCTAGCTACATGCAGATCGATTGTAGCTGTGCATAATCAATTAGTTAACTGTTGTACTTGGATGTTCCTCTTTTCTTAGCCTGTTAGCTAGCGGAATAATGCTTCCGGGTTGGATCCTTCAAAATAAAATCCCTCATGGGAACATTGGAATGTCATTAAATCGGTAAATAAATGTGTCACTGATATTGTTCTATTAACTAAAGATACAAATTCATTATACAAAAAGGTACATATTTGACACACTTGACAAAAATAGAATCGAAATATACATGTAGATATTGAATGGTACAAACAGTTGTTTCACTCCATATCCTCCTATGTACACAGGTGACCTATACACGATCTGGTGTTATGAGACTCCAGTTGTAGAAGACTTGTGAATAAACACAGCCCTCTTGGCACAAACTGATTGAATCGGCGTTGTTTTCACATCATTTTAATTAAATTACTTTGAACCAGCATGGAATAGACCTTGAATTGACGTCTGTGCCCAGCGGGAGGAGAGACACATCAAACTTGTGACAGCTCCATTCAATAACTAGGTTTTTATGTATTATTGCTGTTTTTTTTACCAAGAAACATTCTAACTCGACAGACAATATGAGTCAAAAGAAGGGAACATTGATGGATGAAATCGAAAAGAGTTTATGGAATTTAACTGAGGACAATTTACGCTCCCTTTGTGAACGTTATGGCCAAGATGCATCCGAAGTTAAAGGAATCGATCACCGCTCGTTGCGGCGTAAAATCATGGAGGAAATGTGGGACAATACTGATTCAATGAAATCGGTGGAGCAGGGAATGTCTTGGTTAGTTCAACTGAAGGAGGACATCAGAAGGATGCTGGAGGATGCTAGTGGTGCACCCGTGAGTCCCAGCAAAGCCGATGAAGATGATCCTGTAGACTGCGATGGAGAGGGAGGGGCTGGGTTACCTAGCAACAGGTTGGAGGTGGAGCCCATGAGTCCCAGCCAATCTGATGATGATAATGACGCTGCAGACTGTGACGCAGGGGACACGGATTGGTTGCCTAACAATGGGCTGGAGGCAGACTCCACGAGTCCCAGCCAGTCCGATGATTGTGATGCTGCAGACTGCGATGAAGAATTGGACAGGGAGGTCAGGGATGGGCTGGAGGTGGAGGTATCTCCAGAGAAGCATACACCAGAACAGAAAGTGAGTATTTATTTTTCCAGTCCAAAAGTGAGTATTTATTTTTCACAGTCAAAAAGTGAGTATTTAGTTTGTTTCTCAATGCTTTCATTGATTCCTGCAAGGCCTTGGGAGAATATTGGATGTTCTTCCTCTTAGACGTTCTCCTTTATTGAGGAGGAGGAGGTTGAGTAATTGAGGATGAGAAGAATTGAAAGACTTCAAAGTTCATTGACAGGTAGGAGAGGGTTTCCCATCCTGATTAATTTAGTCTCTTTTTGTGATTTCTAGGACAAACGTCGCCCACCGAAGACCCTGTGTCGTGCCTCTCCCGGTACCGCCTTAATTTGGGGTCTGAAGAGGGTGTCTGTGCAGCTGATGGACTGCAGGAAACCACCGGGGCAGAAAACCTCCAAGAAAACCCACTCCTGTGCTCAGTGTGGGAAGAGTCTTGCCACAAAAGACATTCTGGAGCGACATCTGCTAACTCACACTGGAGAGAAACAGAAAAATATATGCGCTGAATGTGGAAAAGTATTCAGTACATTTTCCAGCCTTACCAGGCATCTGAAAACTCATACTGGAGAGAAATGTCATGTTTCTGAAACCACATGCTCTGAATGCGGAAAGACATTCAGTACACATTCCAGTCTTAGGAGACATCTGCTAACTCACACTGGAGAGAAACCGTACGTTTGCCATCGTTGTAAGAAAGGTTTCAATGATCCAGGAAACTTGAAGAAACACATCAGGAGAGCTCACCCAGGAGAGATGTTGGGTGTGGAGAGGCTCTACCGTGAACCATGTCCTCACTGTGGGGAGAAGTTTCCCACAAAGAAGGCTTTGGAGGAGCACCTGGTAACCCACACAGGAGAGAAACCTCACCAGTGCTCTGACTGCGGGAAGGGATTCAAGGAATTGTCTAGTCTTAAGAGGCATCTGAGAACTCATACTGGGGAGAAACCATACATTTGCCCTCGTTGTGGCAAGCCTTTTAATGATCCAGGAAACTTGAAGAAACACATGAAAAGAACTCACTCCGGAGAGCATTCCAAAGAGAAACCTTCCGAAAACAATGTTGGTTCTTCAGAACAGGAGGAGACCGTAAAGAAGCCAGTCCTTCATCCATGTTCTCACTGTGGGAAGAAGTTGTCAACCAAGACAAGACTAAACATTCACCTGAAGACCCACACTGTAGAGAAACCTCACGTCTGCCCCGACTGTGGGAAGAGCTTTGCTTTCCGTCCCTCCTTGACCAAACATCAGAAACTTAGTCATGCAGAGCACGGAGGAGTGAAACGGCACGAATGTTCAGTGTGTGGGAAAGTCTTTAATCAACCAGGAGCCTTGAGGTCCCATCAAAGAACCCACACTGGAGAGAAACCTCACCTCTGTGCTGACTGTGGGAAGAGTTTCTCTTTTCAGTCGTCTCTGAAAAGACATCAGGCACTTCACGCAGCAGGTAGTGCGAAGCCCCACATGTGCTCTGTCTGTGGGAAAGGCTTTAGAGATTCTGGATACTTAATAAAACATCAAGCCATCCATTCGGAAGAGAAACCTCACCTCTGTTCTGATTGTGGAAAGACTTTTGCATCCTTATTTACCTTAACGAATCATTCCAAATTGCATCGTTTAAACAGAGACCAATTCCAATGCCCTGAATGCAAGCGCCATTTCCCAACAAAGGAAAGGCTGACAAGCCACCAGAGAACGCATACCGGGGAGAAACCATTTCGCTGCTCCCAATGCCACAAACGCTTCTCTCACTCAAGTAGTTATCAAAGGCACCTTCGTATGCACACTGGGGAGAAACCCTTCATTTGCCCCCTTTGCGGGAAGCAATTTAACGACTCTTCGAATCTTAGAACACATGTTAGAAGACATAAAGGAGAGAAGGTAGGCAAGACACAGGTCTCTGAGCCATGCCCTGAATGTGGGAAGAGGCTGGCTTCTAAGGCAGGGTTAGAGACTCACCTGCGGACCCACACTGGAGAGAAACCTCACCTCTGCGCCGACTGCGGCAAGAGCTTCGGCTTCCACTCAGCTTTGAGAAGACATCAGAAAACGCAGCACGGAGAGCAAGTAGCGAAGCCGCACGTCTGCTCTGTCTGTGGAAAAGGTTTCATGGAATCTGGAGCGCTGAAGAAACATGTGGTGACCCACGAGGAGAAACAGCACCTCTGCCCCGACTGCGGGAAGACCTTCAGGGTGGTTCAGGCCTTGTCAAATCATCAGAGAACCAAGCATCAAAAAACGAACAAGGAAGTAAGAGAGAAGAATCCGTTCCTGTGCCTTACTTGCGGCCAGGAATTCAATTCAAAGCATAGATTGGTAATCCACGAGCGAAAGCACACAGGAGAGAAGCCTTACCAATGCTCCCATTGCGACAAACGCTTCACTGAGAAGTCATACATGAAACGTCACCAGACGGTGCACACGGGAGATAAACCTTTCCAATGCTCCGTCTGCGACATGAAGTTTTCGCATGGTGCATCTTTAATACGGCACCGCCTCATACACTCAGGTGAGAAACCGTACCACTGCACTTACTGCGACAAGAGTTTCTCTCAGTCAAATACGCTGAAAACACACATACTAACGCACACCGGAGAGAAACCGTACCAGTGCCCCGACTGCGGGAAGCGTTTCACTGAAAAGAAAGCCATGAAGAAACACCAGCGCAACACACACGGAACAGAGACACACAGCAACACACACGGGTCAGGGGCACACAACTCTGCTTTCTCTTTGCCTGGTAAAAAACAGAGATTGAGTCAAGACCGGAGCCCTCGAGCAAAGCCGTACCAATGCCCTGACTGTGGCAAGTGTTTCTCAGAGAAAAGAGCTCTTACGAAACACCAGAAGACACACCGGAGAGACAGCGCCCCCTATTGGTCCGGTATACTGCAGCGATGGAGTCAAGACCCGCAACACTCTAATACTGACTCAGACTCTGACCAAGACCAAGACTGGACCTCTTTATAAAGACTCAGACCAAGCCTGGACCTCTTTATAAAGACTCAGATCAAGACTGGAGAGACTCAGACCTCTTCATAAAGACTCAGACCAAGCCTGGAATACTAAGACCAAGACCAGACCTCTTTATAAAGACTCAGACCAAGACAAAGATCATTTGGTTGAAAACACCAAGATGATGAGATCAACACTCCATCTTCGGTATAAACAAGCTGAGGGATGGGAATGGGGAAAACCAACCTCAAATTCATAGACATGGCAACAGAAGGCTAAGGGATGGGAATGGGGGAAAACAACCTCAAATTCATAGACATGGCAACAGAAAGCTGCCCATAGCATTTTACACAGCTACCGTTTACAACCAATGGATTTAAAAATTGATTAATTTATTGATTGACTGTTCTTTGTCCTTCAAGATAACATTTCCACAACTCTTTAGTTACACACCAAGAAACAAGCGCCCCTCCACCACACACATACCTAAGAGACTCAATGAACTTACAGTATATTGACATGTTTCACAGTGGTGTATAGCAAATCATTTTTTTTGTTCTACATTTTTAGGGCTCTATTTCGATCAGATCCACTTTAGTGGTGTCGGAGGTAGAACTGCACTAGAGCTGTCAAATCCATAAGCGGCTCCTGGCATTATACCTCAAATCGGTTTTGCACAGTCACAGAAATCCCATGCAGCCCTGTTGCCTAGACATGGCAACAGAACACTGAAATAGACATGGCAACAGAACACTGAAATAGACATGGCAACAGAACACTGAAATGTGATGTAATCTACAGCCAGTCTAATGATTTTTAAATCTGAGTGTATTCTTTCTATGTATAGTCGACAGCTCCAACAGTTCCCCCTCAGACGCCACCAAAACATCCGCTATGTCGGTTGATGATCTCATTGAATCTAGGCCTAAGTGTATATACTTTGGCAGATGATATTGAGGAATGTTGTGTGTTTCAAAAGGCTGTTTTTGAGTCTTATGGAAAAACATAATGGAAACTGTGACAGTAAACATGTTTAAACTGAATTCTGATGTTGTAGTTTTTGTCTTCAGTTATTTGACTGTCTGGTCAGTGGAGAGTTTTGATCATCTCTGGCTCTGCTGTAATATGGACATCAGGACTACCTGGCATGGTGACTCCTTGCTGTCCACAGTCCACCTGGCCGTGCTGCTGCTCCAGTTTCAACCGTTCTGCCTGTGATTATTATTATTAATAATTATTAATTTAAAATTATTCATATTATTAACTGGCCACCCCAAATAGCCTGGTTCCTCTCTAGGTTTCTTCCTAGGTTTTGGCCTTTCTAGGTAGTTTTTCCTAGCCACCGTGCTTCTACACCTGCATTGCTTGCTGTTTGGGGTTTTAGGCTGGGTTTCTGTACAACACTTTGAGATATCAGCTGATGTACAAAGGGCTATATAAATACATTTGATTTGAATTTGATTGGAGGTGCAGTTAGATAATTATATACATGTCATTCAGACTAACACCGTCCAGATAAAACTGCTACTGGCTTTCTAGCCTGAAGTGCCAGGCAGTTGTATAATTATACACGTCATTCAGACTAACACTGTCCAGATATAATTGCTCCTGGCGTTCTAGCCTGAAGTGCCAGGCAGTTGTATAATTATATACATGTCATTCAGACTAACACTGTCCAGATATAATTGCTCCTGGCGTTCTAGCCTGAAGTGCCAAGCAGTTGTATAATTATATACAGTGCCTTGTGAAAGTATTCGGCCCCCTTGAACTTTGCGACCTTTTGCCACATTTCAGGCTTCAAACAAAGATATAAAACTATTTTTTTGTGAAGAATCAACAACAAGTGGGACACAATCATGAAGTGGAACGACATTTATTGGATATTTCAAACTTTAACAAATCAAAAACTGAAAAATTGGGTGTGCAAAATTATTCAGCCCCTTTACTTTCAGTGCAGCAAACTCTCTCCAGAAGTTCAGTGAGGATCTCTGAATGATCCAATGTTGACCTAAATGACTAATGATGATAAATACAATCCACCTGTGTGTAATCAAGTCTCTGTATAAATGCACCTGCACTGTGATAGTCTCAGAGGTCCGTTAAAAGCGCAGAGAGCATCATGAAGAACAAGGAACACACAAGGCAGGTCCGAGATACTGTTGTGAAGAAGTTTAAAGCCGGATTTGGATACAAAAATATTTCCCAAGCTTTAAACATCCCAAGGAGCACTGTGCAAGCGATAATATTGAAATGGAAGGAGTATCAGACCACTGCAAATCTACCAAGACCTGGCCGTCCCTCTAAACTTTCAGCTCATACAAGGAGAAGACTGATCAGAGATGCAGCCAAGAGGCCCATGATCACTCTGGATGAACTGCAGAGATCTACAGCTGATGTGGGAGACTCTGTCCATAGGACAACAATCAGTCGTATATTGCACAAATCTGGCCTTTATAGAAGAGTGGCAAGAAGAAAGCCATTTCTTAAAGATATCCATAAAAAGTGTTGTTTAAAGTTTGCCACAAGCCACCTGGGAGACACACCAAACATGTGGAAGAAGGTGCTCTGGTCAGATGAAACCAAAATTGAACTTTTTGGCAACAATGCAAAACGTTATGTTTGGCGTAAAAGCAACACAGCTGAACACACCATCCCCCCACTGTCAAACATGGTGGTGGCAGCATCATGGTTTGGGCCTGCTTTTCTTCAGCAGGGACAGGGAAGATGGTTAAAATTGATGGGAAGATGGATGGAGCCAAATACAGGACCATTCTGGAAGAAAACCTGATGGAGTCTGCAAAAGACCTGAGACTGGGACGGAGATTTCTTCCAACAAGACAATGATCCAAAACATAAAGCAAAATCTACAATGGAATGGTTCAAAAATAAACATATCCAGGTGTTAGAATGGCCAAGTCAAAGTCCAGACCTGAATCCAATCGAGAATCTGTGGAAAGAACTGAAAACTGCTGTTCACAAATGCTCTCCATCCAACCTCACTGAGCTCGAGCTGTTTTGCAAGGAGGAATGGGAAAAAATGTCAGTCTCTTGATGTGCAAAACTGATAGACATACCCCAAGCGACTTACAGCTGTAATCGCAGCAAAAGGTGGCGCTACAAAGTATTAACTTAAGGGGGCTGAATAATTTTGCACGCCCAATTTTGCAGTTTTTGATTTGTTAAAAAAAAGTTTGAAATATCCAATAAATGTCGTTCCACTTCATGATTGTGTCCCACTTGTTGATTCTTCACAAAAAAATAGTTTTATCTTTATGTTTGAAGCCTGAAATGTTGTATAATTATATACACACACGTCATTCAGACTAACACTGTCCAGATATAATTGCTCCTGGCTTTCTAGCCTGAAGTGCCAGGCAGTTGGGCGCCTTCATTGGCAGCGACGTAAGAAACATTTAAATTGTGATCAGGTCTGCGCCATCATATCCATGACCAGGGTTGGCACTGCACAGGCAAACTGATAAGACATTTAGAAAAAACATCTTCCACTTCTAGAAATTGAAGGATAAACTGACCGGAGCTCATTCCTAATAAAAAACACATGATACCTTAAGGTTTGATTATAATTGTCAAGACGTAGGTGATGTGGATCTGTCTATACATGTTTGTGTTGGGAAAAAAAACAAACACAAAAACTGAACAATAAGAAAACGCCCACACCGACAAGCTGAGACGTGACGTTGCCATGGATATAGAACAGTACTAAATAGATCCTACACCGACAAGCTGAGACGTGACGTTGCCATGGATATAGAACAGTACTAAATAGATCCTACACCGACAGCTGAGACGTTGCCGTGGATATAGAACAGTACTAAGTAGATCCTACACCAACAGCTGAGACGTTGCCGTGGATATAGAACAGTACTAAATAGATCCTACACCGACAGCTGAGACGTGACGTTGCCGTGGATATAGAACAGTACTAAATAGATCCTACACCGACAGCTGAGATGTTCTATATCCACGGCAAGGTTACATCTCAGCCGTCGCTGTCGGATCTATTCAGTACTGTAACGTTGCCGTGGATATAGACCATCTCAGCCGTCGCTGTAGGATCTATTCAGTACTGTAACGTTGCCGTGGATATAGACCATCTCAGCCGTCGCTGTAGGATCTATTCAGTACTGTAACGTTGCCGTGGATATAGACCATCTCAGCCGTCGCTGTAGGATCTATTCAGTACTGTAACGTTGCCGTGGATATAGAGAACACTACTAAATAGATCCTACACCGATGGCTGAGACGTAACGTTGCCGTGGATACAGAACACTACTAAATAGATGAAAAAGGAAAAACACTGGATTACTAAGAAACGTTCTTTAATTGTTCCTGTTCATAAGGAAATATTTGTTTAGACATTTTTTCATACAAAAAACAGCGTATTCTTTAACGTTGACACGTTTTGCATCGATACAATATTTGACACAGTTGCAGGGGAGGACGTAACAACGAGGGGAAAGTAAAGACAGCAAAAATAAAGACATTTAAACGCCACAACAACAAAAAGTATTCCATACAAAAGTAATAATGCCACTAGACTGTCTGTCTGTTGTAGGGAAAAGACCAACCACGCCAAAAAAACCACACCTCTTGTTGTTTCACAAAATGGCTTCCTATTCCCTTTCTGGTACACTGCACTACACAGGGCCCTATTCCCTTTCTAGTACACTGCACTATACAGGGAGCCATTTAGGACACACCATCAGAGAAGGTTCTAGCAGGATCTATAAAATTAGAGGGGAGGGGCTTTAACTTTATACATATTTTTAAAAAAGGAAGTTATTTAAACTACATTTAAAATCCTACTACAGCAGTGTTACACTAGAATCAGTCAAGTGGCATTTGGGGGGGGGGGGGGGGGGGGGGGGTTAAGAGACACTTAATGATGGTTCACGATGAACGGGACACGGAGGCAACATTTTTACGGTTAAAACTAAACCGGTTTGGCACCGGTAACAGAAACAGTGAGGGGAAAGATTTCAGACTCGGTGACAGTAACTAGGAGGTCGTGGAACAACGAGCCTGTTCAGGATGATACAACGTAGAAAACACACACCATGACACGATTCCCTCTTCTATAGAACAAAGCGCATCAAATCTAGATAGTGTATTTCTAGATGAATATTCTATAACGTTGATCCTCATGGAACACAGACCCCGGCTGTGAACCAAATGGCCCCCATCCCCCTATATAGAGCACTAGTTTTGACCAGAGCGCTATAGACCCTGGTTAAGAGTAGTGGAACAGAGATCAGACTGCCATTTCAGAGCCTGGTGGGTCAGGCGAGTAGAGCCTGGTGGGTCAGGCGAGTAGAGCCTGGGTGTGAGTTCTCTCTCCATACTGAACAGCTGTCAGTAGCACCACAACATGCAGAGTGGTAACTACCTAATCCATCACGATACAGGAGATTTATCAATCAATCAGAAATGAAAAACAGTGCGAGCAACAACAAAAAAGGCAGTGAAAAAAATATTTGGGACACAATCCATAGTGCACTAGTTTGAACCAGAGCCCTATTGGCCGTAGTTAAAAGTAGTGTACTATATACGGAATAGGGAGCCATTTAGGACCGTTTTTTCTTTCCTAAAGAATATCCTGCTATACCACATGCTGAGGAATCCTATCATGATTTATGGCTTTGTTTCTCTCAGCCAGTCAGATAAGTGCAGCTGGTTGAAACTTCAGGCCTCGTTCCAAACCCGGTCCTAGGGGGTAGGAGTCAAGTGGCCAGGGGTAGGAAGTAGGAACCCAAGTGGTAAGGAGCCAGGGTTCCATCGCTACCAGACCTGAGGTACGTCGAACAGAGAAGACGTCGTCTCTGCACCTAGAGGGAGGGAAAGACGAGAGACAGAGAGACAGGTCCCAGTCAGTCAACCTGAGGTACACCACTGGTGTTTCGTTGTCCTGGTGATGATGCTGCGGACCACTGTTCCAATAGAGAGAAGCAGAGAGCAAACGCACAGCCAAGCTGTTAGGCTCCAACTTATCAGGGTCTGGCACCAGAGGATGTTCCCTCCACAGATGAATTAGACTATTTAGTGATTTTTAAATACTTTAGACGGTTCGACTTCCTCCAGATAAATCAAGACCGAAGTTCTTATTACTGGAGCCGAAAACGAGAGAGAATCTGGCCACACATTTTGAATTCACCAGCAATAAAGGAACCTTGATATAAGAGACTCATCATTTTTATTACCAGCAGGATTGACTCCTGTAACGCTCTCCTGTCTGGTCGACCCAAGGAAAGACATTGGTCTACTGCAAAACCATATACAGAACGCTGCAGCGTGGGTACTGAGGAGAACACACTCTACACCGGTTTAAAAGGTCTCTACAGCGTGGGTACCGACGAGAACACACTTTACACCGGTTTACAAGGTCTCTGCAGCGTGGGTACCGACGAGAACACACTTTACACCGGTTTAAAAGGTCTCTGCAGCGTGGGTACTGAGGAGAACACACTTTACACCGGTTTAAAAGGTCTCTGCAGCGTGGGTACCGACGAGAACACACTTTACACCGGTTTAAAAGGTCTCTGCAGCGTGGGTACTGAGGAGAACACACTTTACACCGGTTTAAAAAGGTCTCTGCAGCGTGGGTACTGAGGAGAACACACTTTACACCGGTTTAAAAGGTCTCTGCAGCGTGGGTACCGACGAGAACACACTCTACACCGGTTTAAAAGGTCTCTACAGCGTGGGTACTGAGGAGAACACACTCTACACCGGTTTAAAAGGTCTCTACAGCGTGGGTACTGAGGAGAACACACTTTACACCGGTTTAAAAGGTCTGCAGCGTGGGTACCGACGAGAACACACTCTACACCGGTTTAAAAGGTCTCTACAGCGTGGGTACTGAGGAGAACACACTTTACACCGGTTTAAAAGGTCTCTACAGCGTGGGTACTGAGGAGAACACACTTTACACCGGTTTAAAAGGTCTCTGCAGCGTGGGTACTGAGGAGAACACACTTTACACCGGTTTAAAAGGTCTCTGCAGCGTGGGTACTGAGAACACACTTTACACCGGTTTAAAAGGTCTCTGCAGCGTGGGTACTGACGAGAACACACTTTACACCGGTTTAAAAGGTCTCTGCAGCGTGGGTACTGACGAGAACACACTTTACACCGGTTTAAAAGGTCTCTGCAGCGTGGGTACTGACGAGAACACACTTTACACCGGTTTAAAAGGTCTCTGCAGCGTGGGTACTGACGAGAACACACTTTACACCGGTTTAAAAGGTCTCTGCAGCGTGGGTACCGACGAGAACACACTTTACACCGGTTTAAAAGGTCTCTACAGCGTGGGTACTGAGGAGAACACACTTTACACCCGTTTAAAAGGTCTCTGCAGCGTGGGTACTGACGAGAACACACTACACCGGTTTAAAAGGTCTCTGCAGCGTGGGCACCAACGAGAACACACTACACCGGTTTAAAAGGTCTCTGCAGCGTGGGTACCAACGAGAACACACTACACCGGTTTAAAAGGTCGCTGCAGCGTGGGTACTGAGGAGAACACACTTTACACCGGTTTAAAAGGTCTCTACAGCGTGGGTACTGAGGAGAACACACTTTACACCGGTTTAAAAGGTCTCTGCAGCGTGGGTACTGAGGAGAACACACTCTACACCGGTTTAAAAGGTCTCTACAGCCTGGGTACTGAGGAGAACACACTTTACACCGGTTTAAAAGGTCTACAGCGTGGGTACCGACGAGAACACACTTTACACCGGTTTAAAAGGTCTCTACAGCGTGGGTACTGAGGAGAACACACTTTACACCGGTTTAAAAGGTCTCTACAGCGTGGGTACTGAGGAGAACACACTTTACACCGGTTTAAATAGGTCCCTGCAGCGTGGGTACTGAGGAGAACACACTTTACACCGGTTTAAAAGGTCTCTACAGCGTGGGTACCAACGAGAACACACTTTACACCGGTTTAAAAGGTCTCTGCAGCGTGGGTACTGAGGAGAACACACTTTACACCGGTTTAAAAGGTCTCTGCAGCGTGGGTACTGAGGAGAACACACTTTACACCGGTTTAAAAGGTGTCTCTGCAGCGTGGGTACTGAGGAGAACACACTTTACACCGGTTTAAAAAGGTCTCTACAGCGTGGGTACTGACGAGAACACACTCTACACCGGTTTAAAAGGTCTCTGCAGCGTGGGTACTGAGGAGAACACACTTTACACCGGTTTAAAAGGTCTCTACAGCGTGGGTACTGAGGAGAACACACTTTACACCGGTTTAAAAGGTCTCTGCAGCGTGGGTACTGAGGAGAACACACTCTACACCGGTTTAAAAAGGTCTCTGCAGCGTGGGTACTGAGGAGAACACACTTTACACCGGTTTAAAAGGTCTCTACAGCGTGGGTACCGAGGAGAACACACTTTACACCGGTTTAAAAGGTCTCTACAGCGTGGGTACCGACGAGAACACACTTTACACCGGTTTAAAAGGTCTCTGCAGCGTGGGTACTGAGGAGAACACACTTTACACCGGTTTAAAAGGTCTCTGCAGCGTGGGTACTGAGGAGAACACACTTTACACCGGTTTAAAAGGTCTCTACAGCGTGGGTACTGAGGAGAACACACTTTACACCGGTTTAAAAAGGTCTCTGCAGCGTGGGTACTGAGGAGAACACACTTTACACCGGTTTAAAAAGGTCTCTGCAGCGTGGGTACTGAGGAGAACACACTTTACACCGGTTTAAAAGGTCTCTACAGCGTGGGTACTGAGGAGAACACACTTTACACCGGTTTAAAAAGTCTCTGCACTGGCTGCCAGTTTAACAATTAAAAACATTCAGATTCTTCTATTGATTTTTAAAATCAATCCATGATTTGTGCACCTCAATACATGTCAGACATTCTTTTAAGTGATGTACCCAAGCAGGTCCCTCAGGTCCTCTGGCCTTTTAACTCTCCCAAAGCCTCAGACCAAGAGGCATGGAGAGGCAGCCTGTAGTACATATACCCCAGCCTCTGGAATAACCTGCTAGAGAACCTGAGGTGGACCAAGAGGCATGGAGGCAGCCTGTAGTACATATACCCCAGCATCTGGAATAATCTGCTAGAGAACCTGAGGGGGACGAAACTGGACATTTTTTTAAAAACAACACATTTGTAGCTTTGCATTTCCTTAAGGTGCTTTTTAGTCGTTCGGCTCTCACTCGTCTCACCATCAGTCTTCCTCTTCTTGTTGTTCTTGCGGCTCTTCTTGCTCTGATTGGTTGAAGGCTGCTGTTGCCATTCGCCCGCCGCCGGATCACTAGCGTCGTCTCCCGCCTCCGACCCCGCCTCTTCCTGGATCGGACTCATGCTCGACGAATCAGACCCAGACCTACAGGGAACAGCAACCAATCACAGGCTTAGCTTCCTTCAACGAACACCCAGGTAGTTGTTCCAAGTTCAAGGCAGCACTGAAAGTACTGGAGTTACGTGTTCAACTGTACACATCTTTACTTACTGAGTTTTCAGCCAGCCTTCTGACGTCCTGCTGTCCACTACTCCTGCATACGTCCGTACACACACCCCTAGAGACAGACCACAGATCAGATCCACACCCCCCTAGAGACACAGACCAGATCCACACCCCCCTAGAGACACAGACCAGATCCACACCCCCCTAGAGACACAGACCAGATCCACACCCCCCTAGAGACACAGACCAGATCCACACCCCCCTAGAGACACAGACCAGATCCACACCCCCCTAGAGACACAGACCAGATCCACACCCCCCTAGAGACACAGACCAGATCCACACCCCCCTAGAGACACAGACCAGATCCACACCCCCCTAGAGACACAGACCAGATCCACACCCCCCTAGAGACACAGACCAGATCCACACCCCCCTAGAGACACAGACCAGATCCACACCCCCCTAGAGACACAGACCAGATCCACACCCCCCTAGAGACACAGACCAGATCCACACCCCCCTAGAGACACAGACCAGATCCACACCCCCCTAGAGACACAGACCAGATCCACACCCCCCTAGAGACACAGACCAGATCCACACCCCCCTAGAGACACAGACCAGATCCACACCCCCCTAGAGACACAGACCAGATCCACACCCCCCTAGAGACACAGACCAGATCCACACCCCCCTAGAGACACAGACCAGATCCACACCCCCCTAGAGACACAGACCAGATCCACACCCCCCTAGAGACACAGACCAGATCCACACCCCCCTAGAGACACAGACCAGATCCACACCCCCCTAGAGACACAGACCAGATCCACACCCCCCTAGAGACACAGACCAGATCCACACCCCCCTAGAGACACAGACCAGATCCACACCCCCCTAGAGACACAGACCAGATCCACACCCCCCTAGAGACACAGACCAGATCCACACCCCCCTAGAGACACAGACCAGATCCACACCCCCCTAGAGACACAGACCAGATCCACACCCCCCTAGAGACAACACAGACCAGATCCACACCCCCCTAGAGACAACACAGACCAGATCCACACCCCCCTAGAGACAACACAGACCAGATCCACACCCCCCTAGAGACAACACAGACCAGATCCACACCCCCCTAGAGACAACACAGACCAGATCCACACCCCCCTAGAGACAACACAGACCAGATCCACACCCCCCTAGAGACAACACAGACCAGATCCACACACCCCTAGAGACAACACAGACCACAGATCAGATCCACACACCCCTAGAGACAACACAGACCACAGATCAGATCCACACACCCCTAGAGACAACACAGACCACATCCACACACCCCTAGAGACAACACAGACCACATCTCAGATCCACACACCCCTAGAGACAACAGACCACATCAGATCTACACACCCCTAGAGACAACACAGACCACAGATCCACACACCCCTAGAGACAACACAGACCACAGATCCACACACCCCTAGAGACAACACAGACCACAGATCCACACACCCCTAGAGACAACACAGACCACAGATCAGATCCACACACCCCTAGAGACAACACAGACCACAGATCAGACCTACACACCCCTAGAGACAACACAGACCAGGTGTTTCTTGATCTGTGTTTTCATCTAAACATTTTGTTCCTGAATTGTACTCTGGTGGTGAATATATACACTTAGTTACTGTCTGTCGTCTAGCAGGGGAGTGTGTGTGTGTCCTTACTGTCTGTCGTCTAGCAGGGGAGTGTGTGTGTGTCCTTACTGTCTGTCTTCTAGCAGGGGAGTGTGTGTGTGTCCTTACTGTGTCTTCTAGCAGGGGAGTGTGTGTGTGTGTGTCCTTACTGTCCGTCGTCTAGCAGGGGAGTGTGTGTGTGTCCTTACTGTGTCTTCTAGCAGGGGAGTGTGTGTGTGTGTCCTTACTGTCCGTCGTCTAGCAGGGGAGTGTGTGTGTGTCCTTACTGTGTCTTCTAGCAGGGGAGTGTGTGTGTGTGTCCTTACTGTCTGTCTTCTAGCAGGGGAGTGTGTGTGTGTCCTTACTGTCTGTCGTCTAGCAGGGGAGTGTGTGTGTGTCCTTACTGTCTGTCGTCTAGCAGGGGAGTGTGTGTGTCCTTACTGTCTGTCGTCTAGCAGGGGAGTGTGTGTGTCCTTACTGTCCGTCGTCTAGCAGGGGAGTGTGTGTGTGTCCTTACTGTCCGTCGTCTAGCAGGGGAGTGTGTGTGTGTCCTTACTGTCCGTCGTCTAGCAGGGGAGTGTGTGTGTGTCCTTACTGTCCGTCGTCTAGCAGGGGAGTGTGTGTGTGTCCTTACTGTCCGTCGTCTAGCAGGGGAGTGTGTGTGTGTTCTTACGGTCTGGTCTGTCTTCTAGCAGGGGAGTGTGTGTGTGTCCTTACTGTCTGTCGTCTAGCAGGGGAGTGTGTGTGTGTCCTTACTGTCTGTCTTCTAGCAGGGGAGTGTGTGTGTGTCCTTACTGTCTGTCTTCTAGCAGGGGAGTGTGTGTGTGTCCTTACTGTCTGTCTTCTAGCAGGGGAGTGTGTGTGTGTCCTTACTGTCTGTCTTCTAGCAGGGGAGTGTGTGTGTGTGTCCTTAACGTTGGTCCTGATCTTCTTGCTGCCCGTGTCGGAGTGTGTGTGTGTCCTTACCGTCGGTCCTGATCTTCTTGCTGCCCGTGTCGGAGTGTGTGTGAGAGTGTGTGTAGCCACTCCATCCGTCAGCGTGTGATCTCTGAGCCTCTCCCTCCGTGGGCTGCTCCTCCTGGATCGGACTGACGCAGCGTTTCCCCAACGACGGCCTGACGCCCACAACACACGGACCGGCCGTCACATTTCAAACATCAACCTGCCTTAGAGACTCCATGGTGACCTGGTGGAACATCCTTAACTTCTCTTAATTAGAGAACAGGGACATTTTAACGGTGACCTGGTGGAACATCCTTAACTTCTCTTAATAAGAGAACAGGGACATTTTAAATGACAAGACACCTTTCAGCCCTCTTCCATTAAAAGTCCATCGAATGGTGTGTGTGTGTCTCAGTGTGTGTGTGTGTGTGTGTCTCTCAGTGTGTGTGTGTGTATGTCTCAGTGTGTCTCAGTGTGTGTGTGTGTGTGTGTGTGTCTCAGTGTGTGTGTGTGTCTCAGTGTGTGTGTATGTCTCAGTGTGTGTGTATGTCTCAGTGTGTGTGTATGTCTCAGTGTGTGTGTGTCTCAGTGTGTGTGTGTCTCAGTGTGTGTGTGTCTCAGTGTGTGTGTGTCTCAGTGTGTGTGTGTCTCAGTGTGTGTGTGTCTCAGTGTGTGTGTGTCTCAGTGTGTGTGTGTCTCAGTGTGTGTGTGTCTCAGTGTGTGTGTGTCTCAGTGTGTGTGTGTCTCAGTGTGTGTGTGTCTCAGTGTGTGTGTGTCTCAGTGTGTGTGTGTCTCAGTGTGTGTGTGTCTCAGTGTGTGTGTGTCTCAGTGTGTGTGTGTCTCAGTGTGTGTGTGTCTCAGTGTGTGTGTGTCTCAGTGTGTGTGTCTCAGTGTGTGTGTCTCAGTGTGTGTGTCTCAGTGTGTGTGTCTCAGTGTGTGTGTCTCAGTGTGTGTGTCTCAGTGTGTGTGTCTCAGTGTGTGTGTCTCAGTGTGTGTGTCTCAGTGTGTGTGTCTCAGTGTGTGTGTCTCAGTGTGTGTGTCTCAGTGTGTGTGTCTCAGTGTGTGTGTCTCAGTGTGTGTGTCTCAGTGTGTGTGTCTCAGTGTGTGTGTCTCAGTGTGTGTGTCTCAGTGTGTGTGTCTCAGTGTGTGTGTCTCAGTGTGTGTGTCTCAGTGTGTGTGTCTCAGTGTGTGTGTCTCAGTGTGTGTGTCTCAGTGTGTGTGTCTCAGTGTGTGTGTCTCAGTGTGTGTGTCTCAGTGTGTGTGTCTCAGTGTGTGTGTCTCAGTGTGTGTGTCTCAGTGTGTGTGTCTCAGTGTGTGTGTCTCAGTGTGTGTGTCTCAGTGTGTGTGTCTCAGTGTGTGTCTCAGTGTGTGTGTGTGTGTGTGTCTCAGTGTGTCAGTGTGTGTGTGTATGTCTCAGTGTGTCTCAGTGTGTGTGTGTGTGTGTGTGTGTGTCTCAGTGTGTGTGTGTGTGTGTGTGTGTGTGTCTCAGTGTGTGTGTGTCTCAGAGTGTGAAAGGCGTGTACCTGTTGTGACCGTAGCTGTAGCCAGTAGGACCAGCACCAACTGTAGAGGGGGAGGTGTAGTGCGGTTTAACCCAGCCGTCCTCGTCCCAGGACTGGGTAGAATGGCCCTGGCTCTCCCTGACCTGCTGCCTGCCCTGGACATACTCTGCATACGTCTGGATACGGTAGCTCTCCGCATAGCGACTGGTGTTCATCGCTGGACACGCAGAGGAGGGAACGGGAGTCGGGGTCAGAATAAAGATGTAGAACATTGGAGGTGCTGCTGGCCCGGTACTCCCATCATGTGAGCTCCGGCCAAAGTCAAGTACTGGTCTCTGGGTCAAACGTAGCACCTATATAGGGAAGAGGCTTATGGGTAGGCCAGTACTCACCGATCTGAACCTGGTCCGTCTGACTCAGAGATACAAACGCTGACGTGTCATCAATCCACGACACCTGGATGTTACCTAGGAGACGGGAAGACATGGGAATTAAAAAGGTTTCCTGGTGTGGTGGCCCGGGCGTTAGTGATATAGATCATCATCATCATCATATTATGTGTTGGTTCTTACCAAAGGCACTGAACAGCTGGTAGAGGTCACTGGTCTTCCACTCCTTAGGGAAGGTGACGTACAGAACATGATCCCTCTTGGGTTGGACTGCAGAGGAGAGAGGGGATGAAGGGAGGGGGGGGGGGGGGCAGAGGGGGAGAGACAGAGGGGGAGGAGATAAAGAGGGGGAAAGAGGGGAACAAGGAACGTTCTTAGTCACCACTGACCAATGACAGGTTTGTGTACATCATTGCCACGGCCCATTTCTATATGCCATCTTTAATAAATCCTCTCCATTTCTATATGCCATCTTTAATAAATCCTCTCCATTTCTATATGCCATCTTTAATAAATCCTCTCCATTTCTATATGCCATCTTTAATAAATCCTCTCCATTTCTATATGCCATCTTTAATAAATCCTCTCCATTTCTATATGCCATCTTTAATAAATCCTCTCCATTTCTATATGCCATCTTTAATAAATCCTCTCCATTTCTATATGCCATCTTTAATAAATCCTCTCCATTTCTATATGCCATCTTTAATAAATCCTCTCCATTTCTATAAGCCATCTTTAATAAATCCTCCCCATTTCTATATGCCATCTTTAATAAATCCTCTCCATTTCTATATGCCATCTTTAATAAATCCTCTCCATTTCTATATGCCATCTTTAATAAATCCTCTCTATTTCTATATGCCATCTTTAATAAATCCTCTCCATGTCTGTATGCCATCTTTAATAAATCCTCCCCATTTCTATATGCCATCTTTAATAAATCCTCCCCATTTCTATATGCCATCTTTAATAAATCCTCTCCATTTCTATATGCCATCTTTAATAAATCCTCCCCATGTCTGTATGCCATCTTTAATAAATCCTCTCCATTTTCTTTTCGCTGCCGACTATATGCAGACGAGGTGGTGTCTAATACTGCTGTGCTGTATAGTATCTATATGCAGACGAGGTGGTGTCTAATACTGCTGGGTTGTATAGTATACAGTATCTATATGCAGACGAGGTGGTGTCTAATACTGCTGTGCTGTACAGTATATAGTATCTATATGCAGACGAGGTGGTGTCTAATACTGCTGTGCTGTACAGTATATAGTATCTATATGCAGACGAGGTGGTGTCTAATACTGCTGTGTTGTACAGTATCTATATGCAGACGAGGTAGTGTCTAATACTGCTGTGTTGTACAGTATATAGTATCTATATGCAGACGAGGTAGTGTCTAATACTGCTGTGCTGTACAGTATATAGTATCTATATGCAGACGAGGTGGTGTCTAATACTGCTGTGTTGTACAGTATATAGTATCTATATGCAGACGAGGTGGTGTCTAATACTGCTGTGCTGTACAGTATATAGTATCTATATGCAGACGAGGTAGTCTAATACTGCTGTGTTGTACAGTATATAGTATCTCTATGCAGACGAGGTGGTGTCTAATACTGCTGTGTTGTACAGTATATAGTATCTCTATGCAGACGAGGTGGTGTCTAATACTGCTGTGCTGTACAGTATATAGTATCTATATGCAGACGAGGTAGTCTAATACTGCTGTGTTGTACAGTATATAGTATCTCTATGCAGACGAGGTGGTGTCTAATACTGCTGTGCTGTACAGTATATAGTATCTATATGCAGACGAGGTAGTCTAATACTGCTGTGCTGTACAGTATATAGTATCTCTATGCAGACGAGGTAGTGTCTAATACTGCTGTGCTGTACAGTATATAGTATCTATATGCAGACGAGGTAGTCTAATACTGCTGTGCTGTACAGTATATAGTATCTCTATGCAGACGAGGTGGTGTCTAATACTGCTGTGCTGTACAGTATATAGTATCTATATGCAGACGAGGTGGTGTCTAATACTGCTGTGTTGTACAGTATATAGTATCTATATGCAGACGAGGTAGTGTCTAATACTGCTGTGCTGTACAGTATATAGTATCTATATGCAGACGAGGTGGTGTCTAATACTGCTGTGCTGTACAGTATATAGTATCTATATGCAGACGAGGTGGTGTCTAATACTGCTGTGTTGTATAGTATCTATACGCAGACGAGGTGGTGTCTAATACTGCTGTGCTGTACAGTATATAGTATCTATATGCAGACGAGGTAGTGTCTAATACTGCTGTGTTGTACAGTATCTATATGCAGACGAGGTAGTGTCTAATACTGCTGTGTTGTACAGTATCTATATGCAGACGAGGTAGTGTCTAATACTGCTGTGTTGTACAGTATCTATATGCAGACGAGGTGGTGTCTAATACTGCTGTGTTGTACAGTATATAGTATCTCTATGCAGACGAGGTGGTGTCTAATACTGCTGTGTTGTACAGTATATAGTATCTCTATGCAGACGAGGTGGTGTCTAATACTGCTGTGCTGTACAGTATATAGTATCTCTATGCAGACGAGGTGGTGTCTAATACTGCTGTGTTGTACAGTATATAGTATCTCTATGCAGACGAGGTGGTGTCTAATACTGCTGTGTTGTACAGTATATAGTATCTATATGCAGACGAGGTGGTGTCTAATACTGCTGTGCTGTACAGTATATAGTATCTATATGCAGACGAGGTGGTGTCTAATACTGCTGTGCTGTAGGACATGGTGATGTACAGTGTGTAGTATCACATTTAACTACTAATACTGTGCTGTACAGTATATAGTATCACATTTAACTACTAATACTGTGTTGTACAGTATATAGTATCACATTTACCTACTAATACTGTGTTGTACAGTATATAGTATCACATTTACCTACTAATACTGTGTTGTACAGTATATAGTATCAGATTGAACTACTAATACTACTGTGTTGTACAGTATATAGTATCACATTTAACTACTACTAATACTGTGTTGTACAGTATATAGTATCCCATTGAACTAATACTACTGTGTTGTACAGTATATAGTATCATATTAAACTACTAATACTGTGTTGTACAGTATACAGTATCCCATTGAACTACTCACGGTCTGGTCCGCTGATGTTGAGGTAGGGAATATCTATGATCCTCATCAGGAACAGTCTGGCGAAAACACGAGACGTCAACGTAGCATTATAACGCTTCATACAGCTGACAGATGCGTTATAACTACATTAAGGCATGCTGAGGTTAGGGGACATATATACACACACACACACACGAGTCCCCCGTAGGAGAGGTAAAGAAACTGAAGGGGAGAGAACCAAGATCTTACTTGTTGACAAAGGGTTGGATGAGTTTCGATTGGGATGGGATGTGGGCTCTGGGGGGAGTCAGGAAAGTACCTGAGAAGGAAAGAGAAAGTTTTAAAAGATTGAGAAACAGCCACGATGACCATACGCACATCACAGCAGCTACTGCTAGAGTCTACACGGCATCATAGAGATTCAAAGCTGTCCATGGAACTGTTCCCCCAGTCCGTTTTCACTAACGGTGGGCGGGAGTGTTACCACGGAGACGGCCTTTTCCTCAACTCCCGCCTCCTCTCACGCCTCCTTTTGAAAAAAGGTCAGAGGTCAAAATCGAGGAGAGGCAGCGATGAGGGAACGTGGATGGAAATGAGTCCTCCAGTAGCACCACATGAGGCGAATGACGTTTACAAGGGGTGGATCTCAAAATAAAAATGTATATTTGTGATGAAAACAAATTAGGTTGCGCAAGACTTTTTATAGATAAAAATAATAAGTAGCATGTTGTTTTTAAGTGAGTACATGCTCGTCTCCTCCGACAACACCTGACTCAAAGGGGTGTGGCAGATCAACTCCTCCATGAAGGACTTAGGGTAGGATACACTTCACTATCCTCAATGAAGAAGGTGGCTGACATCTGACATCTTTGACCACAGGAGGAGAGAACGAAGGAGAGCAGACTTTTGGCCAGCGCTGTAGGGTTAGAGCCACAGGGCGTAGGGTTAGAGCCACAGGGCGTAGGGTTAGAGCCCCAGGGCGTAGGGTTAGAGCCCCAGGGCATAGGGTTAGAGCCACAGTAGGAATAATAGCAGTACACCGTGTAAAAGGCAGTACACAGTGTAAAAGGCAGTACCCATAGCAGTACACAGTGTAAAAGGCAGTACCCATAGCAGTACACAGTGTAAAAGGCAGTACCTATAGCAGTACACAGTGTAAAAGGCAGTACCCATAGCAGTACACAGTGTAAAAGGCAGTACCCATAGCAGTACACAGTGTAAAAGGCAGTACCTATAGCAGTACACAGTGTAAAAGGCAGTACCTATAGCAGTACACAGTGTAAAAGGCAGTACCTATAGCAGTACACAGTGTAAAAGGCAGTACCTATAGCAGTACACAGTGTAAAAGGCAGTACCTATAGCAGTATACAGTGTAAAAGGCAGTACACAGTGTAAAAGGCAGTACCCATAGCAGTACACAGTGTAAAAGGCAGTACCTATAGCAGTACACAGTGTAAAAGGCAGTACCTATAGCAGTACACAGTGTAAAAGGCAGTACCTATAGCAGTATACAGTGTAAAAGGCAGTACACAGTGTAAAAGGCAGTACCCATAGCAGTACACAGTGTAAAAGGCAGTACCTATAGCAGTACACAGTGTAAAAGGCAGTACCTATAGCAGTACACAGTGTAAAAGGCAGTACCCATAGCAGTACACAGTGTAAAAGGCAGTACCTATAGCAGTACACAGTGTAAAAGGCAGTACACAGTGTAAAAGGCAGTACCCATAGCAGTACAGTGTAAAAGGCAGTACCTATAGCAGTACACAGTGTAGAAGGCAGTACCCATAGCAGTACACAGTGTAAAAGGCAGTACCCATAGCAGTACAGTGTAAAAGGCAGTACCTATAGCAGTACACAGTGTAAAAGGCAGTACCTATAGCAGTACACAGTGTAAAAGGCAGTACCTATAGCAGTACACAGTGTAAAAGGCAGTACCTATAGCAGTATACAGTGTAAAAGGCAGTACACAGTGTAAAAGGCAGTACCCATAGCAGTACACAGTGTAAAAGGCAGTACCCATAGCAGTACACAGTGTAAAAGGCAGTACCCATAGCAGTACACAGTGTAAAAGGCAGTACGCATAGCAGTACACAGTGTAAAAGGCAGTACCCATAGCAGTACACAGTGTAAAAGGCAGTACCCATAGCAGTATACAGTGTAGAAGGCAGTACCCATAGCAGTACACAGTGTAGAAGGCAGTACCTATAGCAGTACACAGTGTAAAAGGCAGTACCTATAGCAGTACACAGTGTAGAAGGCAGTACCTATAGCAGTACACAGTGTAAAAGGCAGTACGCATAGCAGTACACAGTGTAAAAGGCAGTACCCATAGCAGTACACAGTGTAAAAGGCAGTACCCATAGCAGTATACAGTGTAGAAGGCAGTACCTAGGTAGTACACAGTGTAGAAGGCAGTACCTAGGTAGTTGGCCATGGAGATGAAGCAGAGACCAGTGATGAAGGCATCGTAGCCCGCCTCGTGGAGCTGTTCCTGGGCTGTATCGTAGCTGGGGAACCCCTCCGCCGTCACTGGGCCACGGAGGAAAGAAGCAGGGACAAATCAGACACTATATAACCATGGATGAGACCTGTCCTATTCTGTAATCAGACACTACATTAGCCATGGATGAGACCTGTCCTATTCTACTGTAATCAGACACTATATTAACCATGGATGAGACCTGTCCTATTCTGTAATCAGACACTACATTAGCCATGGATGAGACCTGTCCTATTCTACTGTAATCAGACACTATATTAACCATGGATGAGACCTGTCCTATTCTGTAATCAGACACTACATTAGCCATGGATGAGACCTGTCCTGTTCTACTGTAATCAGACACTACATTAGCCATGGACGCGACCTGTCCTAATCTACTGTGATCAGACACTACATTAGCCATGGACGCGACCTGTCCTATTCTGTAAGCAGACACTACATTAGCCATGGATGAGACCTGTCCTATTCTACTGTAATCAGACACTACATTAGCCATGGATGAGACCTGTCCTGTTCTACTGTAATCAGACACTACATTAGCCATGGACGCGACCTGTCCTATTCTACTGTGATCAGACACTACATTAGCCATGGACGCGACCTGTCCTATTCTGTAAGCAGACACTACATTAGCCATGGATGAGACATGTCCTATTCTACTGTAATCAGACACTACATTAGCCATGGACGGAGACCTGTCCTATTGTAATCAGACACTACATTAGCCATGGACGGAGACCTGTCCTATTGTAATCAGACACTACATTAGCCATGGACGGAGACCTGTCCTATTGTAATCAGACACTACATTAGCCATGGATGAGACCTGTCCTATTCTGACGTGCGTAGGTAATTAACTGAAGTACCTGACAATAACACGAAGAATACAGCACGACAGAAAAAGCAGAACAGTAAGTGCACACTTCCAACAACTAAACAAGTTCAAGCCGAGCAGTCATTTGAAAGAGTAATTACATTTCAGCGAGACAACGCAAAGGCGAAATCCATTAAAGCCAAGATAATGGGATTCATTATGCTACTTGCTATGGGCGTCACGACTGACATTTGGACCAGCGATGTCAGCCCCATGAGCATGCCGAGTCTGACAGCACAGCGGGTCGACGAGGATTTCCGACTGAGGAAAGCCGTATTGCTCAAGAATGTGCTGGTTCTCATACCGCTGCTGCCATTTTAATGTCATTTGAGAAGATGTTTGAAACATGAACACCCTCCTAGCGCCATGCAAACAACTGACTGGAGAAATAAGCTCATCAACTGTGTCTGCAGCAGACGTGATGCCCTCTGTCATGGCATTGGAGCGTCTGCAGCAGACGTGATGCCCTCTGTCATGGCATTGGAGCGTCTGCAGCAGACGTGATGCCCTCTGTCATGGCATTGGAGCGTCTGCAGCAGACGTGATGCCCTCTGTCATGGCATTGGAGCGTCTGCAGCAGACGTGATGCCCTCTGTCATGGCATTGGAGCGTCTGCAGCAGACGTGATGCCCTCTGTCATGGCATTGGAGCGTCTGCAGCAGACGTGATGCCCTCTGTCATGGCATTGGAGCGTCTGCAGCAGACGTGATGCCCTCTGTCATGGCATTGGAGCGTCTGCAGCAGACGTGATGCCCTCTGTCATGGCATTGGAGCGTCTGCAGCAGACGTGATGCCCTCTGTCATGGCATTGGAGCGTCTGCAGCAGACGTGATGCCCTCTGTCATGGCATTGGAGCGTCTGCAGCAGACGTGATGCCCTCTGTCATGGCATTGGAGCGTCTGCAGCAGACGTGATGCCCTCTGTCATGGCATTGGAGCGTCTGCAGCAGACGTGATGCCCTCTGTCATGGCATTGAAGCGCCTGCTCAACAAAACTGCCGACACAGACCGTGGGGTTAACTTGGAAAAGTACTCGAGGCTGTGAACAAGCGATTCGGTGGCATTCTCTCTGAGCCTCTTTACTGTGTTGCCACCATGCTCGATGCTAGGTACTTCGATGCAGACAGGAAACAGGGTTTGCGTGAAATGTTACATACACAGCTGGACAAGATGGAAAGCTCTTGATTTCTTTTCGACAAGCAGTAACGCTCCGTGGTTTGACATCGATAGTTGTTTAGCAGTCCAAAACATTAACTTACATGACCGACAGCATGGTCAAGCAACTGTTTGTTACATACAACATTATTTGTGGACATCAGACAGATGTTGCTGTCCGGTTTTGTGATGAAACAAAAAAGGTGCGTTTGAATCAATTCTGCCACCGTCTTGTCTCGGCCTATATAGCACGGTGGCGACGCATATGAACTAACAGGTTATAGAGCAAACAAAGCAATTATCACGAGTCAGGTTTTTTCCCCCCCCCATGAGCTTGGCCTTATTTCTATTACACCATATTAGCGGTCATTCATATTCCATTCACCCTGTTCAATGTAACAGCGATAGGTCTAGGCTACGACATGATACTCAAAATTGTCCCTGTACCCATCATGATGTTGCTACAACCTAGCCTATGAATGAAAGTTTACAACGCAGGTGCAACACAGGTCGAGATAAACATTTGAGGTGACCGTGATACATTCAATACCGCCTTGCACACTCGTGCCTGCATCGAAGCTGATATAGGGTGTAATCATTAGTCCAAGTTGCAAACGAGAGTTTCTATTGGACAAATTCAGGTATATTGTAACCCCGTTTTGCTCCATTTTGCTTCAGTTTAAGAAAAGTTCAACAGAATCAGCTAAATGAATACACCCCTTATCACGTGTTGACTTTCATAGCAGCCACGTTGTTTTTCCTTCTCACAGCGATGCGCTCTCCTCCTCTCACCTTGCCCCTTCGCTTGTGGACTCCAATGCACAACACATGCGCGGTGTGTGACCAGGCGACAACAACAAAAACTTCCAAGCCATACCATATAACCGCTACACAAGGACTTCGTCGTCGTCACCATATTAGCTAAAGTAACGTCATAGTCAACACAGCCAATAGAACGAGCGCGTTAGTAAACCTGCTACAATCATGCAGTAACGATACAGTGTACAGCCAGTAAGCAGTTTAGCATTTACATTGGCGGGCCCAAGTGGCAAATAAATTAGTAAAACCAAAAGTTAGCCTTGACTTGGAATAGTTCCAGTGTTGTGTTGGAAAGTCCTAGCCAGCTAGCTAGCATATCATCCCTCTATTTGAGCAGCGTGTTTCAGTAGGCTAAAACTAGGTAACTGCATTCGCTAGCAACTAAAACTAAAACTGAAAATAGTTAATCTCTAGCTTCTTTATTTAGGAAGAAATGACTTTGTTCATAAATGTTAAAGTATTGTATTTCTCTCTTTGAGTCAACGATTCCCCGCAGTGCTAGCTAGCTGTAGCTTCTACTTTCACTACTAGATTCTGACGTTCTCTGATCCTTTGATTGGATGGACAACATGCCAGTTCAGTTCATACATGAGCTCTGATTGGTTGGAGGACGTCCTCTGGATGTTGTCATAATTACTGTGCAAGTCTATGGTAGGGATGAGAACCATAAGCCAAAAACCATGAAGCAAACCGTGCACCCCTTAAACCGTGCACCCCCCAAACCGTGCACCCATTGGGGTCCCGAGGATTGAGTTTGGGAAATGCTAACACGGGTTGGTTTTATGTTTCATTATTATCTGGCTCTGCTTTCCCCATTGATTTTGTCCACACACTGCTACTGCTTGCGACACCAATATCTAATGACTATAAAAACATAGATGTTTGTTAGTATACGGTCCCATACAATAATCTGTACTACTAAAACAAAAAGTGTCCCCACTGCAGTCACTTCCCCGACGTTGAATACCACTGCATCACAGTATCTACACAGGTCCTATAGATCAAATGGTTCAACCTCGGTTAAAATACCAAGTATAATTTCCTCTGTCCGGAGTACACCCGAAGTACTCCCTCTTGCATTTTAACAGTAAGCCTATGGTATTAGGAGTCTTCTCAAGCACCCCATGTGGATAGGTCTAGTACCGCCAGGGGCCCCTAGTACCCCTGGTTGAGAACCACTGCTGTAGAATGATGTCCTCGACTATAGACAATATGAGGTTGAGTAAGTTAGAATTTTGTACACAAAACGTACCACCATTTCTATTATGTTCAAAGCTATATGATTTAGTTCATGCGATGTAGTTATTTTGTTAGATACTCCTCCCCTATTAGCTTCTGAAATAACTTCCTGTTCCTTAAACGTGGCGTAGTCGTCGTCATGTTCTCTTACCAACTTTAGGAGATTTGAAGGGGCTCTCTTTCAGCTGTTTCTGCAGCTCTGCTAGAGACGTGATGTTGATCAACTCCTAGAAGGGTTCAAATAACAAATAAGGCACAATTAATATTCTTCAGACTTCCACAGGGGGTTTCATGACATCCTTTAACCTGACATCTAAATACTGGAAATAGTATTACCTTGAAAGGTTGCGTAGTGGCCATGAGCTTGGTGTCCAACAGCCTGAGGAAACAATAGAGAAGATACTTGGTCCGTTGGTTAGAGGGGAACATCTGTCCAACAGCACCAGATATACACACGCATTGAGGGGGAGGGGCAGTGCGTTGAGGGGGAGGGGGGCCGCATTGAGGGGGAGGGGCGCCGCATTGAGGGGGAGGGGCGCCGCATTGAGGGGGAGGGGCGCCGCATTGAGGGGGAGGGGCGCCGCATTGAGGGGGAGGGGCGCCGGGTCAGACGCAGAGCAGAGCTCCTGGGTGAAAAACCTGGTGGGTTAAGGGCCTTGCACAACGGCAGGAGATGGTACAAGGGATCAGAGCAGCAGACTTCCAGCTGCCAGTTCATTCCCATGTGTGTCGCCGGCTCTTCCAGCTGCTGGTCCCCCTCTCCAACCTCCGGGCTACTGGAGAGGTTTCTAGATTAACAGCGCCCCAGATAAATAGACTGACTCCCAGAGAGGTTAGGTCAAAGTAGTGGTTAGCCTTGTCGGAGCCAGAACGGCCCATAGAGATATAGTAGCAGTATGTCTTTACCTGGGGAAGACCGACTGAAACCCTGACACAGCAGAATGTCTTTACCTGGGGAAGACCCACTGAAACCCTGACACAGCAGAATGTATATACCTGGGGAAGACCCACCGAAACCCTGACACAGCAGTATGTCTTTACCTGGGGAAGACCCACCGAAACCCTGACACAGCAGTATGTCCTTTACCTGGGGAAGACCCACCGAAACCCTGACACAGCAGAATGTCTTTACCTGGGGAAGACCCACTGAAACCCTGACACAGCAGAATGTCCTTTACCCTGGGGAAGACCCACTGAAACCCTGACACAGCAGAATGTATTTACCTGGGGGAGACCCACTGAAACCCTGACACAGCAGAATGTATTTACCTGGGGAAGACCCACTGAAACCCTGACACAGCAGAATGTATTTACCTGGGGAAGACCCACTGAAACCCTGACACAGCAGAATGTATTTACCTGGGGAAGACCCACTGAAACCCTGACACAGCAGAATGTATTTACCTGGGGAAGACCCACTGAAACCCTGACACAGCAGAATGTATTTACCTGGGGAAGACCCACTGAAACCCTGACACAGCAGAATGTATTTACCTGGGGAAGACCCACTGAAACCCTGACGCCGCAGTATGTATTTACCTGGGGAAGACCCACTGAAACCCTGACACAGCAGAATGTATTTACCTGGGGAAGACCCACTGAAACCCTGACACAGCAGAATGTATTTACCTGGGGAAGACCCACTGAAACCCTGACACAGCAGAATGTATTTACCTGGGGAAGACCCACTGAAACCCTGACACAGCAGAATGTATTTACCTGGGGAAGACCCACTGAAACCCTGACACAGCAGAATGTATTTACCTGGGGAAGACCCACTGAAACCCTGACACAGCAGAATGTATTTACCTGGGGAAGACCCACTGAAACCCTGACGCCGCAGTATGTATTTACCTGGGGAAGACCCACTGAAACCCTGACACAGCAGAATGTATTTACCTGGGGAAGACCCACTGAAACCCTGACACAGCAGAATGTATTTACCTGGGGAAGACCCACTGAAACCCTGACACAGCAGAATGTATTTACCTGGGGAAGACCCACTGAAACCCTGACACAGCAGAATGTATTTACCTGGGGAAGACCCACTGAAACCCTGACACAGCAGAATGTATTTACCTGGGGAAGACCCACTGAAACCCTGACACAGCAGAATGTATTTACCCTGGGGAAGACCCACTGAAACCCTGACGCCGCAGTATGTATTTACCTGGGGAAGACACACTGAGTGACTTCTTTAAAGTCATTCAGGTCCTGTGGGGAAGAAAGAAAAGACTGTCAAATGTCAAATAAACAGGGTTCTTCTAAGCCACTGTGTTTCCGACCTCATTCCGTCAGTAGAATACAACTGGTTATTCTTTAAAAAGTGCTTTCCTCACAATCTTTAATAAACATGCCCCGTTAAAAAAAAAATGTAGAACTAAGAACATAAATAGCCCTTGGTTCACTCCAGACCTGACTGCCCTTGACCAGCACAAAAGCATCCTGTGGCGTACTGCATTAGCATCGAATAGACCCTGCGATATGCAACTTCTCAGGGAAGTTAGGAACCAATATACACAGGCAGTCAGAAAAGCAAAGGCTAGCTTTTTCAAACAGAAATTTGCATCCTGCAACAAACTCCAAAAAGTCCTGGGACACTGTAAAGTCCATGGAGAATAAGAGCACCTCCTCCTGGGACACTGTAAAGTCCATGGAGAATAAGAGCACCTCCTCCTGGGACACTGTAAAGTCCATGGAGAATAAGAGCACCTCCTCCTGGGACACTGTAAAGTCCATGGAGAATAAGGGCACCTCCTCCCAGCTGACCACTGCACGGAGGATAGAAAACATTGTCACCACCTATAAATCCGCGATAATTGAGGATTTCAATAAGCATTTTTCTACAGCTGGCCATGCTTTCCACCTGGCCACTCCTACCCTGGTCAACAGCCCTCCACCCCCCACAGCAATTTTCCCAAGCCTCTCCCATTTCTCCTTCACTCAAATCCATAAAGCTGATGTTCTGAACGAGCTGCAAAATCTGGACCCCAACAAATCAGCCGGGCTAGACAATCTGGACCCTCTCTAAAATTACAGCCGAAATTGTTGCAACCCCTATTACTAGCCTGTTAAACATCTCTTTCGTATTGTTTGAGATCCCCAAAGATTGAAAAGCTGCCACGGTAATCCGCCTCTTCAAAGGGGGAGACACTCTAGACCCAAACTGCTGCAGACCTATAGCTATCCTACCCTGCCTTTCTAAAGTCATCGAAAGCCAAGTTAACAAACAGCTCACCGAATCCCATTTCGAATCCCACCGTACCTTCTCTGCTATGCATTCTGGTTTCAGAGCTGGTCATGGGTGCACCTCAGCCACGCTCAAGGTCCTAAACGATATCATAACCTCCATCGATAAGAGACATTACTGTGCAGCCGTATTCATCGACCTGGCCAAGGCTTTCAACTCTGTCAATCACCACATTCTTATCGGCAGAATCGACAGCCTTGGTTTCTCAAATGACTGCCTCGTCTGGTTCACCAACTACTTCTCAGAAAGAGTTCAGTGTGTCAAATCGGAGGGCCTGTTGTCCGGACCTCTGGCAGTCTATGGGGGTGCCACAGGGTTCAATTCTCGGGCCAACGCTTTTCTCTGTATACATCAATGATGTTGCTCTTGCTGCTGGTGACTCTCTGATCCACCTCTACGCAGACAATACCATTCTGTATACTTCTGGCCCTTCTTTGGACACTTAACAAACCTCCAGACGAGCTTCAATGCCATACAACTCTGCTTCAGTGGCCTCCAACTGCTCTTAATGCAAGTAAACCTAAATGCATGCTCTTCAACCGATCGCTACCAGCATCTGCCCGCCCATCCAGCATCACTACTCTGGACTGTTCTAACATCTACAAATATCTAGGTGTCTGGTTAAACCGTTAACTCTCCTTCTAGACTCACAAAATGAAATCTAGAATCTGCTTCCTATTACGCAACAAAGCATCCTTCACTCATGCTGCCAAACATACCCTCGTAAAACTGACTATCCTACCGATCCTCGACTTCGGCGATGCCACTTACAAAATAGCCTCCAACACGCTACTCAACAAATTGGATGCAGTCTATCACAGTGCCATCCGTTTTGTGCCCCCCAGTATCTCTACTTGCACATTCATCTTCTGCACATCTATCACTCCAGTGTTTAATTGCTAAATCATTTCACCACTACGGCTTATTTATTGCCTTAACTCCATTATCTTACCTCATTTGCATACACTGTATATAGACTTTTCTATTGTGTCATTGACTATATGCTTTTTTATCCCATGTGTAACTGTTTGTCACACTGCTTTGCTTCGTCTTGGCCAGGTCTCAGTTGTAAATGAGAACTTGTTCTCAACTAGCCTACCTGGTTAAATAAAGGTGTTCTCAACTAGCCTACCTGGTTAAATAAAGGTGTTCTCAACTGGCCTACCTGGTTAAATAAAGGTGAAATTGAAAAAAAAATATATATAAAAATAAACCACTGTGTTCATATATAAAATGGTGCGTGTTTTGTACCTCTGGCAGTACGCAGTAGAACTGATGGATGGTGTGCATGACGTCCAGCAGCATGTTGTGGCCAACCACCAACTTTCCCTGGGTTGGAGAGAGGGGGGAAAGAGATGAGTCCCATCCTAAAAAGGTATAGCGCCCAAAGAGAGATCAAGGAGAACTCACTCAACTACAATATTCCTTATAGTTTCAGTGGTGGATTGCAAAGGCAGTTGGGCATATACTGGTACATCGTAACGTAACAAAAGACACAGATTAAAACGAAACCATTTGATACCAGGTTGTCAGGGTAACTCACAGATTTGGAGATGGCGTGTATGACCCTGGAGAATCCCACAGCGTCATTCAGCTCCTCCTGGAAGGATTGACGAGGGTCACGTTCAGTAGGAAACACAGCAAAACATTGCAAAGAAACTACAAAGGAATGTCTCTTATTGGACAAGTAATCTCCCGGATTCAAGACGTTGCCTCCTGATCGTGTTTCTTTAGGGAGAAAATTCAACTGGTCGTGTCATTCTGGAGTTACAGTGTTTAGACTGCTTCCATCTAGAACACCACAGGGAGGAATGTTCTGGAATGTTGGGTTAGCTTTTTTTATATAGAAAAAACGGTAGAAGGAACGTCACCTGTTCTCTCTCCTGTTTCTGCCGCTCCCTCCTCTTCCGCTCCTCATCGTCCACCTTGCTGATCTGGATGTAGCGCTCTTTCTGAAACCCCATTATATCATCACATAATACACCCGTCTATAAATGTACATCAACACACACCTACTGACTGGAGACAATCCCACAGCATCACATAATACACCCGTCTGTCTATAAATGTACATCAACACACACCTACTGACTGGAGACAATCCCACAGCATCACATAATACACCCGTCTATTAATGTACATCAACACACACCTACTGACTGGAGACAATCCCACAGCATCACATTACAGGAGAGTATTTCTGTACTCTAAGCATTGTGTTATTCCTTCTAGATCTGGATCAGACTAGAACACCGGCAGGGGGGGGGGGATCAGACTAGAACACCGGCAGGGGGGGGGATCAGACTAGAACACCGGCAGGGGGGGGGGGGGGGGGGGGGATCAGACTAGAACACCGGCAGGGGGGGGGGGATCAGACTAGAACACCGGCAGGGGGGGGGGGATCAGACTAGAACACCGGCAGGGGGGGGGGGGGGGGGGATCAGACTAGAACACCGGCAGGGGGGGGGGGATCAGACTAGAACACCGGCAGGGGGGGGGGGATCAGACTAGAACACCGGCAGGGGGGGGGGGGGGGGGGGGGGATCAGACTAGAACACCGGCAGGGGGGGGGGGGATCAAACTAGAACACCGGCAGGGGGGGGTCAAACTAGAACACCGGCAGGAGGGGGGGGGGATCAGACTAGAACACCGGCAGGGGGGGGGGGATCAGACTAGAACACCGGCAGGGGGGGGGGGATCAGACTAGAACACCGGCAGGGGGGGGGGGATCAGACTAGAACACCGGCAGGGGGGGGGGGATCAGACTAGAACACCGGCAGGGGGGGGGGGGGGGGGGGGATCAGACTAGAACACCGGCAGGGGGGGGGGGGATCAAACTAGAACACCGGCAGGGGGGGGTCAAACTAGAACACCGGCAGGAGGGGGTCAAACTAGAACACCGGCAGGAGGGGGGGGGGGTCAGACTAGAACACCGGCGGGGGGGGGGGGATCAAACTAGAACACCGGCGGGGGGGGGGGGATCAAACTAGAACACCGGCAGGGGGGGGTCAAACTAGAACACCGGCAGGAGGGGGTCAAACTAGAACACCGGCAGGAGGGGGGGGGGGTCAGACTAGAACACCGGCAGGGGGGGGGGGGGGTCAGACTAGAACACCGGCAGGGGGGGGATCAGACTAGAACACCGGCAGGGGGGGGGGGGGGGGGGGGGGGTCAGACTAGAACACCGGCAGGGGGGGGGGGTCAAACTAGAACACCGGCAGGAGGGGGGGGGGGTCAGACTAGAACACCGGCAGGGGGGGGGGGGGGTCAAACTAGGACACCGGCAGGATAGTATTTCATTGTGTTGTTCCTTCTAGATCTGGAGGTGTTGCTCTTTCTGGAACACCATATATAATATAAAACATACATGTGTTTATAATGTCAACAAACATACACCTCACACTGACTGGAGACAAAAGTTACTCTAAGCAGTTATACTGCAGAGAAATTAAATTTCTCATTAAACCAGATTACTAACGTAGAAGATCCCTGAGTAACTTCTGATTACTAACGTAGAAGATCCCTGAGTAACTTCTGATTACTAAAGTAGAAAATCCCTGAGTAACTCCAGATTACTAACGTAGAAAATCCCTGAGTAACTCCAGATTACTAACGTAGAAAATCCCTGAGTAACTCTGCCATAGGTATAAAGACAGTTAAAATGGAGCCCTAAACTAAAGTTGAAACTGGTACCACGCATTACATCCTCTAGCTTAATAGATTTATTTAACTCGGCAAGTCAGTTAAGAACTAATTCTTATTTTACAATGACGGCCTACCCCTCCCCTAACCCGGTTGATGCTGGGCCAATTGTGCGCTGCCCTACGGGACTCTTGATCACAGCCTGTTGTGATACAGCCCGGGATCGAACCAGGGTCTGTAGTGACGTCTAGCACTTCAATGTAGTGCTTTAAATCGCTGCGCCATTCAGGAGCCTTATTCCTAGTATAAAGGTCTTAATGATTAGTTGAATCAGGTGTGCTAGCGGTTTAAGGCACTGCATCGAAAGTGCTAGAGGCGTCACTACAGACCCTGGTTCGATCCCGGGCTGTATCACAACCGGCCGTGATCACGAGACCCGTAAGGGCTCTGGAATAGATCAAATACATGGACTGGCTGGGGGTCCTCCCCGAGGAGAGGTTTGAGAACCACTGATCTAGCTGGCAGACTGACCTTCTCTGTCTCCAAGGTCTCCACATGAAGACCCTTTGGGAACCTATAGGAGAGTAGATCAACATTATCCTTCTATAAAGACGTGTCATCTCTGTACAATATACACACTCAGTACTAGAACTATATAAACATTTTATTATAAACATTAACTGTCCCTAAGCAGCGTTAAAACTACAGTAATAAACCCTAATTCATCTGTTTTAGAAATAGCAGAATGGTAACAATTCAAAAAGTGGATTTCATTCATCTCCCTGTGTTCTTGGGATGTGGATTTCATTCATCTCCCTGTGTTCTTGGGATGTGGATTTCATTCATCTCCCTGTGTTCTTGGGATGTGGATTTCATTCATCTCCCTGTGTTCTTGGGATGTGGATTTCATTAATCTCCCTGTGTTCTTGGGATGTGGATTTCATTCATCTCCCTGTGTTCTTGGGATGTGGATTTCATTCATCTCCCTGTGTTCTTGGGAATGTGGATTTCATTCATCTCCCTGTGTTCTTGGGAATGTGGATTTCATTCATCTCCCTGTGTTCTTGGGAATGTGGATTTCATTCATCTCCCTGTGTTCTTGGGATGTGGATTTCATTCATCTCCCTGTGTTCTTGGGAATGTGGATTTCATTCATCTCCCTGTGTTCTTGGGAATGTGGATTTCATTCATCTCCCTGTGTTCTTGGGATGTGGATTTCATTCATCTCCCTGTGTTCTTGGGATGTGGATTTCATTCATCTCCCTGTGTTCTTGGGATGTGGATTTCATTCATCTCCCTGTGTTCTTGGGAATGTGGATTTCATTCATCTCCCTGTGTTCTTGGGAATGTGGATTTCATTCATCTCCCTGTGTTCTTGGGAATGTGGATTTCATTCATCTCCCTGTGTTCTTGGGAATGTGGATTTCATTCATCTCCCTGTGTTCTTGGGATGTGGATTTCATTCATCTCCCTGTGTTCTTGGGAATGTGGATTTCATTCATCTCCCTGTGTTCTTGGGAAGTGGATTTCATTCATCTCCCTGTGTTCTTGGGATGTGGATTTCATTCATCTCCCTGTGTTCTTGGGAATGTGGATTTCATTCATCTCCCTGTGTTCTTGGGAAGTGGATTTCATTCATCTCCCTGTGTTCTTGGGATGTGGATTTCATTCATCTCCCTGTGTTCTTGGGAAGTGGATTTCATTCATCTCCCTGTGTTCTTGGGATGTGGATTTCATTCATCTCCCTGTGTTCTTGGGAATGTGGATTTCATTCATCTCCCTGTGTTCTTGGGAATGTGGATTTCATTCATCTCCCTGTGTTCTTGGGATGTGGATTTCATTCATCTCCCTGTGTTCTTGGGAATGTGGATTTCATTCATCTCCCTGTGTTCTTGGGATGTGGATTTCATTCATCTCCCTGTGTTCTTGGGAATGTGGATTTCATTCATCTCCCTGTGTTCTTGGGGATGTGGATTTCATTCATCTCCCTGTGTTCTTGGGATGTGGATTTCATTCATCTCCCTGTGTTCTTGGGAATGTGGATTTCATTCATCTCCCTGTGTTCTTGGGAAGTGGATTTCATTCATCTCCCTGTGTTCTTGGGATGTGGATTTCATTCATCTCCCTGTGTTCTTGGGAAGTGGATTTCATTCATCTCCCTGTGTTCTTGGGAAGTGGATTTCATTCATCTCCCTGTGTTCTTGGGATGGAACACTGAATCATATCTGCAAAGTTCTAGAACATTGCTGCTCTTGAAGGACAGAATGTACTTACTTGGAGTTGAGAGTCTGGTAGATCAGCTTCCTCTGAAACCTGGAGTGGAGCAGAGAACAGAACAGGGGGAATGGAGGTTTTTAAACAACAAAACACTGGTAAATATTGCTGGGGGGGTGAAGCCCTTTGAGACAGAAATAAAAGTGTTGTATAAATGCACATTTCTCTCTCTCTCTCACACACACACACACGTTTCTTTACCCAGTGCAGGGCTCCAGGTCCACAGTCTTCTCTGAGGTAGTGAACAGAGATTCCACCTTCTCTCTGCAAGGGACAAGAGGCAGGAGGAAGACTTAACAAAATGACGACAAGTAAGCATTCTGGGCTGGAGCTGAATGGTCATGTCTGGACTGTTACCATGGATTTCTGCTCCGCTAGACATAAATCAGTACCATGTGACTTCACCGTGGACCGTAGGACAGGTTCCGCGCTGAGGCTGTAACACCCGTTTGGAGGAGTTTAAACCATGCCTTATATGAAGGAGGATCTGGTGTCAGCAGGTGGCTGGGGAGGGAAAGGAGCGGCTGGAGGAACTAGTGTCAGAGGGTGGCTAGGGAGGGAAGGGGGCGGCTGGAGGATCTGGTGTCAGCAGGTGGCCAGGGAAAGGGGCAGATTTGGGACCAGGCTGTCATCTCTCTCACCACATGGAACTACAGTCTAAAGTTGTAACTAGAAATGGGAGTCAGGTTTAAACTTACACCACTCGCCCGATGTACTCCCTGTGCTCCTCTGGGATGCTGCCGGGGCCTTTGTTTGAGTTGGGGGAGATGTAGGAGGGGTTTCCTGATCCGTTACTCTGACTCCGCCTCTCCTCATACTGCTCCCGCAGCTGCACTTCCTCTTCCTGGTTCAGGTACGGGATCCCTACGGCAACCAGAAAAGGAGGCGGGGTTAGATGGCGGAGTGTAGGTTGGCTTAAATCAATCACTTAGTCATCTTTATTGACCTAGTTGGAATTCCTAGAGCATCCAGAACAGGGAAGGGGGTTAGCTAGAGTTTGCTTCAATCCATCAATCGATTTATTGTCCTAGTTGGGATTTCTACGGCAACCAGACAGAATGCCACCTACCGTGACGGAACACTTTGTTGAAGTCAAAACCCTGACTGGCCAGGAAGTCAATGCTGGAACTCTGAAATAACAAAACACAGACATATTTACCAAAGCACCACCAGGGGCAACATGGGTCCTGTTCTCCAGGGATGGAAAGGAAGCAAACAGGCTGAAACGGGGAGTGACGACCTAAACCTGTCCAATCAAATCACGTGTATTTACATAACGGGCTGAAACGGGGAGTGACGACCTAAACCTGTCCAATCAAATCACGTGTATTTACATAACGGGCTGAAACGTGATTTGATTGGACAGGTTTAGGTCGTCACTCTCCGTTTCAGCCCGTTATGTAAATACATTTGATTTGATTGGACAGGTTTAGGTCGTCACTCCCCATGTACTTATAAAGCCCTTCTTACATCAGCTGATATCTCAAAGTGCTGTACAGAAACCCAGCCTTAAAAAAAACCCCAAACAGCAAGCGATGCAGGTTGTCGAAGCACCAATAAGAAATGCTTGTACCACCCGGATAAAAGAAGACAGACCAACGGTTTTCTAACCTGGCAGATGAACTTGGTGTCTGGGGAGGTTCTGTTGAACGGCTTTGGGAATATATAAAAATTAAAAGTCTTGATGACGTACCTGTGGGGACAAAAACACCGGGAGAGAAAGAACAGCAGGTCAGGTAGGCTAAACATTCCTACAGCCTGCATAGAGATCACATATAGCTAGCTGACTTAGACTTTCTATTTAACACTATATCAGCCTATATCAGCTGGTCCCAGATCAGTATTTCAGACACAACCCGTTTGTTATGACAGTGTAACAACACAGCATCTGATCTGGAGTCAGGTCAGGGGTCCTATGCGTCAAGCTTAAGAGGGCCGATATAGGATCAGGTCCACATGGAGTCTAATTCAGAACGATCCGAAAGGCTAAAAACTGATCCTAAATCAGCACTCCTACTCTGAGAAGCTTCATGTTACTCAGATGTAACTCAGTTCAAAACCGACTGCTTGTTAAATGTTAAATCGGAGAGAGAAATCCCACTCACTTGGACTCTGCCTGGTCATATGTGAACGTACACAGTCCAAACTGAAACAGCAAGAAGTCCATGGAATGCTGGATAGAGCGGGGGGGGGGGGGGGTGGAGAGCCAGGAGAGGGGGGGGCAGAGGAGAGGAGAGAGTCTCAAGTGTACATTTAAAGCAGGACCGATAGCACATGGCCTTGTTGTGGCCCATACTTAGACTCCAGGAATCAAAAACACCCGAAAACCATGATCAAATTCAGCCATGATATAAAAAGTTATGCGAGCTACCTCGCTATATTAGTTATATACAGTGGGAAGTTTACATACTTAGGTTGGAGTCATTAAAACTTGTTTTTCAACCACTCCACAAATGTCTTGATAAACTATAGTTTTGGCAAATCCGTTAGGACATCTACTTTGTGCATGACACAAGTAATTTTTCCAACAATTGTTTACAGACAGATTATTTGACTTATAAATCACTATCACAACCCCAGTGGGTCAGAAGTTTACATACACTAAGTTGACTGTGCCTTTAAACAGCTTGGAAAAATCCAGAAAATGTAATGGCTTTAGAAGCTTCTGATAGACAAATTGACATCATTTGAGTCAATTGGAGGTGTACCTGTGGATGTATTTCAAGGCCTACCTTCAAACTCAGTTCCTCTTTGCTTGACATTATGGGAAAATCAAAAGAAATCAGCCAAGACCTCAGAAAAACAATGGTAAACCTCCACAAGTCTGGTTCATCCTGGGGAGAAATGTCCAAACGCCTGAAGGTACCACATTCATCTGTACAAACAATAGTACGCAAGTATAAACACCATGGGACCACGCAGCTGTCATACCGCTCAGGAAGGAGACGCGTTCTGTCTCCTAGAGATGGACATACTTTGGTGCAAAAAGTAAAAATCTATCCCAGAAAACAGCAAAGGACCTGGTACAAAAGTATCTATATCCACAGTAAAACGAGTCCTTTATCGACATAACCTGAAGGACGCACAGCAAGGAAGAAGCCACTGCCACAAAACCGCTATAAAAGCCAGACTACAGTTTGCAACTACACATGGGGACAAAGATTGTACTTTTTGAATTAATGTCCTCTGGTCTGATGAAAAAAAAAATAGAACTGTTTGGCCATAATGACCAACTATGTTTGGAGGAAAATGGGGGAGGCTTGCAAGCCGAAGAACACCATCTCAACCGTGAAGCAAGGGAGTGGCAGCATCATGTTGTGGGGTTGCTTTGCTGCAGGAGGGACTGGTGCACTTCACAAAATAGATGGCATCATAAAGTAAAATAATGTGGATAGATTTTAGCAACATCACAAGACCTCAGTCAGGAAGTTAAAGCTTGGTTGCAAATGGTCTTCCAAATGGACAATGACCCCAAGCATACTTCCAAAGTTATGGCAAAATGGCTTGAGGACAACAAAGTCAAGGTATTGGAGTGGCCATCACAAAGCCCTGATCTCAATCCCATAGAATATTTGTGGGCAGAACTGAAAAAGCATGTGCGAGCAAGGAGGCCTACAAACCTGACTCAGTTACACCAGCTCTGTCAGGAAGAAATTCACCCAACTTAGTGTGGGAAGCTTGTGGAAGGCCACCCAAAACTTTTGACCCAAGTTAAACAATTTAAAGGCAATGCTACAAAATACTAATTGAGTGTATGTAAACTTCTGACCCACTGGGAATGTGATGAATCATTCTCTGCACTATTATTCTGACATTTCACATTCTTAAAATAAAGTGGTGATCCTAACTGACCTAAGACAAGGACTTCTTACTAAGATTAAATGTCAGGAATTGTGAAAAAAACGGAGTTTAAATATTTTGCTAAGGTGTATGTAAACTTCTGACTTCAACTGTAGCGACTCACTCAGTGCCTGCTCGACAGTTTTAACCAGGGCCATACATTTAGTGTTTATGTTAATGTTAGAGTTTTGAATATCGTTCTCATTCTAGACATTCCGTTACATTGTTAAATATTCTCCATGTTAAACTAACGGGGAACCAACATGGCTGCCATAAAACGTTGTAGTGTCAAGTAACTGCAGCATAATGCAGGAAACCGCATTGCCCCCCAACTCTAAACGCATGTCTCTGTTGACTTACCTTTTTTAGCTTCATGTAGCGCTCCTCTGGCGTGTCCAACCCGTTAGTCAGTGCGCTGACGTTGGGCCCATCGCTAATACCTGAAACCGAATAGAGTATATTTTCTACTGTATTAACTAGATAATGATGAAGATGTCAAGAGTTCAAAACCGACTGCGTGTGTGTGGCTTGTAGCAGCCACGGAAACGGGTTGGCCAGCGAGCTAGTTAAGATGGAACTATAAAATGTTTACCAGTTAAATAGATAGCGAACAATGACTTACCTGAAAATTCCCCATCGATTGCGAGAAAGTCTGCTTCCTCTATTGCGCTGTACACAGTGCTTAAACTGTCTTTGAAATCTGTAATACAAAAACAACAATCAGCCAACATGCGTTGGTGGTTTACTCGCCACGCAAGCTAGCTATTAATGCTAGTTAGCGGGTTAGCATTCACAACCTCGCGGAAATGAACGGAATCATGATTGTGCGGTGAGAAACCACAGCTAAGTTTGTGTATCTAATAGCATATGACTATAATTTAGGTGTATATTATCTAGAAGGGTGCATAAAGAGGTGAATTACTTGTTCGTGTCACCTCCATCCCTACAGAAAGACAAAAAATATACAATGTACCAAACCGCCGCTGTCACTCAAGAGGATTTTAATCTTTCCAACACTTCCGGCGTAGTGACGTTTTTGACACGACGTCAATCAAAATATGGCTACGACAAAATAAAAGCCGTACTATGCACGAATCACGATTACGCGCTTTCTAGCTCGAATGTACAGTGTGGGTTTATCAGTCGTGCCGTGAGCATAACTGAACATGTTATAATGGGTGTCCCCCCCCCACCATTTTGAACTGCAATTTTAATTTGTCTTGTCACGCTATCAACGGTCACCCAATGCAAAAGCCATGTGAGACAGACTGAAATGAAGATCCACATGTTTTAGATAGGTGTCAAATAATGGTAGTATAGCAATCTTATCCGGATTAATTTGTGTTTATGTTAAAATTACACATATGACTATTGTTATCTAACTGAAGCTAGAGTTTCACCTTTGTCATTATTGATCAATTAACAAATAATTACAAATCTAAGATTTTCTTACATTTCTGTCCTCACAAAATGTTGATGTGACACTACATACATACACTTTGCCTGTGACACTTGAACCCTTGGTTATACTAGGACCCTATGTTATGCATAAACCTTACTCAAAGATCTACTCCAACAACACATTGCTGTCACCATTTTTATTAACTCTAGTTGGTGTTCAGCAATAAATTCCAAACATTCTTTGAAATGGACAACATACACTACATGACTAAAACGAAAAAGATTTCCCTTCACTGGAACTAAAGGGCCTAGCCTGAACCATGAAAAACAGCCACAGACCATTACTTTTCGTAGGCATGTGTACAGCTGCTCAGCCATTGAAACCCATTTCATGAAGCTCCCAACTAAGTTATTGTGCTGATGTTGCTTCCAGAGGCAGTTTGGTACTCGGTAGTGAGTTTTGCAACCAAAGACAGACAATTTTTACGCACTGGTTGTTTCAGCACTCGCCGGTCCCGTTCTGTGAGCTTGTGTGGCCTACCACTCCGCGGCTGAGACGTCGTTGCTCCGAGATGTTTCCACTTCACAATAACAGCACGTACAGTTGACCGGGGCAGCTCTAGCAGGGCAGATATTTGATGAACTGACTTGTTGGAAAAGTGGAATCCTATGACGATGCCGCATTGAAAGTCACTGAGCTCTTCAGTAAGGCCATTTTACTGCCAATGTTTGTCTATGGAGATTGCATGGCTGTGTGCTCGATTTTATACACCTGTCAGCAACGGGTGTGGCTGAAATAGACGAATCCACTAATTTGAAGGGGTGTTCACAACCACTACAAAAACAAAAACATCTAAACATCAACTCTTAATACAAAAACTCCCCGGCTAAAATGTGAACTCAACTTGAACAGGGAGCCGAGCAAGAATAATTTCAGTTTGAGACAGATTTACAAAACATCATTATATTCCAAGTTATACATACAGGATACAACAGCATGGCATTGTGAATTTAGAATGAACTCGTCATGGTGGTAAGATTGCTGACAAGTCTTTTAAAACCAGAAATAAAGACACATTGACCCAATGGGCCCAATCCTAAACGCCCCCTAGACCCTATGCCATATGCACTTGTGGAGATCGGAGAGGTTTTGTCAGGTGTAAGCAATATGGTAATAGCTCTACCACGCAATGATAGGCTAGGTGGAAGTAAACCCATATTGCTTACAACCAATTAGATTATCTTACATCTCCACAAGTGCATAAGGTCTAGATGTCAACTTGGGATTGGGCCCTTCTCCAATGGTCCAATGATAGGAAGTCGGCTGTATACAGGAAGTCGGCTGTATATAGTTCTACATTCAGCCGTTTTATCTTTGGTAACCTCAGTCATCTTGTCCCTAGATCTGCCAACATGGAGGGGTTGTCAAGGTGACGGTATTACCACCAGACCAGAGGTCACTAGTCACGAAGACAGTCAAATTCCACGTGACAGTTTAGACACGGTAATTAGGCGTCTCTGATGCTACCGATGGTCATTAGTAACCTACCAAACTAACTGCCTGGTACTCAGCACTGTATCGTCCCTTTAAATAACTCTTGACATCAATGTAAACGTATTATAACATCTCATCAAAACACTTCATGAGAGCCCATGAGCTCATGTTGCGCAACATTTCTATAGGCTATGTAACTGCGTGAGAAAACAGAGTGATGGCCTCTATTAAAAAGAGGAGGATCCCATCAGCTTTCTATAGGCTAGGCCTATTATATTTATAAACTTTCCTAATATTAAGCACATTGCTTCTCTTTACAACAGGAGTATAGCCTACCTGGCTGGCATGAAGATGAACCACGGGGAAAAGCGTCCTCCATTTTGCTATTTAAGTGCATAGTTGACATTCTTTCCCCCCATACCCCTGTTTCGATACAGGTGCATGATAATGGTCCATTCTAAATCAAAACTAATTTCACACACATATTATTTAGTATATGTAAAGACAAGATTAAATTAAGAATAGTCTGATGGGTGACAATATTAGCCTATCACTTGTGGATTATGTATTATCACTTGTGAATGACGCCCAGCTTGTGCAGTAAGGCGAGGAATAACTCATGCGTTTTTTTGCGACATCTTCAAATCGTAGGTCGCACACCGTATGTAGCCCAGCCCATAGGCCTATATGTTTTGATAAGGTTAGTATCACACCTCATGTAGCCCAGCCCATAGGCCTATATGTTTTGATAAGGTTAGTATCACACCGTATGTAGCCCAGCCCATAGGCCTATATGTTTTGATAAGGTTAGTATCACACCGTATGTAGCCCAGCCCATAGGCCTATATGTTTTGATAAGGTTAGTATCACACCGTATGTAGCCCAGCCCATAGGGCTATATGTTTTGATAAGGTTAGTATCACACCGTGTGTAGCCCAGCCCATAGGCCTATATGTTTTGATAAGGTTAGTATCACACCGTGTGTAGCCCAGCCCATAGGCCTATATGTTTTGATAAGGTTAGTATCACACCGTATGTAGCCCAGCCCATAGGCCTATATGTTTTGATAAGGTTAGTATCACACCGTGTGTAGCCCAGCCCATAGGCCTATATGTTTTGATAAGGTTAGTATCACACCGTATGTAGCCCAGCCCATAGGCCTATATGTTTTGATAAGGTTAGTATCACACCGTGTGTAGCCCAGCCCATAGGCCTATATGTTTTGATAAGGTTAGTATCACACCGTATGTAGCCCAGCCCATAGGCCTATATGTTTTGATAAGGTTAGTATCACACCTCATGTAGCCCAGCCCATAGGCCTATATGTTTTGATAAGGTTTTTTTATCACAACTAAAGTGGCCAAATAACCCCTTAAAACAAAGCACAGGGAGCGCAGGTAGCCTAGTGGTTAAAGCGTTGGGCCAGTAACCCGAAAGGTTGCAAGATCAAATCCCCTGAGCTGACAAGGTAAAAATCTATCATTCTGTCCCTGAACAAGGCAGTTAACCCACTGTTCTTAGGCCGTCGTTGAAAATAAGAATTTGTTCTTAACTGACTTGCCTAGTTAAATAAAATATAATAATAATAAATATTAAACTGCTTTATAACCGGTGTAGAGCCTAACTGGCAGACATAAGCTGTGTGAGTTTTATAACCGGTGTAGAGCCTAACTGGCAGACATAAGCTGTATGAGTTTTATAACCGGTGTAGAGCCTAACTGGCAGACATAAGCTGTGTGAGTTTTATAACCGGTGTAGAGCCTAACTGGCAGACATAAGCTGTGTGAGTTTTATAACCGGTGTAGAGCCTAACTGGCAGACATAAGCTGTGTGAGTGTCACGTTTGGGGAAGATAATTTTCACCATAAATATTAATAAATACTATTAAATGCACAATCACATTTACCTTCACTTTCGGGAACAGTGTTTTCCTGCTAATCGATTGCATTTTGGAACATTCGCACTAATAGCCTACCACCGTGTGCACATTGATACGCTTCTAATGTGAAGGAAAAGCCCAATAGAAAAAAGCCTTAATAGTTTATCAACATTGTAAGCTAAACATTCTGATCTGTTGCATCAGCCTCACTGCTTTAAAAAAAGAAAACAAATTGGATGTGAGTTGCTGTATTCAATCTGTCGCATCCCACAACTGTCCTACAGTGTGTTTGGCATATTTATTTACTGCACAGAAGAACAGTGGACCAATAGCATAGGTCAACTGTTGCACTATGGGGGGGATAGTACATTGGGCATAAGCTAGTGCTGTCGGTTAGACCGACTCATCTGATTGGCTGACGAAAAGTAAAATGTGGACAGCTCTCTAACATTTTCAATATGCGCCTCGGAATTGGACGCGCGCAGTTACGCCCCCCCCCCCCCCCCGGATGTGTCTGTCTTCATTACTTCTTAGCTGAAATGACTGCGAGATGGACCAATCACGTGACGGGCATTGGCTACATCTGAAGGAACCATGTGAGTGAGAGTAATTATAATTATTATAACACCCACATTGGCCGTAAAAGGCACCGTTTTTTTTTTTTTATGGGGCATTACAGCCACACAAGGGGGATGCCACCGGGAAACTCGAGGCCTGCTGAGAATATTATCAAGTGCTTGTCCAAATTGTGAATGAGAGACTGATGAAGTGTGTTCAGCTTGCGACTTTTTTTTCTTCAAATCATCAGAGTGCCATCAGGCAGCCTTATAATATATATTAAGAATAAGAACATATCTCAATGTCAATGTTTGTATCACAATTAAAGTAGAATAAATAACTCTGAATGAAGCATATGAGAGAACCAGTTTCTTTGTTAACCTCTCAACACAGAATATCCGAATGTCTGCACTTTTTTTTAAATCGTTGTGATATATTATATATATTAAACTTTTTTAAAAAATTAAAAAATAAAAATTATAATTTAACTAGTTAAGAACAAATTCAAATTCTTATTTACAATGACGGCCTATCCCGGCCAAACCCTAACCACGCTGGGCCAATTGTGTGCCGCCCTATGGGACTTCCAATCAAGGCCAGTTGTGCTACAGCCTGGAATCGAACCAGGGTCTGTAGTGACGCCTGTAGTACTGAGATGCAGTGCCTTAGACCGCTGCGCCACTAGGGAGCCCGCATCAGTGGCTTGTAGGTTAAACATGTTTATGATAATTAAATGGTCAATTGCCATGAGACCGGCAGTTATTTACTTGACAATCACCTGCTGACCGCCACAGCACTAGTGAGGGCCGAGCAAGGGCACGTGGTAGGTTGGGGTTTGGGACGTCCTGAATCCAAAATGGCACCCCGATGGGCAGGGGTCAAAAGTAGTGCACTATATAGAGCATAAGGTGTTATTTGGGACCGGCTGAGTCTAGGGCAGTGTTCCAATACTTTTAGAAATGCTTCCTTCTGTACATAGCCTGTAGTCTTGTGGTAGCACAGCTGGATGCTCTATGTATGCCTCAGCCTCCCCACTGGAGTCCAGGGTTCAATCCCTGCATCTACTCCTCACTGTCTTCCCTCCTCATCTGTCTCCGTCTCTACTTCTAACCTGTCTCCATTAAAAACAACTACAACATCCCTTTAAAACAACCCTTTAAAAAAAACACATGCTTCACATCTTGTTTCCTTGAAGTAGTAAACACACCTGTAAGGGATTGGACAGGTGTAAACCAGGTTGGTGGGTAGGGATAAGGGACATGCTGATTGGGTGGTGGATAGGGATAAGGGACATGCTGATTGGATGGTGGGTAGGGATAAGGGACATGCTGATTGGGTCTTGGTTAGGGATAAGGGACATGCTGATTGGGTGGGGATAAGGGACATGCTGATTGGGTCTTGGTTAGGGATAAGGGACATGCTGATTGGGTGGTGGGTAGCGATAAGGGACATGCTGATTGGGTAGGGATAAGGGACATGCTGATTGGGTGGTGGTTGAGCTCTTTTCATGGTCTCTTTATTAACTCCAAGCCTTCCCACAACGAAGGGCGCCTTCCGCTTCGTTCCATTCTTCTTTGCGGTCTGCAGTGTCATCTTCGGATTGGCTGGGACTCATGGGCTCTGCCTTCAGTCCGATGCTAGGCAACCAATCCCTGTCCTCAACGTTGCAGTCTACATCATCAGCATGAGCCTGTCTGGGACTCACGGGCGCACCGCAAGCATCCTCCTCTTTCAGCTGGAGTGACCGAGACGTTCCCTGCTCCTCCGATTTAATTGAATCCACATTCATTTCCTCCCTACTCTCTGTAGGCTCACTCCTCTGAGTGTCGACCCTCTTAACAACCATCTCCTCTCCTGGGTGAGTTTTTCTCATGTGTCTCTTTAAGTTTCCAGAATCACTCCAAGCCTTCCCACAACAAGAACAAACAAATGGTTTCTCCCCCGTATGAGTCCTCAGGTGTCTCTTAAGACAGCCGGCTTTTTTGAATCCCTTACCACATTTAGTGCACAAGTGTGGTTTGAGAAAAACACTTTCTGACTGGGAAGTAGTCACATCACTCTCCCTCTGCTCTGGCGTGTGCCTCTCTAGATCAGATTTCGCCTCCAGTCTTTTGCTAGGCAACCAAGTTCCTCCCTCGTCACAGTCTTCAGAATAATCATCGGCTTGGTTGGGACTCATTGGTGCACCGCTGGCATCCACCAGTATCCTTCTGATGTCCTCTTTCAGCTGGAGTGACCGAGACGTTCCCTGCTCCTCCGATTTAATTGAATCCACATTCATTTCCTCCCTACTCTCTGTAGGCTCACTCCTCTGAGTGTCGACCCTCTTAACAACCGTCTCCTCTCCTGGGTGAGTTTTTCTCATGTGTCTCTTTAAGTTTCCAGAATCACTCCAAGCCCTCCCACAACGAGGGCAAACAAACGGTTTCTCCCCCGTATGAGTTCTCAGGTGTCTCTTAAGACAGCCGGCCTGATGGAAGCCCTTTCCACATTCAGAGCACACGTGTGGGTTCTTCAGAGGATCCCTTGGCGGGTGTTGTGTTTTTATGTGTGATTCCAGTCTTTCTGCAGTTATGAAGCTCTTCTTACATTGACCACAGCGATGAGGGTGATCTGTGTGAAAAACTAGCCGGTGATGTTTAAGGCTTGATTTTACAATGAATTGTTTCCCACAATCCGAGCAGTGGTGAGGTTTCACCGTGTATTGTTTAACAGTATGCCTTCTCATGTGTCTCTTTAAGTTTCCATAATCACTCCAAGCCTTCCCACAACGAGGGCAGATGTACGGTTTCTCCCCAGTATGAGTTCTCTGGTGTATCTTAAGACTGCCGGCCTGCGTGAATCTCTTTCCGCATTCAGAGCACATGTATGGTTTCTCTCCAGACAAATACAGGAAGTGTCTTTTCAGATTGGTAGCAGTGGTAAAATTCTTCCCGCAGTGATCACAGATATGGGAGCCAGGCCTGTCTCCTGAGAGGGTTTTGTGTTGTTCAGCATTAGACCAGCTGTGGGGTTTCTCTCCCGTCTGTGTTGCCTTGTGTATTTGAAGGCCACTCTGCCCCGGTGTCTTCCTGCAGTCGACAAGCCGCACAGACACCCTCTTCAGACCGCACAATAAGGCGCCACCGGGAGAGGCACGACTCGGGGACTCTGCGAGGGTGGAGGAGGGCAAGAGAGGCTTGTCCTGGAAATCAGAAAAAATAGACATGAAATCAAAAATCAGGGTGCTGGGATTTTTCTGCCATTGAAGTCCTTGAAAAACACTTTCAGGGTAAAGGATTAAAACCAGATAGAAAGTATGTAGAAAAGATAACAGACTGATACATGTATCAATAATGTAATCTGAGAACTAACGATCATCAAAATAAAAACTAGACAGTCAGGGAGAATAAACAATGCCCAAAACAATTCATTTAGCAGAATTGATTTAGATTTTTTTTGTTTGAGCAAAATAAAACAGCATTAACCATGGCAAAATGCATAGAGTTCAGGGAAATTAGCTTCAAACGGCAAAATCTTCTCTCAGGTCCATGGCAGACTACGTAGAAACGCAAAAAAAAAATGTTGCTTTAAAAATGTGTTAAAAATCTCTCTCAGCTCCATGGAAAAATTTGAAGAGTTGCAGAAAATTGGCTTAAAAATGCTACGAATTCTGTAAACCGCCAAGATGGGAGCCTCTAAGATGCTGTCCAAAATTCAACTGAGCCAATGGGCCGAACCCGCCCATTGCCACGCCCCCATGCCATACCCATTGCCACGCCCCTATGCCGCACCCCCATGCCACACCCCCATGCCACGCCCCCATGCCACGCCCACCCCAAGTCCATTTTTGATCCAGAAAAACCCTTAGTGTGGGAAACTCTCCTTCCTGTCAAGGAATTTTGAAGTCTCAAGAGTCTTTCCTCGATTACTCTCATCCTCGATTACTCTCATCCTCGATTACTCTGCCTCCTCGATTACTCTGCCTCCTCGATTACTCTCATCCTCGATTACTATCATCCTAGATTACTCTCATCCTAGATGACTCTCATCCTCGATTACTCTCATCCTAGATGACTCTCATCCTCGATTACTCTCATCCTAGATGACTCTCATCCTAGATTACTCTCATCCTCAATGACTCTTATCCTCGATTACTCTCATCCTAGATGACTCTCATCCTCGATGACTCTCATCCTCGATTACTCTCATCCTCGATTACTCTCATCCTCGATTACTCTCATCCTCGATTACTCTCATCCTCCATTACTCTCATCCTCGATTACTCTGCCTCCTCGATTACTCTCATCCTCGTTTACTCTCATCCTCGATTACTCTCATCCTAGATTACTCTCATCCTAGATTACTCTCATCCTCGATTACTCTCATCCTCGATTACTCTCATCCTCGATTACTCTCATCCTCGATGACTCTCATCCTCGATGACTCTCATCCTCGATGACTCTGCCTCCTTCTCAAAATGCTTTGAAAGACAAAGTCCAAGAGGTGGAGCCTCAGTTATTCTCCTCCCAACGCATTTATAAAAAGAAGGTTGGGGAATCAAGGAAAGACTGTTGGAAACAAAATACATAATGACTGGGAAATACTCACGCAACTGTGGCGCTCTCGAGCTGACTCCGCCTCCAGTCCATCGCTAGGCAACGTAGCGCCTCCCGCTTCGTTCCATTCTTCTTTGCGGTCTGCAGCGTCATCATCGGATTGTCTGGGACTCATAGGCTCCGCCTTCAGTCCGATGCCAGGCAACCAATCCCTGTCCTCAACGTTGCGGTCTACATCATCAGCATGAGCCTTGCTGGGACTCACGGGCGCACCGCAAGCATCCTCCTCTTTCAGCTGGAGTGACCGAGACGTTCCCTGCTCCTCCGATTTAATTGAATCCACATTAATTTCCTCCCTACTCTCTGTAGGGTCACTCCTCTGAGTGTCAACCCTCTTAACAACCATCTCCTCTCCTGGGTGAGTTTTTCTCATGTGTCTCTTTAAGTTTCCAGAATCACTCCAAGCCCTCCCACAACAAGGGCAAACAAATGGTTTCTCCCCCGTATGAGTCCTCAGGTGTCTCTTAAGACAGCCAGCCTGATGGAATCCCTTTCCACATTTAGTGCACAAGTGTGGTTTGAGAAAAACACTTTCAGACTGGGAAGTAGTCACATCACTCTCCCTCTGCTCTGGTGTGTGCCTCTCTAAATCAGATTTAGCCTCCAGTCTGTTGCTAGGCCACCTAGTTCCTCCCTCTTCATTCCAGTCTACGTCATCTGATTGGCTGGGACTCATGAGTGCACTGCTACCCTCCTCCTGTGTCCTCCTGATGTCCTCTTTCAGTTGGACTAACCAAGACATTCCCTGCTCCTCTGATTTCATTGAATCCGTATTGTCCCACATTTCCTCCATGACTTTACGCCTTAATAAGCGATGATTCATAACTTTAATTTCAGAGCCATCTTTGCCATGACGTTCACACAGGTAGCGTAAATTGTCCTCAGTTAAATTCCATAAACTCTTTTCGATTTCATCCATCAATGTTTCCTTCTCTGAACTCATTTTGTCTCAGCAAAGTTAGAATGTTTCTTGGTTTAAAAAAAATCTATAACAACTGGTTATTGACCGTAGATGTCACTAATGTGAGGCGTCTCATATATCTCCCTTTACACTGAGAGTTTTAGTTTTTATTTAACTAGGCAAGTCAGTTAAGAACAAATTCTTATTCATAATGATGGACTACACCGGGTCAAACCCGGACGACACTGGGCCAATTGTGCGCCACCCTATAGGAGTCCCAATCATGGCCGGTTGTGATACAGCCTGGAATAAGGGTGTCTGTAGTGACGACCTCTAGCACTGAGATGCAGTGTCTTAGACCGCTGTGATACAGCCTGGAATCAAACCAGGGTCTGTAGTGACGACCTCTAGCACTGAGATGCAGTGTCTTAGACCGCTGTGATACAGCCTGGACTCAAACCAAGGTCTGTAGTGACGACCTCTAGCACTGAGATGCAGTGTCTTGGACCGCTGTGATACAGCCTGGAATCAAACCAGGGTCTGTAGTGACGACTTCTAGCACTGAGATGCAGTGTCTTAGACCGCTGCACCACACAAGAAGCTTCAGGAGGTGCTGTTTGGCCAGTTATTCCAGAGTGAGCGTTATCTCAGAACACCAGATCTTCTTCCTGTCACCAGAACAATGGAATCTCTTTGTGAGGTCACCTGTGGAATCTCTTTGTGAGGTCACCTGTGGAATCTCTTTGTGAGGTCACCTGTGTAAAAATAGGCAGACATGGTGAAAAGGTCAAGTCGGACGAGATCAGTTTTTTTTTTTCCTGTAATTTATTTTTTTTCCCTGTAATTTATTTATATTTTTCCTCGTTCAAACTTGACCGTTATGATAGAAGCCTGGAGGCTGTTCTAGGCGTGCAGATATTGCATCGTGTCTATGTGTAACGGATGTGAAACGGCTAGCTTAGCGTGGGCGCTAAATAGCGTTTCAATCAGTGACGTCACTTGCTCTGAGACCTCGAAGTAGTAGTTCCCCTTGCTCTGCAAGGGCCGCGGCTTTTGTGGAGCGATGGGTAACGATGCTTCGTGGGTGACTGTTGTTGATGTGTGCAGAGGCGCCCGGGTATGGGCGAGGGGACGGTCTAAACTTATACTGTTACATATGGATAGCCTAATATAATATTGACTTGCATTAAGATTGGAGAAAATCTAAATAATATCAATAAGAACCGTGAACTGTACGCTGACATCTATAAATAGAACAATATTAGTGATCTTTAATACCATTTAAATGGAAAAGGTTTCCACAAATGAGGACTTTTATTTTGAAGGTTACAATTTGGAATTTTAGAAGCTAGCTAGCGAAAATAACATAACAGGAACATTAGGTACAACAGCTCATTAATTATATGTAGAGTCCCCTGCCTATTCGTACCATACAGAAAACAATTGTCGTTTTATTCCTGTATCGACGATGTTTGAGCAGAGATTCAAATGAGTTAGCAGGAGCTATTGAGCAGCTAGCAACCCAAGTAAAAAAAAGTAGCAATCTGAAGACCAGGTACGTAACAGTAACTAAGCTATGCAACCCTGACGACGAACTAACTACATCGTTTGAATAATCCCGACACCTAACTGCTTTACTGACCAGCTATATTCCAAAATTGTCCCATTCTTGCTTCAATCAAAGAAGAATGGCGTCCACCATCTTTGGTATTGATACCGTTGTGAAGCGGGCAAGAATCACCAGAGATACAGTTATGGAGATGAGAAACTCCAGTGTAATCGTGTTAAGGACCATTGGTTATGTTGCCCATGCTTCGTCAATGGGCCGCGTGGTGCATTCTGGGTGATTATTGGACAACGCGCCCACTCCTTTAAGGAAGTGAATGGGAGTCCATTGGGCTGCAGCTCAAAAACCCAACATTAGCATGAATTACGTGAACAAGAAGTACAACATTCAACTTTTTTTTTTTATCGGGGTGTGAGATAATTAACTTGTTCCCTGTGATATCGTATAGCTTTAAAATCATGACATTACGTACTATTGAGGAAAATAGGCCGGTGTCTCGACCCATTCCCTGACTTTTAAGAAGGAATTGCGTGCCGATTCGTTTTTTACAACCACGTGACGCAACACATTGGTCGACATTCATGTTGGCTCGATCGAAAAAGTACCCAATTGTCAAACTTCAGTAAAAGTATAAATACCTGAATAGAAAAGTAGAAGTGAAAGTCACCCAGTAAAATACTACTTGAGTAAAAGTCTAAAAGTATTTGGTTTTTAAACATACTTAAGTATCAAAAGTAAAATTATAATATAATTTCAGATTCCTTATATGAAGTAAACCAGACACAATTTTCTTGTTTTTTAAATGTATGGATAGCCAGGGGGCACACTCAAACACTCAGACATAATTTACAAACGATGCATTTGTGTTTAGGGAGTCTGCCAGATCAGAGGCAGAAGGGATGATCAGGGACTTTCTCTTGATAAAGTGGGTAAATTTGACAATTTTACTGAACTGCTAAGCATTCGGAATGTATTTGGGTGTCAGGGAAAATGTATGGAGTAAAAAGTACACGATTTTCTTTAGGACTGAAGGGGAGTAAAAATGCAAGTTGTGAAAAATATAAATAGTAAAGTAAAGTACAGATATCCCCCAAAAAACGACTTAAATAGTATTTTAAAGTACTTTATTTACACCACTGCATATGGGTCGACATTCGGGTCCAGCTGAGATTCTTATCTCCTCATTCTATAATAGCTCTGGCATAACTAAGCACTTCCGTGTCACGGAAGTTTTGGAATCTTTCAGAATAAGAGTCCAGTCCTTGTATACTTTGTAAATTAATAATTTGGGCGAAAATAAATGGAAAATGTGTACAATTGTTGCTATTTAAATGGTCAACAATTTTTTTTGGGTGTGTGTGTGTGTGTCTGTGTGTCTGTGTGTGTATATGTGTGTGTGTGTATATGTGTGTGTGTGTGTGTGTGTGTGTGTGTATATGTGTGTGTGTGTGTGTATATGTGTGTGTGTGTGTGTACTCTCATCATTTATTGGACTGTACACAATTGCCTGTACGTTGTGTCGCAGTAAAAGGGGATCCATTCTACTCAGGAGCACTTCTACTTTCCAAATCCACAGAGTTCACACCCTGAGGAGCGTTGCTGCTCGTTTTGTGGCTCTTAAAGCAGTAGCGGTGAGCGGGTTAAATCACTGGGGCAGGGTAGCCTAGTGGTTAGAGCGTTGGACTAGTAACCGGAAGGTTGCTCTGTCCCTGAACAGGCAGTTAACCCACTGTTCCTAGGCCGTCATTGAAAATAAGAATTAGTTGTTAACTGACTTGCCTAGTTAAATAAAGGAAAAACAAAAAAAAGCCATATTACAACCTATGTTGTGATAATTGCGTTGATTGCTCTATAAACCCAATCTTCAATGATGTTACAGATCATAAAAGAAAATCAATCAATTGAAATAAATTCATTAGGACTTAATCTGGATTTCACATGACTGGGCATGGGTGAAGCCATGGGTGGGCTTGGGAGTGTGTAGGCCCACCCACTGGGGATCCAGGCCCACCCACTAGGCAGCCAGGCCCACCCGCTGGGCAGCCAGGCACAGAACTGCTGTGAGCCTTACATCATGTTCTGCTCTGTCCCTTCCGCACACGAGCACATCCATGCGTCTTTGGAAATGCTCATTTGGAAGCGATTCCAAATGGCAAAACATGAAACGGTGTTATAAACGTTGTGAGTGCCCTACTCTGTGATGACAGCGGTATCTGCCAGAAACCTGAGCGGGCATCCAGCTTTGTGAAGACTTGTGAGCCATCCAACTGAGCCAGTGACTGCTCCACTGATGTGTCTCTCTCTGCAGAGTGCCTCATTCAATTTAGTCATGTCCACACAGATCCTTATGTCCCCATTGGCTTTTGGGACCACCACCATCCCTGCACGCCAGTCTGTGGGACTCTCTATTTTAGACACCGCCCCAATTTCTTCCATCCTCCCCAACTCTTCCTTTACTCTGGCGGGGGGTGGTATGGGCATAGGAGACAGCATCCTCTTTCAAGCGGATTTTGTAGTCACCTTCTATCCTTCCTAGACCAGAAAATACTTTTGGGAATTTATTTTTGAAAACCTCACCTGGGTCCTCCAGTTCACTCACTCTCTCAATGAGTTGCAATGCTTCAATTGCTGGCAGCCCCAGCAACGGTCTGGCGAAGACAGGCTGGATGGCACTTTTGTCTTTACTCTCCAGTTTAATCACCAAGTGAACTACCACTGGTTAAATCGTATTACTGGGCCCTACAGTTTTTTGTTTGTAGAGAGCAAAGGGCCATCTCTGCTATAGCTATACAGCCTAGTTGGGATAGCTGTCACTGCTGCCCCAGTGCCTAGTTTAAATGACACAATCTCCCCATTGAGTTTAATGTCTGAATGCCAGCCAGCGTTGTTTTCCTTTACTTCTCCCAGAAAGATGCTGTCCTGCTGTACCTCCTCTGAGACCTCATGCATTTGCTTTAATCGACAGACAGCTGAAAAGTTCCTCTCCTGTGACATTTCCTGCATTCCGCATCCTTTGCTGGGCAATCTTTCCATCTGTGGAAAAGGGGGTCTTCCCACATTTGCGACAAACACTTGAACTAGCTATTGGTGCTGTCTGTGATTGTTTTCTCCGCGAGTGTATCTGTTCTGTGTTCTCCTCCGTTTTTTTTTTTAGCTCCGTATGAAAATGCATGGATTTCCTCACTCTCTTCGCTCTGCCAGGAGCTGCTGTCGCGCAGAATCGTCTGCTGGCTTTTCACTGTCTCACTCTGACTAACCTGGTTTACAGCTTTGGACAAGGTAAACTGGGAATCCAACTGTAACTTTTCAGAAAGTGATATATTTCTTATTCCCACTATAATCCGATCTCGGATCAGCTCTTCCCTGAGCGCGCCAAACTGACAATGTTCTGCTAGTTTGTGAACAGCTGTGATAAAACTGTCGGTGGTTTCACCCTGCTCCTGTTTGCGCATATTAAACCTAGCTCTCTCAAAAATAATGTTGCGTCTCCCTACAAAATGCGTTTCAAAACAGTCTTTAAAACGCCACTGTAGTTAAGTTTCTCTTCCTCGGTCAACGTTGAAGCATTTAATATATCCTCGGCTTCATCACCCATAGAGTAGATCAGTGTATTCACTTGAAATGCCTCATGTTTCACGTTTAAGCCTGATGCTACCCTGTACCTTTCAAAGCGCCTGATCCATTTCGGACAGTTTTGAATGTCCATACAATGAAAATACTCCGGGGGACTAATGGGAAATCCGTCAGCACAAGCCACTGGCCTGTCCGTGTTTGCGCCAGAGCCCGTTGAACTTGAGAGTCGCAAACCCTGAAATCCCGCCAGCTTCTTCCTCGTGCAACATGTTGCTTAGCAGTAACTTAGTCCTTGCTCGTTAGCTAGCAAAATAATGATATGCGCTGTTTTATCTCCAACACTGTGCCCTCCCTGCTTTGAAACAACCTGAATGTATGATTTACTTGGTACGTCCTTCACGTTTCTGTGAATTTTAAAACCACTTCTGACACCATGTAGTATTATTTAAAATAAGGACGCACGACAACGAAGTTCTAGCTCCAGCCTGTTTACTAACCTAAACCTGGCATGTCATACATAGGTACGGATACCCCCAAGGGACGTCCTACTACAGCTTGAATCCTAGGTTATGCTTGAACCCTAGGTTATGCCAGGACCCTAGGTTATGCTGTGACCCTAGGTTATGCCAGGACCCTAGGTTATGCTGTGACCCTAGGTTATACTTGAACCCTAGGTTATGCCAGGACCCTAGGTTATGCCAGGACCCTAGGTTATACTTGAACCCTAGGTTATGCTTAGACCCTAGGTTATGCCAGGACACTAGGTTATACTTGAACCCTAGGTTATGCTTAGACCCTAGGTTATGCCAGGAACCTAGATTATGCTAGGACCCTAGGTTATACTAGGACCCTTGGTTATACTAGAACCCTAGGTTATACTAGGACCCTAGGTTATGCTAGGACCCTAGGTTATGCTAGGACCCTAGGTTATGCATAAACATTGTTACTCAAAAATCTTGCTGTCACCATTTTTATTAACTGTAGTTGGGGTTCAGCAATAAATTCAAATGGACAACATATCTAAACATCAACAGTTAATACAAAAACTCCCGGGCTAAAATGTGAACTCAACTTGAACGGGGAGCCGAGCAGAATCATTTCAGTTTGAGACAGAAAAAAAAATATTTGTTAGACATACAAGATACTAGCCTGGGTAGCAGTCTAGTTGTGCTTACATTCCACACAGTATCCATTTTTTCTAATTCTAATATGCCAAACATGGCATGGAGAGTGGAATGTTAGCACAAAACAGGTCTGGATGTCAGGCTAACAGGATACCCACATTAGTCATTTAAAATGAACTGGTCATGGTTGGTAAGATTGCTGACAAGTCTTTTAAAACCAGAGATCAAGAAGACACCTGATCCAATGCCTTCCGATGGCCCCTAATGAGAGGAAGTCGGAGATACAAAGTTGTATTTACAGCTGTTTGTCTTTGGTAACTTCAGTCACCTGGTCCCAAATCCCTCCCTAGAACTGCCAACATGGAAAGGTGAGGGCCAAAGGGACAGGGTGGGTAAGTATAAGGGATGGACTGATTGTGTGGTACGTAGCGATTCCCGACAGAGACGGGCTAGATTTGTGTCTCCTGATGTTTCTTCATACTGCTCAACTGGGCGAAGGCTTTATCTTACAGTGTGATTATGGCTGTGTGTCTCCTGATGTTTCTTCAGACTGGTCAACTGGGCGAAGGCTTTATCACACATGCGGCACTGGAACGGTTTCTCTCCTGTGTGGGTCCGCCGGTGGTTTTTCAGGACGTTACCGTCAGCAAACCTCCTCCCGCAGTCAGGGCATTGGTACGGTTTCTCTCCAGTGTGGATTCGCATGTGGCTATTGCAATGGCCCTTCCTTGTGAATCTCTTGTCACAGTAAGTACAGCAGTAAGGTTTCTCACCCGCATGAATCCGGAGATGAAGTTTTAAACTCCCTGCCAGAGAGAAACTCTTCCCACACTGTGGGCAAAGGTAAGGCCTCTCTCCAGTGTGTATCCGCTGATGAACAAGTAAGTTACCTTTATTGGAAAAGGTCTTGTCGCACTGGGAGCAGTGGACCCGGCTAGGGTGGGTCCGTAGATGATCCTTCAGAAGAGCCTTGGTAGAGAACTCCTCCCCGCAGTGGGGGCATGGAAGAGGGTCTTGGTGCCTGTGGATGGGACCCAGTGTCTCCCCCTTGTGGTTCTCCTGGTGATGCCGTTGTAACGTTTTTGTATGACGAAACTTCATCCCGCACACCAAGCAGTGGTAGGGTTTCTCCTCTGTGTGAGTTCTGATGTGTTTCTTTAAATTTCCACGATCACTGTAACTGTTTCCACACTGAGGGCAGGAGTACGGTTTCTCCTCAGAATGAATTCTCAGGTGTCTTTTAAGACTGGCGGCCACAGGGAATCCCCTTCCACATTCCAAGCACACGTGTGGATTCTTCAGAGGATCACTTGGCGGGTGCCTTGTTTTTATGTGCGATTCCAATCTTGCTGCAGTTATGAAGCTCTTCTTACATTGACCACAGCGGTGAGGGTGATCTGTGTGAAAAACCTCCCGGTGATATTCAAGGCTTTGTTTTCCAATGAATTGCTTCCCACAATCAGAGCAGAGGTAAGGTTTCACTTTGGGGTTCCCTGTGTGTTGTTTAACAGCATGGGACCTCATGTGTTTCTTTAAGTTTCCAGAATCATTGTAGTCTTTCCCACAACGAGGACAAACAAACGGCTTCTCCCCAGTATGAGTTCTCTGGTGTCTCTTAAGATTGCCGGCCTGCGTGAATCTCTTTCCACATTCAGAGCACATGTAAGGTTTCTCTCCAGACAGACACAGTAAATGTGTTTTCAGGTTGGTAGCTGTGACAAAATTCTTCCCACAGTGATCACAGATGTGGGAGCCAGGCCTGTCTCCTGAGAGGGTTTTGTGTTGTTCAGCATTAGACCAGCTGTGGGGTTTCTCTCCTGTCTGTGTTGTCTTGTGTATTATATGGCTACTCTGCCCTGGTGTCTTCCTGCAGTCGTCGAGCCGTACAGACACCCTCTTCAGACCGCACAATACTGCCCTGCTGGGAGAGGCATGACCTGGATACTCTGGGAGAGGGGAGGGGGGTGGTGGAGGCTTGTCCTGGAAATCATTAAAATAGAGAATCAGGGTGAGAAACACTCTCGTACTTGTCAAGGAATTGTGAAGTCTCAAAATGTAGCCTAGTGATTAAGAGCATTGGACAAATAACCGAAAGGTTGCTGGTTTAAATCCTCAAGCCGACAAAGTGAAAAATCTGTCAAAGTGCCCTTAAGCAAGGCACTTAACCCAAATTGCTCATGTTAGGGCGGCGCACAATTGGCCCAGCGCCCTCCGGATTAGGGTTTGGCCCGGGGTTAGGCCGTCACTGCAAATAAGAATTTGCTCTTAACTGACTTGCCTAGTTAAATAAATGTAAGTCTCTCTGGATAAGAGTGTCTGCTAAGTGACTAAAATGTTGTTGTTTTTTTAAAGGTGATCTCAAAGGGCTTTCCTTGACTCCCATCATCTTTGATTACTTGGTCTTCTTAAAAGACATTGGAGGATAAAAGTCCCAAGAGGAGGAACCTCCGATATTCTCCTTCAATGCATTTATAGGAGGTCAAGGAATCAAGGGGAAGACTGTTGACAAACAGAACACTTTCTGCCTGGGAAATACTCACGTAACTGTGGCTCTCTGGAGCTGACTCCGCCTCCAGTCCATTGCTAAGCAACCCAGCTCCTCCCTCTTCATTCCAATCTTCATCGCAGTCGACAGCATCATCGTCATCACATTGGCTGGGATGCAAGGGTTCCGCTGTCAGTCCGTTGCTAGGCAACCAATCCCCGTCCCCCTTGTTGTGTTCTTCATTGCGGTCTACATCATCTGATTGGCCGGGACTCATGAGTGCACTGCTACCCTCCTCCTGTGTCCTCCTGATGTCCTCTTTCAGTTGGACTAACCAAGACATTCCCTGCTCCTCTGATTTCATTGACTCCGTATTGTCCCACATTTCCTCCATGACTTTACGCCTTAATAAGCGATGATTCATAACTTTAATTTCAGAGCCATCCATTCCACAACGTTCACACAGGTAGCGTAAATTGTCCTCAGTTAAATTCCATAAACTCTTTTCGATTTCATCCATCAATGTTTCCTTCTCTGAACTGAGTGGATTCATATTGTCCTGCTCGTGTGGCAACAACGACAATGCAGTCAATGGCAGGACTTTAGAGTACCTGTAAAAAATATATATACATCAAAACACTCATCTGTAATTTCATGTCATTATTAACTGATATTTAAAACATATAACCAGCCGTTTTGAGATCAGCCTGGAACGTGGCCATTGCTCTGTTAGCATGAGTTAGCTGGCTAGCTAGTTACTTAGCTATTCTATTCGTGTTGTGTTGGGGACCCAAATCAATCCCAACATTGGAGCAAATCAGTCGGGACGTAACTAGCAAGCATAATAAATCCAATAGCTGTTATAGTGTGGACTGTAATATTGGGTTTATCTTACAGTCCACGCTACAACAACTACAGCTAGATAGCTAGCGGTGTACAAGGCAGCTAACGTTAGCGGAGCTAGCTAGATCAGCGTGGGCTAACTTAGCTAGCTGTCCATGTGGACCTAGCTAGTTTACGACTACATGGTTCTGGCTATACCTATCGACAAAGTGAATATCATTTCGCTATATACGCATACGAAATACCTGATTACTCTAAATATATTTTATTATATCGTCTGTGACTTTCCTTCCGATGTGTTCTGATGTATACCTTTTTGACCTCCGGGAGCATGTCGATGGCGTCATTTCCGGTATGGTAATAAGAAATCCTTCTAAATAAAAGCCCTTATTTCAAGACTTGACAATTCTTCAAACCTTCACACCCACTCCATCCCTTCTCTCTCTTCCGGTGAATGATAGGATAAGTTGTACCAGACAGTAGAAGCCAGTTCCTCATTAAATGACCGAACCATGTTATCAACAATCACCTGTTTATTAGGTGGACATGATAAAGGCAACACAAGACATCATGTACCTAGGACCAGGGGTGAAATTCAATTCGTTACCCGTATGAGACCTACCATGTTTTTTTTTTACTTGTCTATTCATAAAATTACATATAGATGCATAGATTACACATAGTGAAAACATGTTTTTAGGAAATGTGTTCAAATTTATTGAAAATTAAAATACTGAAATATTTTGTTTACATAAGTATTCATACCCCTGTGTCAATACTTTGTAGTAGCACCTTTCTGGGTAAGTCTCTAAGAGCATTCCACACCTGGATTGTGCAACATTTGCCCATTATTCTTTGAAAAAATCTTCAAAATCTGTCAAATTGGTTGTTGATCATTGCAAGACAACCGTTTTCAGGCCTTGCCTTAGATTTTCATATACATTTAAGTCAAAACTGTAACTCAGCCACTCAGGAACATTCCCTGTCTTCTTTGGTAAGCAACTACAGTGTAGATTTGGCCTTGTGTTTTAGGTTATTGTCCTGCTGAAAGGTGTATTCATCTCTCAGTGTCTGGTGAAAAGCAGACTGAACCAGGTTTTCCTCTAGGATTTTGCCTGTGCTTGGCTCCATTCTAAAACTCCAGTCCTTATTGATTAAAAGCATACCCATAACATGATGCAGCCACCACTGTGCTTGAAAATATGGAGAGTGGTACTCATTAATGTGTTGTATTGGATTTCCCCCAAACATAACAGTTTGTATTCAGGACCAAAGGTTCATACAGTACCCTCCACTAATATTGACACCCTTGGTAAATATGAGCAAAACGGGCTGTGAAAAACATTTATTTGCTGTTTGTCCTCTTGGTCTTTCATTCAAACATTCACAAAAATCGAACCTTTAATTAAAGTAAAATTATTGAGAGAAAAAAACGTGAAATAAATTAATTATATATTTTTCTCTAAAATATGTGTGCCACAATTATTGGCACCCCTAGAAATTCTTATGAGTAAAATCTAACTGAACTATATTCCCATTCATATTTTACATTTTTAAGTTCACCTGAGTGATTAGGACCACTTAAGAGGTAAGCTTCCTGTTGACTTCCTGTTTCACTGGGGAATATATATGAGGTGACACAGAGGCCAAGTTCCCATAGTCAACCATCACCATGGGAAAGACCTGAGAATACAGTAATGATGTGCAACAAAAGGTTGTCGAGCTGCACAAATCAGGAAATGGCTATAAGAAAATAGCTCAACGGTTGAAAATGCCATTTCCACTATCAAGGGCGATATAATTAAGAAGTTTAAAGCAACTGTAAATGTTAACAAATCGGGACAAATTGTTAGGATACATGGTATCATGGACTCCATCATGTACCAGCAGATATTAAATCAAAACCTGACTGCCTCTGCTAGGAAGCTTAAACTGGGCCTCGGTTGGATCTTCCAGCATGGTTCACTGACCACATAATCAAGGGTTTGCCACAGCCATCCAAGTCCCCTGACTTAAACCCCATAGAAAACCAGTGGGATGAGTTAAAGAGGAGAGTCCACGAGCGTGGACCTGGGAATCTGAAGGATCTGGAGAGATTCTGTATGGAGGAATGGTCTCAGATCCCTTGCCATGTGTTCTCTAACCTCTTTACCCATTATAGGAGAAGAAGACTCAAGAGTTGTTGCACAAAGTATTGAATGAAGGGGTGCCAATAATTGTGTCACACACATTTGAGAAAATATTTGTTTTATGATTAGAATGTATTTTTTCTTTCAATGATTTTTTCTTCAATTAAAGGTTCGATTTTTGTGGATATTTTTGAATGAAAGACCAAGAGGATAAACAATAAACTTTTTTCTCATGTCTACCAAGGGTGCCAATATTAGTGGAGGGCACTGGTGCTTTTCCAAATGATTCCATCCTCAGTTTTCTCCTGTCACAAAGCTGTCGTCAAGGCAAAGGGTGGCTTCTTTGAAGAATCTAAAATCTAAAATATGTTTAGATTTGTTTTAACACTTGTTTTGGTTACTACATGATTCCATATGTGTTATTTCATAGTTTTGATGTCTTCACTATTTTTCTACAATGTAGAAAATAGTAAAAATAAAGAAAAACCCCTTGAATGAGTAGGTGTTCTAAACCCTTGAATGAGTAGGTGTTCTAAACCCTTGAATGAGTAGGTGTTCTAAACCCTTGAATGAGTAGGTGTTCTAAACCCTTGAATGAGTAGGTGTTCTAAAACCCTTGAATGAGTAGGTGTTCTAAACCCTTGAATGAGTAGGTGTTCTAAACCCTTGAATGAGTAGGTGTTCTAAACCCTTGAATGAGTAGGTGTTCTAAACCCTTGAATGAGTAGGTGTTCTAAAACCCTTGAATGAGTAGGTGTTCTAAACCCTTGAATGAGTAGGTGTTCTAAACCCTTGAATGAGTAGGTGTTCTAAACCCTTGAATGAGTAGGTGTTCTAAACCCTTGAATGAGTAGGTGTTCTAAAACCCTTGAATGAGTAGGTGTTCTAAACCCTTGAATGAGGAGGTGTTCTAAACCCTTGAATGAGTAGGTGTTCTAAACCCTTGAATGAGTAGGTGTTCTAAACCCTTGAATGAGTAGGTGTTCTAAACCCTTGAATGAGTAGGTGTTCTAAACCCTTGAATGAGTAGGTGTTCTAAACCCTTGAATGAGTGTGTTCTAAACCATTGAATGAGTAGGTGTTCTAAACCCTTGAATGAGTAGGTGTTCTAAACCCTTGAATGAGTAGGTGTTCTAAAATTTTGGACTGGTACTGTATGTACACCATATTCACACTACACGCTGCTGTTCTTTAATTTGGCAACATTTGAGTGTTCTCGCGGAATTACAATGCAACTTTGAGGGTTTACTGCCAGTTTTCAAGTCAAATCATTTTCATGCAGCTGACATGCGGTATTGTTAAATAATGGTGTAGTTTTCTTGGTATTTCTTATAAATGATTGTGATTGGTTCACATTTTACCGGTACGGTGTACCCCCACTATTTATTTTCCGGGTCGCGTTACCAGAGCACACCGGCTAACTTTGACCCCTGCCTAGGACCCTTATTTATTCATAAAACAAATTACTCAAAGAATTAAAATAATTACCCCAACAACATATCGTTGTCACCATTTTATTTCCACCAGTTGAGGTTCGACCATGAATTTTAAACACTTTTTTAAAAATGAACAACATATCCAAATATCAACTGGGAATACAAAACTCTGGAGATAAAATATGAACTTTGAGCAAAATAATTATTTTGAGACAGATAAAATACCATTATATTCCAAGCTCTATAAACAGCATATCAATCCTCAATGACTGAAAACCTGCTTCAATAAAATCATAACAATAATAAAATAAAATGGATCCTTCAATTCATTTCCATCTAGTTATCTACAAGGGATTGGACAGGTTTAATAAGCAAGCTTACCATTCACGGAGTGCATGGCAGGTTGGGTTTTTGGGACAGACTGAGTCTAGGTTCCTGTCCCAATACGTTAGAAATGCATCCTTCCTATCTGGGACAGGTCACTGATAGGTTACCAGGCAACAGATAGCTGTTACCAGGCAACAGATAGGTTACCAGGTAACAGATAGGTTACCAGGTAACTGATAGGTTACCAGGTAACTGATAGGTTACCAGGTAACAGATAGGTTACCAGGTAACAGGACACCGGACAACTTGGTAAGGTGTAAACAAGGTTACCATTGAATCTGTGATGGGTAGGGATAAGGGACATGCTGATTGTGTGGTGGGTAGGGATTAGGGAGTCTTGGGACAGAGACAGGCTGAGTTTGCCTGTGTGTCTCCTGATGTTTCTTCAGACTGCTCAACTGAGCAAAGGCTTTATCACACAAGCGGCACTGGAACGGTTTCTCTCCTGTGTGGGTCCGCCGGTGGTTTTTCAGGACATTCCCGTCAGCGAAACACCTCCCGCAGTCAGGGCATTGGTACGGCTTCTCTCCAGTGTGGATTCGCAGATGAAGATTGCAGTGACTCTTACTTGTGAATCTCTTGTCACAGTAAGTACAGCAGTAAGGTTTCTCACCCGCATGAATCCGGAGATGAAGTTTTAAACTCCCTGCCAGAGAAAAACTCTTTCCACACTGAGGGCAAAGGTAAGGCCTCTCTCCAGTGTGTATCCGCTGATGAACCAGTAAGTTACTTTTAGTGGAGAAGGTCTTGTCGCATCGGGAGCAGTGAACCCGGCTAGAGTGGGTCCGTAGATGATCCTTCAGAAGAGCCTTGGTAGAGAACTCCTCCCCGCAGTGGGGGCATGGAAGAGGGTCTTGGTGCCTGTGGATGGGACCCAGTGTCTCCCCCTTGTGGTTCTCCTGGTGATGCCGTTGTAACGTTTTTGTATGACGGAACTTCATCCCACACACCGAGCAGTGGTAAGGTTTTTCTTCTGTGTGAGTTCCTATGTGTTTCTTTAAATTTCCACGATCATTGTAACTGTTTCCACACTGAGGGCAGGAGTACGGTTTCTCCCCAGTATGGATTCTCAGGTGTCTTTTAAGACTGGCGGCCACAGGGAATCCCCTTCCACATTCAGAGCACACATGTGGGTTCTTCAGAGGATCACTTGGCGGGTGCCTTGTTTTTATGTGCGATTCCAATCTTGCTGCAGTTATGAAGCTCTTCTTACATTGACCACAGCGGTGAGGGTGATCTGTGTGAAAAACCTCCCGGTGATGTCCAAGGCTTTGTTTTCCAATGAATTGCTTCCCACATTCAGAGCAGAGGTAAGGTTTCACTGTGTGTTGTTTACCCATGTGACTTTTGATGTGTTTCTGTAAGTTTCCAGAATCACTGCAAGCCTTCCCACAATGATGGCAGACGTACGGTTTCTCCCCAGTATGAGTTCTCAGGTGTCTCTTAAGACTTCCAGCCTGATGGAAGCCCTTTCCACATTCAGAGCACACGTGAGCTTTCTCTGCAGTCAAGTTCTCTCTCCTTCTCTGCAGGGACTGTATGTGTAGTTTTAGACTTCTTGCTGTGGTAAAATTCTTACCACAGTGATCACAGATATGAGAGCCATCTCCGGAGTGGGCTTGTTTGTATTCTTTAGCATTGCGAACGCTCTTCTGATAGGCAAGTCTCTTCACAATGACCTCCTCTCCTGGGTGAGTTTTTCTGATGTGTCTCTTTAAGTTTCCAGAATCAGTACAAGCCTTCCCACAACGAGGACAGACGTACGGTTTCTCCCCCGTATGAGTTCTCAGGTGTCTCTTAAGACAGCCGGCCTGTGTGAAACTCTTTCCGCATTCAGAGCAGACGTGTGGTTTCTCTCCAGACAGACACGGTAAATGTGTTTTCAGATTGGTAGCAGTGGTAAAATTCTTCCCACAGTGATCACAGATATGGGAGCCAGGCCTGTCTCCTGAGAGGGTTTTGTGTTGTTCAGCATAAGACCAGCTGTGGGGTTTCTCTCCCGTCTGTGTTGTCTTGTGTATTATATGGCTACTCTGCCCCGGTGTCTTCCTACAGTCGACTAGCTGCACGGACACCCTCTTCAGACCGCACAATAAGGCGCTACCGGGAGAGGCACCGGGGACCGCTACCGGGGACTCTGGGAGGGCAAAGTGGGGAGGTTTGTCCTAGAAAATCATAAAAAAATAGAGATGGAATGAATCAGGGCAGGAAACACTTTCCAGCCAGTCGAGTCATTTTTGCAGAGAAAATCAAAAGTCTTTCCTTGATTCCTCTCATCTGTCGATTACTCGGCATCCTTCTTAAAATATACATTGGAGGATAAAGAGAAATAACCTAGAACCTTCTGTAATCGGCATCCTTCTTAAAATACATTGGAGGATAAAGAGAAATAACCTAGAACCTTCTCCAATGCATTTATAGAAGGAGGTCCAGGAATCAACGATGAGAGGACTCAAGGAAAGACGAACACACTTCAAGCAGAGGTCGCATTAACGCCGTTCTTCACGCATAAAAGGAAAGATAAAAAATATGTTGCGTTTCTTTGTAAAACTTCAGTAGGTTTCACTCCAAATCATGAATTAAAAAAAACGGACACATTTTTTTGTGCTTCAAGTTGCACTTCCGCAATCGGATGAAATATCTTCGCTCTCTCGTCTTGACCAATTACATTCCACCACTCTGACTGCTGTGTGCTTCAGTTCAGTTACAATGCTTAAAGATTAACTTCATCAGGACATGTATCTGGCTCCATTCTTTCTATGATAAACATTATAAATATGTTGGCCGTGCATCGTTTGGTAAAATATACCCTGTTTTGTGTGGCTGCTAGCCAAATAGCTTCAGTTGGCATCTGATGAAATGCATGTGAAATAAAACTGTAGTTGCATGTCTATTGATCACTCTATTGAAGTAAAATAAACACTTCACTTTCAATATAAAAAAGCAGGGGAATTAGTTTAAAAAACGGTTGACTTTCAATATAAAAAGCAGGGGAAATGTTTTAAAAAACGGTTGACTTTTAATATAAAAAGCAGGGGAAATGTTTTAAAAAACGGTTGACTTTCAATATAAAAAGCAGGGGAAATGGTTTAAAACACTTTATGGTCTGTGTTTTAAAAGAATGCTGATTTCTAAAAGCTAATGTTTAACAGGAATTTAAGTACCTACCTCTCTCACTCTCTGCTCTGGTGTGTGTCTCTCTGGAGACAACTCCACCTCCAGCCCATCGCTAGCCATCCAATCCCTGTCCTCCTCGTCCCAGTCTACAGCGTCATCTGATTGGCTGGGACTCATGGGCTCCGCCTTCAGTCCGTTGCTTGGCAACCAATCCCTGTCCTTAACGTTGCAGTCTGCAGCATCATCGTCATCATCGTCGTCATCAGCACCATCGTTATCGGATTGGCCGGGACTCATGGGTACAACGCTACCATTCTCCTGTATCCCTTTGAGGTCCTCTTTCAGTTGGAGTGACCAAGATGTTCCCTGCTCCTCCGATTTAATTGAATCCGTTTTGTCCTGCATTTCCTCCACATTCCCTGTAGGGATGCTCCTCTGAGTGGTGAAACTCTCCACAATCATCTCTTCTACTGGGTGAGTTCTTCTCATGTGTTTCCTCAAGTTTCCACAGTCACTGTAGTCCTTTCCACACTGGGGGCAGACGTACGGTTTCTCCCCAGTATGAGTTCTCAGGTGTCTCTTAAGACTGGCAGCCACAGGGAATGCCCTACCGCATTTAGAGCACACATGTGGGTTCTTCAGAGGATCACTTGGCGGGTGTCGTGTTTTTATGTGCGATTCCAGCCTTCCTGCATTTATGAAGCTCTTCTTACATTGACCACAGCGGTGAGGGTGATCTGTGTGAAAAACTAGCCGGTGATGTTTAAGGCTTGATTTTACAATGAACTGTTTCCCACAATCCGAGCAGTGGTGAGGTTTCACTGAGGGATTCACTGTGTGTTGTTTAACAGTGTGCGATCTGATGTGCCTCTTTAATTTACTCTGGTCTGGTGTGTTGCTAAGCAACCCAGCTCCTCCCTCTTCATTCCATTCTTCATCGCAGTCGACAGCATCATCATCATCACATTGGCTGGGATGCAAGGGCTCCGCTGTCAGTCCGTTGCTCGGCAACCAATCCCTGTCCCCCTTGTGTTCTTCATTGCGGTCTACATCCTCTGATTGGCCGGGACTCATGAGCGCACTGCTACCCTCCTCCTGTGTCCTCCTGATGTCCTCTTTCAGTTGCACTAACCAAGACATTCCCTGCTCCTCTGATTTCATTGAATCCGTATTGTCCCACATTTCCTCCATGACTTTACGCCTTAATAAGCGATGATTCATCCCTTTAATTTCAGAGCCATCTAATCCACAACGTTCACACAGGTAGCGTAAATTGTCCTCAGTTAAATTCCATAAACTCTTTTCGATTTTATCCATCAACGCTTCCTTCTCAGAACTCATTTTGTCTCAGCAGAATTAGAATGTTTGTTTTTTTGTGTAAAAATAAAAATAACAACTTGCTATTGAATGGAGCTGTCACTACTGTGAGATGTGTCTCTCTCCTGTGTATTCACAGGTCTCCTATATCTCCTGCCACACTGGGAGCTTCGGGAAGTGCTGCATTATGAGTCTCTGCCAAAGACAAGTTATTTCAGGGTCCGATCTTCTTCCTGTCACCAGAACAGTGGAATCCCTTGTGAGGTCACCTGTGGAATCCCTTGTGAGGTCACCTGTGGAATCCCTTGTGAGGTCACCTGTGGAATCCCTTGTGAGGTCACCTGTGGAAGCCCTTGTGAGGTCACCTGTGGAAGCCCTTGTGAGGTCACCTGTGGAAGCCCTTGTGAGGTCACCTGTGGAAGCCCTTGTGAGGTCACCTGTGGAAGCCCTTGTGAGGTCACCTGTGTAAACAGGACATATGGTGTAAAACAAAAACATTTTATACAGGCGTGCATTATGTATAGTGACATTCTATATTTGTCAAGTCCGTGAAACGTTGACTTTTAATTTACTGTCACTATTTTCATTTTTACTTAATAGAACAATATAATAAAACAAATATTAATGACAATCAAAATATTTTTGTAAGATATACATGAAATGTCAAGGTTCCCACGACGAGGGCTTGTATTTTGAAGCTAACTAACGTTAACTAGTGTAACACGAACATTAGGTACAACAGTAACTCATTGATTATATGTACAGTCACTCTGCCTTTATTCACCAAATAGAAAACTATCGTCGTTTTACTCCTTCGTCGACTCTGTTTTGAGCAGAGCTTCAAATTAGTTCGCAGGAGCTATTAGCTAGCCAACAGTACCAAGCTAAAAATGTATCTGTCTGATGATGAAACGTTACTTAGCTAACAGTTATGTAACCGTAACGACTAGCTAACTACACCGTTTGGACAAAGCCAATACCTAATGTTTTAATGACCTGATTTATTTAAACATTTCCCCATTCTCCCCTCACCGTTAACGCAATCAAAGAATGTCCATATCCAAACTATGTGGAATGGCGTCCAGTGACGGCATCAACTTCCGGGTTAGCTGCTGCCCCGGAAGTAGTTCTAGGCGGTTCTGTCAACATTAGCTAGCCTGCTTAGATAAACCTTACTCAAAAGCATTGTAGCTATAGTTATTTACAAATATATCTTCACTATAATTGGCGTAGATTATTTCCATCCTGTGATAACGTAGATATGGAACTATTAAACCAAACAGACATGAAGTTACAAACGACGAGTTAAGCTAACATTATTAGCTAGCTAAGTACCGTTAGCTAGCTCAGTATGCTATGCTAACTTAGCCTGCTATCTATTTTTGCAAAACAGCTGTGATTTCACTTAGCAAAGCAACATTTGAACTGATTGCTTGCTACAGCCAGAGAACCACATTTTCTCGGCTATTTTTTTGTTGTCGCTTTGGCTCACACAATGTATGAGGTGAGAAGTGAGCTTAAGCTAGCTAGTTGCCCTGAAACTAAAACATGTTTTGCTTGAGCCCAAAGCCATATATACAGCAGGTATAGATATAGCTGGTTAGCTAGTTATGGAAATACATAGCTCTGCTTTAGTAAACTCCATTGTCAATGTCTTGTTCAAGGTTAGCTTGTCATTTGTAGAAGTTGATATACATTTGTCAAGTAGTAAGGACTATTTTATCAAGTCAGTTCGTTATTAAGACCAAAACCAATGACATGACATTATCTTCTAGGCCTATCTCTGACTGTACTTTTTAAAATCAGGATTTTGATGAACCCCAGCCAAACCTACTGGTTCCTGACTGTGTCCATGGTGACCAGAGAACCAGCGGTCCAGAGATGGTTCCTAGGAGCCTTGACTACTTCAGTGACTTTCTAAGATTGAGAGGTAAGTTGGGTTGAGAAATTTCCGTTAACTTTAGTAGGTGGAGGATGAGGCAGACTGAATGTTTAAACGATCTGACTGTTGTTTAGGTCCAGCGTTAACAAAACAGTGCAACACTTACACAAGCTGGGATGTCCGAAACAGGGAAAGGGACTATAAGAAACACTTATTTCTGTCTGCTTCAGTGTACACTAATGAATACACCCCTTTGGTTTCCACTCGAGCAATCCTGATCAGACTCTTCCTATATCCCCACAGGAGAGACAGGAGAGAGTTCCAGCCGTCACTCTGACAATGAGGGGACAAGTTCTACCTCAGGAGAACCTGAACAACAGGAGGACAATCACACAGCCAAGAACACACACAGCTGCAGAGAGTGTGGAGAGGAGTTCCCTACCCAGCATTATCTAAGAAAACATCGTAACACAACACACACAGGAGAGAAGAAGACCAGTCCCAAACCCAGGAAGAGCTACAGCTGCCTGGACTGTGGGAAGGAGTTCCCATGTCCGTCTAAACTACAACGACACCTTCTGACTCACACAGGAGAGAGGCCCTGCTTCTGTTCTGACTGTGGGAAGAGTTTCACTCGGGAGGAACATCTGAAGACACACCAGCGGTTCCACTGTTCTAATGGGGAGGGCAGTCCCTCTATATCGGGAGATCCTGAACAGGCAAAGAACTGCTGCCTGGAGTGTGGAAGAGAGTTCTCTAGCGCTTACAAACTACGCAGACACCTGCTGACACACACGGGAGAAAAACCTCACTCTTGCTCCGTGTGTGGGAAGAGTTATACTTATCTACACACCTTGAAATCACATGAGCTGAAACACACCGGGGAGAAGTCTTACAAATGTTCCGTGTGTGAGAAGAGCTTCAACCAAAAGGGAAATTTGAACCAACACATGCTAGTGCACACTGGTGAGAAACCTTTCTCGTGCTCTGTCTGTGGCAAGTGCTTCACCCAGAAAGCCAACCTGACTGCCCACCAGCTCTCCCACACAGGAGAGAAGCCTTTCTCCTGTTCCGTCTGTAGGAAGGGCTTCACTCAGAAAGCATATCTTAAACAACACCAGAAACTGCACACTGGAGAGAAGCCGTACGCCTGCTCCGAGTGTGACAAGAGGTTCACCTTCTGTACATCGTTGAAAAGACACCAGCTGCAACACACAGGAGAGAAACCGGACTCGCTAAGTTTGAAAGAAATGCACCAGCAATCGCACGGCAAAAAAGTAGAGGAGAGTCTCTCTACATCAGCAGCAGAACCTGAACAACACCAGGAGAGTCTCTCTGCATCAGCAGCAGAACCTGAACAACACCAGGAGAATCACAAAACTAAGACGTCGTCTCACTGCTGCTCAGAATGTGGGAAACATTTTAAAAATGCATCGTCTCTACAGATCCACGTGAGAATCCACACGGGAGAGAAGCCATACCCCTGCCCCGACTGTGGGAAGAATTTTTCTACAAAAATAAGTTTGAACTTGCACCAGAGGTCACACACAACAGAACCAGAGAAACCCATCCACTGTGAGGAGGATAACACATCACAGGGACAGCAGATGGTATCTGATAACCTACAGGACCTCTGTCAAACACTGGGGCTGAAGGCTAAAGTCGAAGAGGTGGAGGAAGAGGAGAAGGAAGAGGTGGGGGAAGAGGAGAAGGAAGAGGAGGAGGAGGATGGAGAAGGGGCAACGGATAATGCAGAGGAAGTTGGAGGGCTGATTAATTCTGATGGAGAAGAAGTTGACTGGGATTCTGTTCAACATAGTAAGTGGAGGCAGAACTCTGTTCTTTAGCTGACTGGGGTTCTGTTCAACATAGTAAGTGGAGGCAGAACGTTGACTGTTCTTTAGTTGACTGGGATTCTGTTCAACATAGTAAGTGGAGGCAGAACACTGTTCTTTAGTTGACTGGGGTTCTGTTCAACATAGTAAGTGGAGGCAGAACGTTGACTGTTCTTTAGTTGACTGGGATTCTGTTCAACATAGTAAGTGGAGGCAGAACACTGTTCTTTAGTTGACTGGGGTTCTGTTCAATATAGTAAGTGGAGGCAGAACGTTGACTGTTCTTTAGTTGACTGTGGTTCTGTTCAACATAGTAAGTGGAGGCAGAACTCTGTTCTTTAGTTGACTGGGGTTCTGTTCAACATAGTAAGTGGAGGTAGAACTCTTATTTAGTTGACTGGGGTTCTGTTCAACATAGTAAGTGGAGGCAGAACTCTGTTCTTTAGTTGACTGGGGTTCTGTTCAACATAGTAAGGGGAGGCAGAACTCTGTTCTTTAGTTGACTGGGGTTCTGTTCAACATAGTAAGTGGAGGCAGAACTCTGACTGTTCTTTAGTTGACTGTGATTCTGTTCAACATTCTGGTAGTCTCATTATAACCCATAATACCAACCGATCTCTACAGGAGAGAGTCCTGGTAGTCTCATTATAACCCATAATACCAACCTATCTCTACAGGAGTCCTGGTAGTCTCATTATAACCCATAAAACCAACCTCTCTCTACAGGTGAGAGTCCTAGTAGTCTCATTATAACCCATAATACCAACCTATCTCTACAGGAGAGAGTCCTGGTAGTCTCATTATAACCCATAATACCAACCTATCTCTACAGGAGAGAGTCCTGGTAGTCTCATTATAACCCATAAAACCAACCTCTCTCTACAGGTGAGAGTCCTAGTAGTCTCATTATAACCCATAATACCAACCTATCTCTACAGGAGAGAGTCCTGGTAGTCTCATTATAACCCATAATACCAACCTATCTCTACAGGTGAGAGTCCTGGTAGTCTCATTATAACCCATAATACCAACCTATCTCTACAGGAGTCCTGGTAGTCTCATTATAACCCATAATACCAACCTCTCTCTACAGGAGAGAGTCCTGGTAGTCTCATTATAACCCATAATACCAACCTATCTCTACAGGAGTCCTGGTAGTCTCATTATAACCCATAATACCAACCTATCTCTACAGGAGTCCTGGTAGTCTCATTATAACCCATAATACCAACCTATCTCTACAGGAGTCCTGGTAGTCTCATTATAACCCATAATACCAACCTATCTCTACAGGAGTCCTGGTAGTCTCATTATAACCCATAATACCAACCTCTCTCTACAGGAGAGAGTCCTGGTAGTCTCATTATAACCCATAATACCAACCTATCTCTACAGGAGTCCTGGTAGTCTCATTATAACCCATAATACCAACCTATCTCTACAGGAGTCCTGGTAGTCTCATTATAACCCATAATACCAACCTATCTTTACAGGAGTCCTGGTAGTCTCATTATAACCCATAATACCAACCTATCTCTACAGGAGTCCTGGTAGTCTCATTATAACCCATAATACCAACCTCTCTCTACAGGAGAGAGTCCTGTCCGTGGCTCTGGTAGTGAAGGAGAAAGTCCCCTTACATCAAACATCAACAAGGTGGGAGACAATAATAACAAACATTTTAATAGGAGATATTGTTACCATTATAAACATTATTATCATATATTCCACTGTTCTATTGAACCCGTTTTTTGTTCCAACATGGTTTCCATGGTAACTTTACTAGAAACAGTCCCGTCTTTCTTCTAGGATCCTGGGGCTCAATCGGGGTCGACTGAGTCTCTGGGCCCTGACCAAAGACATGAGGAGGACATCACTCAAACACCTGGGATGAACATTCATATTGAACAAGAGGAGGAGGAGGATGGGGAAGAAGAAGAGGAGGAGGACGAGGAAGAAGAAGAAGAGGAGGAAGAAGAAGAGTGGGAGGTGGAAGAGGAAGAAGAGGGTGAAGATGAAGAAGAGGAGGAGGAAGGGGAGGAAGAGGAAGTTGGTGATCTGTTGAATTCTGTAGTAGAACAAGCTTCCTGGGATACTCCTCATCTTGGTAAATCAAAGTCAAATCACATGTTATTGGTCACATACACGTGGTTAGAAGATGTTATTGGTCACATACACGTGGTTAGTAGATGTTATTGGTCACATACACATGGTTAACAGATGTTATTGGTCACATACACATGGTTAGAAGATGTTATTGGTCACATACACGTGGTTAGTAGATGTTATTGGTCACATACACATGGTTAACAGATGTTTTTGGTCACATACACATGGTTAACATATGTTATTGGTCACATACACATGGTTAACATGTGTTATTGGTCACATACACATGGTTAACAGATGTTATTGGTCACATACACATGGTTAGCAGATGTTAATGGTCACATGGTTAACAGATGTTATTGGTCACATACACATGGTTAGCAGATGTTATTGGTCACATACACATGGTTAACAGATGTTATTGGTCACATACACATGGTTAGCAGATGTTAATGGTCACATGGTTAACAGATGTTATTGGTCACATACACATGGTTAGCAGATGTTATTGGTCACATACACACGGTAATCAGATGTTATTGCAGGTGTAGTGAAATGCTTGTGTTTCTAGCTCCCAACAGTGCAGTAGTATATAACAAGTCATATCTAACAATACACACAATCTAAAGGAATAGAATTAAGAATATATATATATTTGTGGACGAGCAATGTCAGAGTGGCGTAGACTAATATACAGTAGAATAGAATACAGTATATACATATGAGATGAGTAATGCATAGACTAAGATACAGTAGTATAGAAGACAGTATATACATATGAGATGAGTAATGCATAGACTAAAATACAGTAGTATAGAATACAGTATATACATATGAGATGAGTAATGCATAGACTAAGATACAGTAGTATAGAATACAGTATATACATATGAGATGAGTAATGTAAGATATGTAAACATATCCTGTTTACAAGTGGTGACAGAAAAGTGAGTTAAAGAACGTGTTCATCCCAAATGGCACCCTATTCCCTTTATAGGGAATGCGTGGCCACTGTTTTCACACAATAGCATGTACGCTACATGCCACGGTAGTGAGGGAACTCTACTCATACTGATGAGTCCTACCTCATGCCACGGTAGTGAGGGAACTCTACCCATACTGATGAGTCCTACCTCCTGCCACGGTAGTGAGGGAACTCTACTCATACTGATGAGTCCTACCTCATGCCACGGTAGTGAGGGAACTCTACTCATACTGATGAGTCCTACATCATGCCACGGTAGTGAGGGAACTCTACTCATACTGATGAGTCCTACCTCATGCCACGGTAGTGAGGGAACTCTACTCATACTGATGAGTCCTACCTCATGCCACGGTAGTGAGGGAACTCTACCCATACTGATGAGTCCTGCCTCCTGCCACGGTAGTGAGGGAACTCTACTCATACTGATGAGTCCTACCTCCTGCCACGGTAGTTAGGGAACTCTACTCATACTGATGAGTCCTACCTCCTGCCACAGTAGTGAGGGAACTCTACCCATACTGATGAGTCCTGCCTCCTGCCACGGTAGTGAGGGAACTCTACTCATACTGATGAGTCCTACCTCCTGCCACGGTAGTGAGGGAACTCTACTCATACTGATGAGTCCTACCTCCTGCCACGGTAGTGAGGGAACTCTACCCATACTGATGAGTCCTGCCTCCTGCCACGGTAGTGAGGGAACTCTACCAATACTGATGAGTCCTACCTCCTGCCACAGTAGTGAGGGAACTCTACCCATACTGATGAGTCCTACCTCCTGCCACGGTAGTGAGGGAACTATACCCATACTGATGAGTACTACCTCCTGCCACAGTAGTGAGGGAACTCTACTCATACTGATTAGTCCTACCTCCTGCCATGGTAGTGAGGGAACTCTACCCATACTGATGAGTCCTACCTCCTGCCACGGTAGTGAGGGAACTCTACCCATACTGATGAGTCCTACCTCCTGCCACGGTAGTGAGGGAACTCTACTCATACTGATGAGTCCTACCTCATGCCACGGTAGTGAGGGAACTCTACTCATACTGATGAGTCCTACATCATGCCACGGTAGTGAGGGAACTCTACTCATACTGATGAGTCCTACCTCATGCCACGGTAGTGAGGGAACTCTACTCATACTGATGAGTCCTACCTCATGCCACGGTAGTGAGGGAACTCTACCCATACTGATGAGTCCTGCCTCCTGCCACGGTAGTGAGGGAACTCTACTCATACTGATGAGTCCTACCTCCTGCCACGGTAGTTAGGGAACTCTACTCATACTGATGAGTCCTACCTCCTGCCACAGTAGTGAGGGAACTCTACCCATACTGATGAGTCCTGCCTCCTGCCACGGTAGTGAGGGAACTCTACTCATACTGATGAGTCCTACCTCCTGCCACGGTAGTGAGGGAACTCTACTCATACTGATGAGTCCTACCTCCTGCCACGGTAGTGAGGGAACTCTACCCATACTGATGAGTCCTGCCTCCTGCCACGGTAGTGAGGGAACTCTACCAATACTGATGAGTCCTACCTCCTGCCACAGTAGTGAGGGAACTCTACCCATACTGATGAGTCCTACCTCCTGCCACGGTAGTGAGGGAACTCTACCCATACTGATGAGTACTACCTCCTGCCACAGTAGTGAGGGAACTCTACTCATACTGATTAGTCCTACCTCCTGCCATGGTAGTGAGGGAACTCTACCCATACTGATGAGTCCTACCTCCTGCCACGGTAGTGAGGGAACTCTACCCATACTGATGAGTCCTACCTCCTGCCACGGTAGTGAGGGAACTCTACTCATACTGATTAGTCCTACCTCCTGCCACGGTAGTGAGGGAACTCTACCCATACTGATGAGTCCTGCCTCCTGCCACGGTAGTGAGGGAACTCTACTCATACTGATTAGTCCTACCTCCTGCCATGGTGGTGAGGGAACTCTACCCATACTGATGAGTCCTACCTCCTGCCACGGTAGTTAGGGAACTCTACTCATACTGATTAGTCCTACCTCCTGCCACGGTAGTGAGGGAACTCTACCCATACTGATGAGTCCTGCCTCCTGCCACGGTAGTGAGGGAACTCTACCAATACTGATGAGTCCTACCTCCTGCCACAGTAGTGAGGGAACTCTACCCATACTGATGAGTCCTACCTCCTGCCACGGTAGTGAGGGAACTCTACCCATACTGATGAGTACTACCTCCTGCCACAGTAGTGAGGGAACTCTACTCATACTGATTAGTCCTACCTCCTGCCATGGTAGTGAGGGAACTCTACCCATACTGATGAGTCCTACCTCCTGCCACGGTAGTGAGGGAACTCTACCCATACTGATGAGTCCTACCTCCTGCCACGGTAGTGAGGGAACTCTACTCATACTGATTAGTCCTACCTCCTGCCACGGTAGTGAGGGAACTCTACCCATACTGATGAGTCCTACCTCCTGCCACGGTAGTGAGGGAACTCTACCCACACTGATGAGTCCTACCTCCTGCCACGGTAGTAAGGGAACTCTACCCATACTGGTGAGTCTTACCTCCTGCCACGGTAGTGAGGGAACCCTACCCATACTGATGAGTCCAACTCCTGCCACGGTAGTGAGGGAACTCTACTCATACTCATGAGTCCCATCTCCTGCCACGGTAGTGAGGGAACTCTACTCATACTGATGAGTCCTACCTCCTGCCACGGTAGTGAGGGAACTCTACTCATACTGATGAGTCCTACCTCCTGCCACGGTAGTGAGGGAACTCTACCCACACTGATGAGTCCTACCTCCTGCCACGGTAGTAAGGGAACTCTACCCATACTGGTGAGTCTTACCTCCTGCCACGGTAGTGAGGGAACCCTACCCATACTGATGAGTCCTACCTCCTGCCACGGTAGTGAGGGAACTCTACTCATACTCATGAGTCCTACCTCCTGCCACGGTAGTGAGGGAACTCTACTCATACTGATGAGTCCTACCTCCTGCCACGGTAGTGAGGGAACTCTACCCATACTGATGAGTCCTACCTCCTGCCACGATAGTGAGGGAACTCTACCCATACTGGTGAGTCTTACCTCCTGCCACGGTAGTGAGGGAACCCTACCCATACTGATGAGTCCTACCTCCTGCCACGGTAGTGAGGGAACTCTACTCATACTCATGAGTCCCATCTCCTGCCACGGTAGTGAGGGAACTCTACTCATACTGATGAGTCCTACCTCCTGCCACGGTAGTGAGGGAACTCTACTCATACTGATGAGTCCTACCTCCTGCCACGGTAGTGAGGGAACTCTACCCACACTGATGAGTCCTACCTCCTGCCACGGTAGTAAGGGAACTCTACCCATACTGGTGAGTCTTACCTCCTGCCACGGTAGTGAGGGAACCCTACCCATACTGATGAGTCCTACCTCCTGCCACGGTAGTGAGGGAACTCTACTCATACTCATGAGTCCTACCTCCTGCCACAGTAGTGAGGGAACTCTACTCATACTGATGAGTCCTACCTCCTGCCACGGTAGTGAGGGAACTCTACCCATACTGATGAGTCCTACCTCCTGCCACGATAGTGAGGGAACTCTACCCATACTGATGAGTCCTACCTCCTGCCACGGTAGTTAGGGAACTCTACCCGTACTGATGAGTCCTACCTCCTGCCACGGTAGTGAGGGAACTCTACCCATACTGACCCACTGAACTCTCTTCTCTCCACAGGAATGAGTCCTAATTCCTGCCACGGTAGTGAGGGAACTATACCCATACTGACCCACTGAACTCTCTTCTCTCCACAGGAATGAGTCCTAATTCCTGCCACGGTAGTGAGGGAACTCCACCCATACTGATGAGTCCTACCTCCTGCCACGGTAGTGAGGGAACTCCACCCATACTGACCCACTGAACTCTCTTCTCTCCACAGGAATGAGTCCTACCTCCTGCCACGGTAGTGAGGGAACGCCACCCATACTGACCCACTGAACTCTCTTCTCTCCACAGGAATGAGTCCTAACTCCTGCCACGGTAGTGAGGGAACCACCTCAACACCAGGAGCGGTGGAACGACAACACCGGGAGAAAGAGAAGACACGGGCGACCAAACGGAAGAAGAGTCCAGGACAAAAGCAACCGAAGAAAAAAGAGACACCGAAGAAGGAAAAGAATCCGAAGCAGAAGAAAGCCAAGATGACCCACCGTTGCTTTAAATGTGGAGAGGGATTCTCCCGCGTCTACGACATGCTCTTACACCAGACCATTCATATAGATGGCACGACCATGTTCAAAACCAAGAAGGTTCACCGCTGTTTAACGTGTGGATACGAAGCATCCGATGCACATAAACTGATGATGCACGAGCGGATACACACGGGAGAGAAGCCTTTCCAGTGCTCTGTGTGCGGGAAGAGATTCGCTCAGAAAGGAAATCTGAAAATACACCAGAGTGTGCACAAAGGTGAGAAGTCGTACATCTGACCAGTTGACCCAACTCTGGAAATATCTTTGTCCTCTTTAAAAGGTGAGAAGTCGTACATCTGACCAGTTGACCCAACTCTGGAAATATCTTTGTCCTCTTTAAAAGGTGAGAAGTCGTACATCTGACCAGTTGACCCAACTCTGGAAATACCTTTGTCCTCTTTGAAGGGATACTTTGGGATTTGGTATTGAGGCCCTTTATCTACGTCCCCAAACTCTTGGATACCATGTTTATGTTTCTGCTTGCAGTTTGAAGGAAGTTGCTGACTGGCGGCAGCACAATTGACTTGCCTAGTGGAATAAAGGTTCAATAAAACATCTAAAAATAATAATAATTGCTAACTAGCGTAGCGCTAACGCTAGTTGGCATTGGCTCACAAAACAACCTTTAACTTCTTTCACACTGGACACAGAGACAGAAAAATGGGATCCACAAGTTCATCTGACTGGTGAAGTAGATGAAAGACCTCGTTGCCAAAATCCCAAAGTATCCCTTTAAGCTTTTGTAAAAAACAAAACTTTAGATATTTTATCCTGATAATGTCACTGTTGATAATGTCAGATATTACACATCAATAAATGGTTTTAGTTCAGTTTAGTTAGGTGTGACTAAAGAGGTGTCAGACAGAAGGTGTGACTAAAGAGGTGTCAGGCAGAAGGTGTGACTAAAGAGGTGTCAGGCAGAAGGTGTGACTAAAGAGGTGTCAGGCAGAAGGTGTGACTAAAGAGAAGTCAGGCAGAAGGTGTGACTAAAGAGGTGTCAGTGTGGGAAGAAGGTGTGACTAAAGAGAAGAGGTGTCAGGCAGAAGGTGTGACTAAAGAGAAGAGGTGTCAGGCAGAAGGTGTGACTAAAGAGAAGAGGTGTCAGGCAGAAGGTGTGACTAAAGAGAAGAGGTGTCAGGCAGAAGGTGTGACTAAAGAGGTGTCAGGCAGAAGGTGTGACTAAAGAGAAGAGGTGTCAGGCAGAAGGTGTGACTAAAGAGAAGAGGTGTCAGGCAGAAGGTGTGGCTAAAGAGAAGAGGTGTCAGGCAGAAGGTGTGACTAAAGAGGTGTCAGGCAGAAGGTGTGACTAAAGAGAAGAGGTGTCAGGCAGAAGGTGTGACTAAAGAGAAGAGGTGTCAGGCAGAAGGTGTGACTAAAGAGAAGAGGTGTCAGGCAGAAGGTGTGACTAAAGAGAAGAGGTGTCAGGCAGAAGGTGTGACTAAAGAGAAGAGGTGTCAGGCAGAAGGTGTGACTAAAGAGGTGTCAGGCAAGGCAGAAGGTATGACTAAAGAGAAGAGGTGTCAGGCAGAAGGTGTGACTAAAGAGAAGAGGTGTCAGGCAGAAGGTGTGACTAAAGAGAAGAGGTGTCAGGCAGAAGGTGTGACTAAAGAGATGTCAGTGTAGACAGAAGGTGTGACTAAAGAGGTGTCAGGCAGAAGGTGTGGCTAAAGAGGTGTCAGGCAGAAGGTGTGACTAAAGAGAAGAGGTGTCAGGCAGAAGGTGTGACTAAAGAGGTGTCAGGCAGAAGGTGTGACTAAAGAGGCGTCAGTGTGGGCAGAAGGTGTGACTAAAGAGAAGAGGTGTCAGGCAGAAGGTGTGACTAAAGAGAAGAGGTGTCAGGCAGAAGGTGTGACTAAAGAGAAGAGGTGTCAGGCAGAAGGTGTGACTAAAGAGGTGTCAGGCAGAAGGTGTGACTAAAGAGAAGAGGTGTCAGGCAGAAGGTGTGACTAAAGAGGTGTTAATTAATATTGTCCTGACCCCAGTCATTATCTGAGTAGGGTGATACTGGTATTGTCCTGACCCCAGCCATTATCTGAGTAGGGTGATACTGGTATTGTCCTGACCCCAGTCATTATCTGAGTAGGGTGATACTGGTATTGTCCTGACCCCAGTCATTATCTGAGTAGGGTGATACTGGTATTGTCCTGACCCCAGTCATTATCTGAGTAGGGTGATACTGGTATTGTCCTGACCCCAGTCATTATCTGAGTAGGGTGATACTGGTATCGTCCTGACCCCAGTCATTATCTGAGTAGGGTGATACTGGTATTGTCCTGACCCCAGTCATTATCTGAGTAGGGTGATACTGGTATTGTCCTGACCCCAGTCATTATCTGAGTAGGGTGATACTGGTATCGCCCCGACCCCAGTCATTATCTGAGTAGGGTGATACTGGTATCGCCCTGACCCCAGTCATTATCTGAGTAGGGTGATACTGGTATCGACCTGACCCCAGTCATTGTCTGAGTAGGGTGATACTGGTATCGCCCTGACCCCAGTCATTGTCTGAGTAGGGTGATACTGGTATCGCCCTGACCCCAGTCATTGTCTGAGTAGGGTGATACTGGTATCGACCTGACCCCAGTCATTATCCGTTTAGACTTAACATGAACTAACACTATCTTCCCCCATGCAGGAGAAGTCAGGAATCCCAGTTTCTGGCCTGACATTGTGGAGAGGCTTCCTACAATAGGTGTCCCAGACCAATACCATGACAACCACACAGCTAAGCCAATAGGAGTTCTGGACCAATACCATGACAACCACACAGCTAAGCCAATAGGAGTTCTGGACCAATACCATGACAACCACACAGCTAAGCCAATAGGAGTTCTGGACCAATACCATGACAACCACACAGCTAAGCCAATAGGTGTCCCGGACCAATACCATGACAACCACACAGCTAAACCAATAGGCGTTCTGGACCAATACCATGACAACCACACAGCTAAGCCAATAGGAGTTCTGGACCAATACCATGACAACCACACCGCTAAGCCAATAGGAGTCCTGGACCAATACCATGACAACCGCACAGCTAAACCAATAGGAGTCCCTGACCAATACCATGACAACCACACAGCTAAGCCAATAGGAGAGGAATGCCAAACTCCATCAACTCTACAGATACACATGAGAACTCAGACTGTAGAGAACCAGTCTAATCCGCAGTGCCCTCTCTGTGGGGCAGAGTTCTCTCAGAAAGGCCTCCTGGATGATCACCTGATGATCGCCCACTCCCATGAGAAACCAGAGAAGCCTTACCCCTGTCCAGACTGTGGGAAGAGATTCTCCAGCAAGAGTTACATCAAGATCCACCGGAAGATCCACAGTGGGAAGATCTCTTACCGCTGCGCCCAGTGTGATAAGACTTTCCTGTCAGCGGAGGGGCTCAAGAAGCACGAGAGCGCTCACCGAGGAGAGAGACCGTACCGATGCCCTGCGTGTGGCAAGTGTTTCAAACAACAATCCCAGCTGACCTGTCACTTCAAGATCCACACCGGAGAGAGGAGCCATCTCTGCTTCCTGTGTGGGAAGAGTTTCGCCAGAGAGTTTGACCTCCGGGTGCATCTCAGAGTCCACTCTGGAGAGAAGCCCTACCAGTGCCACGAGTGTGGCAAGAGCTACAGGTACAGAGCAGGCATCCGGTCACACATGCAGCAGATGCACCCTGGGAAGCCTATAGTGGAACCAACCCCACCCATCCCCACAGGCCTTCGCCACGGCAGTGGAGGAAGTGGTCTTCCTACATCCCTCATCAGAAAGGTATGTGCTTTGGTTTGCTGTGAGCTGATGCTGTCACTTTTAGGTTTTGTTTTAAGGGGGGGGGGGGGGGTTCACTTTAAAATCTAGAAGTTTATGGAATTGGTTTGGGTTTATGGTTAGAATGGATAGGGGTTAGGTTAAAGTTAGGCATAGATTTCTAGGGAGTTTTAGGGAGTCCTTTCTAGGGAGTTTTTCCTAGCCACCGTGCTTCTACACCTGCATTGCTTGCTGTTTGGGGGTTTTTAGGCTGGGTTTCTGTACAGCACTTTGAGACATCAGCTGATGTACGAAGGGCTATATAAATACATTTGATTTGATATAGCCAACCGCCACTCAAAATCTCCACTTCCTGTTTGACAAGGAAGAGAAAGGCAGACGAGGTTGAACGTTGCCCTGGGAAACCCTACAACAAACATTATATTACTACTGACTGTTAGCCAAGAATGACTTGTGTTTTCATTGTAGGATCCTGGTGACCAATCCAGCCCCAAAGCTATAGAGGCCCAGGGTCCTGATCCAAGCCATGGCAGCAAGGCGTCCAGTCAAACACCTCGGTTGAAGGCCAGAGCTGAAGAAGAAGAAGAGGAGGAAGAGGAGGAGCAAGAAGAAGAGGTGAACGTTGATGGTTCGGGAAATTCTGAAGAAGACGACGCCAGTTGGAAACCTGCTCTTCGTCTTGGTAAGTGGAGGTAGAATGTCAACAGAACATCATTCAACTATAGCCTGTTAATTTGGCTGTGTTTAAAATGGCACCCAGTCAACAGAACATCAACTATAGCCTGTTAATTTGGCTGCGTTATAAATTGCATCCTGTCCCCTATATAGGGCTCTGTTCAAAAGGCAGTGCCCTAAATAGGGAATATAGCGTGCCATTTGGGCGACGGACAATGTATTTGACCAATCCTTTAAACCCATTCTCTTTGGTCACACAGCCAAGACCGATGGCGGTGGTCCCTCTGCATCGGGACCACAGAGAAAACACCGGAAGAAACAACCGGTCAAACGGAAAACCAGCGTCAAAGAAGGCAAACGGAAGCAACCGAAAGCCAAGAGGTTTAACAACCGTCGCTGTTTTAAATGTGGAGAGGGTTTCCCCCGGGAATATGAGCTGTTACTACACCTGCAGACACATCTAGATTACAACTGCTACGTGTGTGGAACGCCGTTCGACAACCAACAGCTGCTGCGGAGACATCAGGAGGAGCACGCCGGTAAGAGAACCTGTGATGGAGACGCACGACGGCTTACGTCATGACTGTAAGCACTATTTTGTATAGCCTTTCTGACGGGTTACTAGTGAATTCACTGTGAGTAGGTTGTGCCTCAAATGGCACCCTATTCCCTACGTAGTGCACACTAGGGGCCCATAGGCTCTTGCAACCGAAAGGTTGCAAGTTCAAATCCCCGAGCTGACAAGGTACAAATCTGTCGTTCTGCCCCTGAACAGGCAGTTAACCCACTGTTCCTAGGCCAGTTAACCCACCGTCATTGAAAATAAGAATTTGTTCTTAACTGACTTGCCTAGTTAAATAAAGGTAAAAAAAAAAAATAGGGAATAGGATACCGTTTGAGATAGACTAACTGTGTGTTTGTTCCAGAGGAGAGTCTGGGTGTGTTCTCTGGTGAGGCAGCAGGAGGTCCAACTACAGGACAGCGGCGGGGGAGAGGGAAGAGGACCCACCGATGTCCGACCTGTGGCAAAGAACTATCCGACGCGTCCAAGCTGAAGTTGCACGTGAGAATCCACACCGGGGAGAAACCGTACTGTTGCTCCCTGTGCGGGAAGGGTTTCACTCAGCCAGGGAACCTGAAAACACACATGAAAACACACAGAGGTGAGAGAGACTTTGGAAAGACGTTCAGCAACGTATCCTGATGTTGTGGTCCACGTATAATTAACATTATAGCCAAACAGGTTTGTAACCTAATACAGTGTCTCCAGAAAGGATTCACTTGACCCTTGACCTTTTTCCACATTTTGTTGTGTTACAAGGTGGGATTGGAATGGGTTTAATTGTTCTTTTTTGTAATGGTTATAAACACAAAATACTCTGGTCAAAGTGGGAGAAAAATTCAAAGTGTAATTACTAACTTTACCCTGCTCAAAGGGATATTCAGTGTCTGCTTTCTGATGTTTACCCATCAACCAGTAGGTGCCCTTCTTTGCGAGGCATTGGAAAGCCTCCCTGGTCTTTGTGGTTGAATCTGTGGTTGAAATTCACAGCTCGACTGAGGGACCTTACAGATAATTGTATGTGTGGGGTACAGAGATGAGGTAGTCATTCAAAAATCATGTTAAACACTATTATTGCACACAGAGTGAGTCCATGCAACTTATTATGAGACTTGTTAAAGCACATGTTTACTCCTGAACTTATTTAGTCTTGCCCTAACAAAGGGGTTGAACACTTAACTGACTCAAGACATTTCAGATTTTCATTTTTAATTAATTTATAAGAACTTCTAAAAACGTGGCGTCATTACTCTGACATCATGGGGTATTGTGTGTAGGCCAGTCACACAACATCTCACATGTCTCCATTTTAAATTCAGGCAGTAACACAACAACATGTGGGAAAAGTCGAGGTGGTGTGAATACTTCCTGAAGGCACTGTACTGAAGGTACAACTCCAACTCTGGAAACCCTCCTGTAGGTTTTAACTCCAACCCTGGAGCAAAAACCTACAGGAAGGTATCTCTCCAGGAACAGGGTTGGATTTAAAACCTACAGGAGGGTATCTCTCCGGGAACAGGGTTGGATTTAAAACCTACAGGAGGGTATCTCTCCAGGAACAGGGTTGGATTTAAAACCTACAGGAGGGTATCTCTCCGGGAACAGGGTTGGATTTAAAACCTACAGGAGGGTATCTCTCCGGGAACAGGGTTGGAGAGCCCTGATATAGGGAATAGGGGTCCGTTTTGGTGCCACAACCTAAATGTCAACCTTTTATCGTCCCTGCAGACGGTAACCCCAGTTTGTTGTCCGCTGGTGGGTTAGGTCCCTCTACATCAAGAGGTCCTGAACACCACCAGGAGAATCACACCGTCGCCGCATCAGCAGCTCAGGAGAACTTCAACTGTCCAGATCTACCGTCAGTGCAGAAACACATGACGTCTCAGGACAGCGGAGAGAAGGCCTCTTTCTTCTGCTCGCTGTGTGGGGAGCAGTTCTCTGAGAAGGCACCGTTGGAAGAACACCGATTGGCTCACAACAACAAGAAGCCTTTCCCCTGCCCTGACTGTGGCAAGAGGTTCCGCAGTAATTACTACGTGAAGATCCACATGCGAATGCACACCGGGGAGAGGCCTTACCAATGCACCGAGTGCGGGAAGGGCTTCATCACAGAAGAAGGGCTGAAGAAGCACGAGAGCGCTCACCGGGGAGAGAGACCCCACCTTTGCCCCGAGTGCGGAAAGCGATTCAAGCAACAGTCCCAACTTACATGTCACTTCCGTATGCACACCGGACAGAAGAGCCACCTCTGCTCCGTCTGCGGGAAGAGTTACTTCAGAGAGTTTGACCTCAAGGTTCACCTCAGAGTCCACACGGGAGAGAAGCCCCATCAGTGTGAGGAGTGTGGGAAGAGTTTCTACTATCTACAGGGGCTCCGGCAGCACCAGAGGACCCACGCTCCCAAGCCCATCGGACCGACCCGCCAGCTAGGCAGGCCTAAGCAGTCGTCCAGCGCGGACATACCGAACCAATCACCCAGGACGGGAAGGCCCACGGCAGCTCCTAGAGTAGAGAGACCCACGCCTCTACCCAGAGTGGAGAGACCCACGCCTCTAGGCCTACCTAGAGTTGAGAGTGATCTGGAGAGACCCATTCCTCTAGGCCTATCTAGAGTTGAGAGTGATCTGGAGAGACCCATGCCTCTAGGCCTACCTAGAGTTGAGAGTGATCTGGAGAGACCTCACTGGCAGTACTGGCACCTTTAAATGGGAAATCTTCCATTTTCAACACCGATAGAATTATTGGAGGACCAAAACAAGCCGATACCGATTAATCGGCCGATTTTTATATATATATGAGTATGGTAATATTTGTAATAATGACAATTACAACAATGCTGAATGAACACTTATTTTAACTTAATATAATACATAAATAAAATCTATTTAGTCTCAAATAAATGTTCAATTTGGTTTAAATCATGCAAAAACAAAGTGTTGGAGAAGAAAGTAAAAGTGCAATATGTGCCATGTAAAAAAAGCTAACGTTTAAGTTCCTTGCTCAGAACATGAGAACATATGAAAGCTGGTGGTTCAACATTCCCAGTTAAGAAGTTTTAGGTTGTAGTTATTATAGGAATTACGACATGTTGACTATTTCTCTCTATACAATTTGTATTTCATATACCTTTGACTATTGGATGTTCTAATAGGCACTTTAGTATTGCCAGACTAATCTCAGGAGTTGATAGGCTTGAAGTCATAAACAGCGCTGTGGTTCAAGCATTGCTAAGAGCTGCTGGCAAACGCAGTAAAGTTTGAATGAATGCTTACGAGCCTGCTGCTGCCTACCACCGCTCAGTCAGACTGCTCTATCAAATATCAAATCATAGACTTAATTATAATATATTAAACACAGAAATACGAGCCTTAGGTCATTAATATGGTCAAAACCGGAAACTATCATTTCGAAAACAAAATGTTTATTCTTTCAGTGAAATACGAAACCGTTTCGTATTTTATCTAACGGGTGGCATCCATCAGTCTAAATATTGCTGTTACATTGCACCACCTTCAATGTTATGTCATAATTACGTAAAATTCTGACAAATTAGTTTGCAACGAGCCAGGCGGCCCAAACTGTTGCATATACCCTGACTCTGTGTGCAATGAATGCAAGAGAAGTGACACAATTTCCCTAGTTAATATTGCCTGCTAAAATGAATATCTTTTAACTAAATATGCAGATTTAAAAATATATACTTCTGTGTATTGATTTTAAGAAAGGCATTGATGTTTATGGTTAGGTACATTCGTGCAACGATTGTGCTTTTGTTAAATCATCACCCGTTTGGTAGGCTGTGATTCGATGATAAATTAACAGGCAACGCAGGACAAGCTAGTTAACCTAGTAAAATCATCAACCATGTGTAGTTAACTAGTGATTATGTTAAGATTGATTTTTATAAGATACGTTTAATGCTAGCTAGCACCTTACCTTGGCTCCTTGCTGCCCTCGCATACCAGGTGGTCGGCCTGCCACTCAGTCTCCTCATGGAATTGAATGCAATCATGGCCATAATCGGCGTCCAGAAATGCTGATTATCGATTTGTTATGAAATGGGCCCTAATTAACCGGCCGACCTCTAGTTTGAACTGCAGATTGCGCCTTTAACCAGCGCTACATTGCTGACAACATTTAAGGCCAGTTTGAACTGCAGATGGCGCCTTTAACCAGCTGACAACATTTAAGGCCAGTTTCCCGGACACCGATTTAAGACTAGTTCTGCATTTAAATAGCAGGTTCAATAGAGAAACCGATTGTTGCTCCATGGGGCCGTTATGTATCATGTGTCTCAGAGTAGGAGAGCTGATCTAGGATCAGGTCCCCCTGTCCATGTAACCTTATTTATTGGGATCTAAAAAGGGGGAAGCTGACCATCAATCAGCACTCCTACTTTAAGATGCTTCATCCAGACAGCCTTTAGACCAGGCTTAATCTATATCATCTTCATATAGACGACCTTTAGACCAGGCTTAATCTATATCATCTTCATATAGACAGCCTTTAGACCAGGCTTAATCTATATCATCTTCATCCAGACGACCTTTGGACCATGCAGACGACCTTTAGACCAGGCTTAATCTATATCATCTTCATATAGACGACCTTTAGACCAGGCTTAATCTATATCATCTTCATATAGACGACCTTTAGACCAGGCTTAATCTACAGTGCCTTGCGAAAGTATTCGGCCCCCTTGAAGTTTGCGACCTTTTGCCACATTTCAGGCTTCAAACATAAAGATATAAAACTGTATTTTTTTGTGAAGAATCAACAACAAGTGGGACACAATCATGAAGTGGAACGACATTTATTGGATATTTCAAACTTTTTTAACAAATCAAAAACTGAAAAATTGGGCGTGCAAAATTATTAGAGGTTCAGGCTGTGATGTCATCATCAGTGGGAGGCCACATAGAGGTGCACTGGTCCTTTACGTTCAGGTTCTGGGAGCGGGTGATAAGCCAAGCAAGTGTTATTTTACTATGAAGATTTGTGATCAACCCCCCTTTTTTTTTATGACCATCCGTTGAGTCGGGACGCTTGTCTGGTTTACACTAAATATACTATTTGAATAACTTTAATTGTTATAATTGTCATATTACTCTGTTGAATTGTCTTTCATTCATGAGCACTTAAATGTTTTCTTCTGAAGTTCTCGCAGGCGGGTCTCGGTGTCTGTGTGGAATATCACCACCTGATTACAACAGTACCTGCGCACAGTAGTCGTGTCATGATTAAATAAATCATTGCAATGATTTAAAAAAAATACAATCTCCATTTTTATTTTATATAAACTATGAAGCTGCTGAGCTCAAGAAGTGAAGAGTGTCTGTTTTAATCAGTAATGACTAATTAAAGTGTTACTCTATTATGGAAGTAGGCGACTTCATGTCAGCCAGAGCACCTGGCTTATGCCGGGGAGGCAGCCCGCTTCCACAACTAATGCAATCACTTCCCGCCTGGTTCATGCCGGGGAGGCAGCCCGCTTCCACAACTAATGCAATCACTTCCCGCCTGGTTCATGCCGGGGAGGCAGCCCGCTTCCACAACTAATGCAATCACTTCCCGCCTGGTTCATGCCGGGGAGGCAGCCCGCTTCCACAACTAATGCAATCACTTCCCGCCTGGTTCATGCCGGGGAGGCAGCCCGCTTCCACAACTAATGCAATCACTTCCCGCCTGGTTCATGCCGGGGAGGCAGCCCGCATCCACAACTAATGCAATCACTTACAACCTGGTACCAACTCCTCCCACCGGTGTAACCCGGGCGAGATAAACAAACCCCCTCCGTGACAAGAGGTTGCCATGGGGACCTCCCGTGTGGTGCAGTGGTCTAAGGCACGGCATCGCAATGCTAGAGGTGTCACTAAATGAATAAAATCAGTTTCCATGTGGGGAATCGTAGGTAGTGCTCATTGTATTGATGTCTTGTTTTGACGGATGTCATGTTTATGCTAATATGGCAAAAAATTCACTAGCAAGCTAACCAACAACCATAACGATGTATGTGAGACAAGTGCTCATTATGCAAATGTGTTTGTTTTCAATAAACATTTGGAGATTAAATATAGTATACATGTTGTCAACAGTCTAATGCTAAATACAAGTGCTAGTCGAAACTATGAAATGTTCGACTTGCTAACTTGTAGTTAGTTATACACCTGCTGTATTCAACTAATCAGCAAGTCGGAAATGTCCTCCTTGTTTCTGACTAGCATGTGAACGCAGCATCAGCCAACTCTGTTTCCCCATAGTTGCGCATGTGTTGGTTTTGTTGTTAAACAACCAACCCATCTATGCCTCTTAAGGGGAAGTAATCAGATAACATTACTGAGTTCGGGTTATCCTACTGAGTACCATTTTGGACCGGTAACAGATTGTTACAGATTACATTTAGAAAGTAACTTACACAACCCTGTTTATATCATACTGTGCTGTATGTACATGTAACAGTACTCGTCTTGCGTTTAACAATAAAGTGGCAAAGGGAATCACCAATATAACCCTGTTACATACACTACTGTACTGGAGACAAAGTCCCATTCATATTTTTGCTGTTTGAACTCCAGAACAGATGGTGGCGCTAACGCGGATCGTCTGAGGAATCTAACCCGGAAGAAGAAACATACTAACGTTGATAGTTAGCTAGCGGGGTTATTTTGCAAGTGTGTGAAAATGTGTCCGATATCATTTGATACGGTTTAAAGTAGATTTTGATATTGCCAAACACGGACTATAAACGTGGAACCAACCACAATTCCATATCGTTTTGTTATCGGGTCTAGTAAAGTAAGTTAGCTGGTTAGCTAAAGCCTAGCTTACTGATTTAGCTAGTTTTCAAATAGTTCTGTATAGAAAGCATTCAGCTATCTAGCTAATGTGAACTCGTGGTGAACGGTCAGTGGAATGAAAACGGTGATGTCAGAATGATCTGCTATAATTCCGTGCTCTAACTACATAATTCCTAGGAAGCTATAGAAGAATTCATGATGGATGAGGTGAGAAAGACTCATAGAGACAGATGGAGGACTAGTACCATTGAGGACGTTCACCATTTTGAAGTAATCAACTGGGTGGGACTTCCGGTGGGTTAAAGAAGGATCTCATAATTCCATCCAGGTCATCAGGAGGGATCAGCCAATTAATTATATTTGTGAGAAAACGTTCCAAAACTGCAGGTGACAGTCAATTGCCAACCGTGGCTTTATATCTGTTTAAATAACACCCTCCAGGTGGCCGTACGCACCCTTTCAGTTTGTTTACCAATTCATAGAAGTAGAAGAAGAAAATTGACTACTTCAAAATGGAGATAGCCTCAATGGCGCTGCCCATGCTCTCAGAGATGCCATAATAGAACATATACAATGTTGTGTCCTCTATCTCTATGGAATGACTGTAGCTGATGTTAGGTGGGTAATGCTAAACCAGTCTGGATGGCGTTGCCTAAAGCCTGTCGCATGCTTTCCGTCGAAACAGTGCGCACATGTATTATGACGAACATTTGTGACGTTCGAGCACACGTTTTATTTTCTTGAGGCAAGTTGAAATTTGGTAGCTGAAGTCTACGCCCCTTCGTCTGTGATTGGTCAACAGTATTACCAAATATATATTTTTTAACTAACCCAAGATCGACCAGAGCCTGTCGTTTCCGATGGGAGAAAATGTATCATAGTTTGCAGAACAAGCAAGGAAGTGGGCAGAGCCAAACACGAGCTAGTGAGAGCCTAGCATTTATTTGGATATTTGCATTAGGGAATGTCTACTCTTAAGTGTGTGTGTTCCCAATACGCCCTTCTAAACAACACTATTTTTTTTTTAAACTTTGCAAAGGGTAAAGTCTACTAAACGCAGTCCACTCTGTTACAGATTCTAGTTTTGGAAACAGAATACTGAATGGAGATCAAATGTTTAATCGATGAGAAAATGTGCAGAATGTCGGCCAAAATCCATCTCACTCCATCTTCTCCCCCAGCCGGCTACTGGGTTTCCTCTCATCACCATATTTGGTAGTATGGAAACACCAACCGGATGCTTCACAGTTACAGTGTTGCAAAAAGTAACCGATTGTCATAGTTGAGTAAAAGTAAAGATACCTTAATAGAACATGACTCAAGTAAAACTGAAGGTCACCCAGCAAGTATTTGGTTTTAAATATACTTAAGTATCAAAACTAAGTGTAAATTCTAAAATATACTTAAGTATCAAAAGTGAAAGTAAAAATAATTTCACATTGTTTATATTAAGCAAACCAAATGGCATGATTTTTCTTGATTTTTTAAAAATTTACGGATAGCCAGGGGCACACTCCAACACTCAGACATCATTTACAAATTAAGCATTTGTGTTTAACGCACACCTTCCCACAATTTCAACACAATGGAACGCAATTCAGAAAGTATTAAAGCAAACGTTCTAGAACACTGCGGTGCGTACACGTTTTGGAACTCTGATACACGCAAGTGGTAGCTGATGAGGAATGTCGCCATTTTATAACAAGTCATTCTTTATTTTAGGATTCTGCCGACCCATCCAACCCCCCTCTCTCCTGCTCCACTGAACCCAACCCTCCGGAGTCACTGGTTCCTGACTCTAAGCATAGAGACATCGACACCTGCAGTGAAATACCCAGATTTAACATTGTAGTCAAGGAGGAGGAGGAAGACTGGGATGTGGATAATACTGGTAAGTATTACTATAGATACTGAATTAATAATATCAATGGGATTATATAGTTCTGCTCCATACAGTGTTTCCCCCAGGATTCTTTTCAGCAGCGGCGGTGGGGGGGGTTGTTTTGTAGAACGACTGTGAGGAGAAGGTCATTTCTGGGGACTCTTTTTAAAAGGGCATTCTATTCCAAAACGCATGATAAATGTAATAATGTTGACACCATCTGTAATAGAACAGTTGCTGCTCCACTGCGCTGTAGGGAGATGAAGAGGAGCACGCAGTGGCTGTGCCCTCGTGGCTCTCATTCCTACCACTGTTCAAATATACATTGTAACGTTTCACTCTGATCTTAAAGGGAAAGTGCGAGATTTTGGGCTTTTTCTACTTCCCCAGAGTCAGATGAACTCATGGACACCATTTGTATGTTTCTGCGCGCAGTTTGAGGGAAGTTTCATTGCGCTAACGCTAGTTAGCAGCGTCCTTTAACCTGCACGCAGAGACATACAAATGGTATCCACGACTTCATCTGACCCCGGGGAAGAAGAAAATGGCGTAATTGGCAGAAATATTTGTAAAACATTTTAATTATAATAATTATCATATATTTTGGAGTGGCGGAAACAATTCTGCCGAGATACACTTTTAAATGAATATAGTGAAAACACTGCCATATATAGCAGTTTAATTCACTCGTTTGCAGAATAAAAACCGAGGACAATTACAAATAATAGAATAGAATCATGTATTTGTCGTAGTGATGCACCAATATGACAGTTCTTAACTGACCTTGCCTAGTTAAATAAAGGTTACACACACACACACACACACACACACCGAAAAGTTATTTAGTTGGCATTGACGTGTGTCCCCATTACCAGTGAAACATAATCAAAACCTATTTCTTTCACTTACTTGCTGTGCTGTTTCATCGTTTCATTCTCAACCAGGAGTTCTCATGCTATGGAACGCCGTTTTGGTCTTTGTGTGTCAAGTAACACTATTAGACGTGTAAAATAAGCTTGTTGACCAATCAGGACCTGAATATGATGTCACATAATAATTTAATGCATTCATACAATTTTTTTTACATAGTTATTACACATTGATTACACAATCACTCGTACTTCATATGTCACAACGGTTCATCGATACGTATGCTATGATGCTGGTAAAGTTGTCTCGCGCACCTACAGTGCTGGTCATAAAAAAAAGCTAGCTCGCTCATGGATGCAAATAATGTTCTTCCCCAAAAAACATAGCAAAACGACAATCTGTTTCAGTAGCTATAGTTAGCTAGCTAACTAAATAGTGAGGTGTCATCATCTAAAATAACCCTAATTTATAAGACAGTTCTTATTTGATTAATGGTCGAACCCATCTATGTGAAGCTAGCGACAATTTAGGATTAGCTACAATAGTGGACTTTGCAGTTAGCCTGTTTAAAACGTTAGCTTTGGGCAACAAAGTTAAGTAGCTGGCTAGCTATTTATTTTCATGAACTTAAGTTCAATTTCAATAGGTGAAAAACAAGTGGCCTCCTAGCTAATACTTACTCACAAGAATAATGCTAAGAATAATGAAAATGACTGCAGTTTCAACTGGTCATTGTTTTCAAGATGGTTGTATTGGTGCTAGCTAGATACCAAGCTAAACGCTAGATTCCAAACTAAAGCTAAAGCTAGCTACCCCAGAAGTTGCGGTCGAACAAATAATGCTTTATTACAAACGCAGTATTGTAAACACATCGCTCGTGGCCGGTGTTTGCTTGTTTGCAGACTTTTTTTGTACAGTTTTGACAGTGCTACTGATAGTATTGGTGGCGCTTGGCTTCGACGTGCAAATTCAGACCACATAACATTCTATAATAGAACTGTGTTATTTGACGTGTGTCTTTTTTGGCACACAAAGACCCAAACGGCCATAGTATGTCGTGAAGCTAATAGCAGTGACGCTACTACTGTGTAACTCCGGTAGGGCAACATGTGTACCGGTGCTCGACCAGTCGGCGAAAGCCAACATCATCCACGACAGAGAACGGTTGATTGTCAAGGGCAATGAATCCCATTATCTTGGCGTGAATGGATTTCGCCTTTTGAGTTGTCTCGCTGAAATTGTCTTACTCTTTCAAATGACTGCTGGACTTGTTGACTGCTCGATCCACACAGCAGACATTGTGGGCCAGGTTAGGAAAGCTGTGTTGCACGTGTTGCGCAACATTTTACATGCCGTCATTACGTCATATACATTATATAGGTATGCATGCCAGCACGTTGGCGTTAAACTAGTTGGCGTTTTTAGCTAATGTCGGCCGATTCCGATATGTTCACCGATTAAATCGTGCATCCCTAATTTGTCATTGAACTTTTCTTGTCCTATTGTAACAGGAGAGAATCCTAACTCCAGCTCTAGTGAAGAGGCATCAGCAGAACAACACCAGGAGAATCCTAACTCCAGCTCTAGTGAAGAGGCATCAGCAGAACAACACCAGGAGAATCCTACGGCTAAGAAGCCATGGCGATGCCCCCAATGTGAAATAGAAATCGCTCACCCTTCCAATATCAACAGACACCTAAGAACACACACAAAACCTGCTAAGGAGTCTTCCGTCTGTCCAGTATGTGGAAAAGACTTTGTTCACCCCTCCAAACTGAAGAGACACTGCCGAACACATACAGGAGAGAAGCCTTACCAGTGCTCTGTGTGCGGGAAGCGATTCACACTGAAGCCCCACCTGGAAAGACATCAGATGACCCACCCTGGAGAGAAACAGCCAGACGTGACAAAGAAGCACCCGTGCTCCAATTGTGGAAAGGAATGTTTCTCTGCATATGAACTGAAGATGCACATGAGAAAGCACACAGGGGAGAGACCTCACCAGTGCTCCTACTGCGAGATGAGCTTTGGCTGTAAGGGAACTCTATCGAGACACGTACGACGCCATACAGGAGCACCCACACCAAAACCTTACCAATGCTCACAGTGTGGGAAGAGATACGAGTCACCGTCGAGGCTCAGGCAGCATCAGACTGTGCACACTGGAGAGAAACCTTACGAGTGCTCTGATTGCGGGAGGGGTTTTGCTTCGACCGAAGGTCTTCGCAAACATCAATGCAGTCATGCCAGTAACCATAGCAACCAGTGTACACTGGGAATTCGAGATACGGCATCATCGGGCAGTCAAACTATGAATATCAAGATCGAAGACGAGGAACAGGAGCTGGCAATTAATGTCAAAGAGGAGGAGGAGGAAATTGTTGTTTTTGTCAATGCTGATAAAGAAACCTTACCAGTGTACCACCTGTAATCAGAGCTTTGTTCACCCTAGCTCTCTAGCAAGACACAAACAATCCCACACTAGTGTCACGCATTACAGCTGTTCAGAATGTGGGAAGGAATTCAGCCAATCGTGGACTTTCAAGATACACATGCAACAGCACACCGGAGAGAAACCACACCACAGCTCTCCGTGTAATAAGAGTTTCTCAGCTTTTGCACTTCTCAGAAGACACCAGATAGTTCACACTAGGGTGAAACCTTACCCCTGCTCTCTCTGTAGGAATACGTAGCCCTATGCTAACACGACCAGCTGACAGCATGAGAAAACGTAGCCCTATGCTAACACGACCAGCTGACAGCATGAGAAAACGTAGTCCTATGCTAACACAACCAGCTGACAGCATGAGAAAACGTAGCCCTATGCTAACACGACCAGCTGATAGCATGAGAAAACGTAGCCCTATGCTAACACGACCAGCTGATAGCATGAGAAAACGTAGCCCTGTGCTAACACAACCAGCTGATAGCATGAGAAAACATAGCCCTGTGCTAACACAAACAGCTGATAGCATGAGAAAACGTAGCCCTGTGCTAACACGACCAGCTGACAGCATGAGAAAAGTAGCCCTATGCTAACACGACCAGCTGACAGCATGAGAAAACGTAGCCCTATGCTAACACACTGGATAGAAACATTATGCCTGCCCCGACTGTGACAAGAGCTTTGCTTTCGCTTCAGCCTTTAAAAGACACCATAAGTTACACACAGGAGAGAAACCCCACTCCTGCTCTGTGTGTGGGAAGAGTTTTACTCAATCATCCACCTTGAAGGATCACTTCAGGACGCATTCAGGAGAGAAACCCTGCTCTGTCTGCCGTGTTTTAGTTATCCAAGATCCTTTAAGCTCCAATGCCTGAAACACTCCAATGCCTGAAACTCGAGACGCCGGATGAGGGGCCTACAGTACCTCGTGGACTGGGAGGGGTACGGTCCGGAGGAGAGGTGCTGGTTACCGGTGAAGGACATTTTGGACTCTTCACTTCTGAGGGACTTCAACCGCCTCCACCCAGATCGCCCGGCACCTCGCCCGCCCCGGGTCGCCCTCGGGGCCGGTGGCGGCACGCTGCGGGAGCCGCGCGTCGGGGGGGGGGGGGTTCTGTCACGACTCCCGCCGCAGTTGGCTCCCCTGCCTGTTCGGGCGGGGCTCGGCGGTCGTCGTCACCGGCCTACTAGCCCCCACCGATCCCTTTTTCCTGTTCTGTTAGTTTAGTCTTATTAGTTGCACCTGTTCCTATTTACGTTTTCTTGATTTTCTAGCCTATTTTAGCATGTTAGGCTCTAGTTTGTGGGGGATTATTTTGTGTTCACGTTTAGTGTTGGCTGTGGTTTTGTGCTCCGGACCGTGTTTTGGGTTGGTCAGTGTTTTCCGCCCTGTGTTCTGGGTTGGTCAGTGTTTTCAGCCCTGTGTTTTGGGTTGGTCAGTGTTTTCCGCCCCGTGTTTTGGGTTGGTCAGTGTTTTCAGCCCTGTGTTTGGGGTTGGTCAGTGTTTTCCGCCCTGTGTTTTGGGTTGGTCAGTGTTTTCAGCCCTGTGTTTTGGGTTGGTCAGTGTTTTCCTCCCTGTGTTTTGGGTTGGTCAGTGTTTTCAGCCCTGTGTTTTGGGTTGGTCAGTGTTTTCCTCCCTGTGTTTTGGGTTGGTCAGTGTTTTCCTCCCTGTGTTTGGGGTTGGTCAGTGTTTTCAGCCCTGTGTTTTGGGTTGGTCAGTGTTTTCAGCCCTGTGTTTGGGGTTGGTCAGTGTTTTCCTCCCTGTGTTCTGGGTAGGTCAGTGTTTTCAGCCCTGTGTTTGGGGTTGGTCAGTGTTTTCAGCCCTGTGTTTGGGCATGACCGTTTGTGCCGGAATGAAGTGCCTATTTTTCTTGAACCCTCTGCTCTCTGCACCTGACTCCTACCTTCCACTCCTATTCATCCGTGACAAAGCATTTTTCTACGGCTGGCCATGCTTTCCACCTGGCTACCCCTACCCCGGTCAACAGCACTACACCCCCCACAGCAACTCGCCCAAGCCTTCCCCATTTCTCCTTCTCCCAAATCCAGTCAGCTGATGTTCTGAAAGAGCTGCAACATCTGGACCCCTACAAATCAGCCGGGCTAGACAATCTGGACCCTTTCTTTCTAAAATGATCTGCCGAAATTGTTGCCACCCCTATTACTAGCCTGTTCAACCTCTCTTTCGTGTCGTCTGAGATTCCCAAAGATTGGAAAGCAGCTGCGGTCATCCCCCTCTTCAAAGGGGGAGACACTCTTGACCCAAACTGCTACAGACATATATCTATCCTACCCTGCCTTTCTAAGGTCTTCGAAAGCCAAGTCAACAGATTACCGACCATTTCGAATCCCACCATACCTTCTCCGCTATGCAATCTGGTTTCAGAGCTGGTCATGGGTGGCACCTCAGCCACGCTCAAGGTCCTAAATGATATCTTAACCTCCATCGATAAGAAACAATACTGTGCAGCCGTATTCATTGACCTGGCAAAGGCTTTCGACTCTGTCAATCACCACATCCTCATCGGCAGACTCGACAGCCTTGGTTTCTCAAATGATTGCCTCTGGTTCACCAACTACTTCTCTGATAGAGTTCAGTGTGTCAAATCGGAGGGTCTGTTGTCCGGGCCTCTGGCAGTCTCTATGGGGGTGCCACAGGGTTCAATTCTTTGACCGACTCTCTTCTCTGTATACATCAATGATGTCGCTCTTGCTGCTGGTGAGTCTCTGATCCACCTCTACGCAGACGACACCATTCTGTATACTTCTGGCCCTTCTTTGGACAATGTGTTAACGACCCTCCAGGCGAGCTTCAATGCCACACAACTCTCCTTCCGTGGCCTCCAATTGCTCTTAAATACAAGTAAAACTAAATGCATGCTCTTCAACTGATCGCTGCCTGCACCTGCCCGCCTGTCCAACATCACTACTCTGGACGGCTCTGACTTAGAATATGTGGACAACTACAAATACCTAGGTGTCTGGTTAGACTGTAACTCTCCTTCCAGACTCACATCAAACATATCCAATCCAAAGTTAAATCTAGAATTGGCTTCCTATTTCACAACAAAGCATCCTTCACTCATGCTGCCAAACATACCCTCGTAAAACTGACCATCCTACCAATACTCGACTTCGGCGATGTCATTTACAAAATAGCCTCCAACACTCTACTCAACAAATTGGATGCAGTCTATCACAGTGCCATCTGTTTTGTCACCAAAGCCCCATATACTACCCACCACTGCGACCTGTACGCTCTCGTTGGCTGGCCCACGCTTCATACTGGCTCCTGGTCATCTACAAGACCCTGCTAGGTAAAGTCCCCCCTTATCTCAGCTCGCTGGTCACCATAGCATCACCCACCTGTAGCACGCGCTCCAGCAGGTATATCTCTCTGGTCACCCCCAAAACCAATTCTTCCTTTGGCCGCCTCTCCTTCCGGTTCCCTACTGCAAATCAACCATTCCAGTGTTTTACTTGCTGTATTGTATTTACTTCGCCACCATGGCCTTGTTTTGCCTTTACCTCCCTTTTCTCACCTCACTTGCTCAAATTGTATATAGACATATTTTTTCCACTGTATTATTGACTGTATTGTTTGTTTTACTCCATGTGTAACTCTCTGTCGTTTGTGTCCAACTGCTTTGCTTTATCTTGGCCAGGTCGCAGTTGTGAGAACTTGTTCTCAACTTGCCTACCTGGTTAAATAAAGGTGAAATAAAATGAAATAGTTCATTCAGTATAAACATAGTTGACTGTTTTATCTTTTGTTGTATATGTAATGTGGATGCTTTGGTGTGTTTGGACCCCAGGACGAGTTTATTCCTGCTTACAAGCTAAAACTAAAGCAGGAAGTACCCGTGACTCGCTCAATACGTAAAGGGTCAGAGGACGTAGATGCTACGCTACAGAACTGTTTTGCTAGCACAGACTGTACACAGTGACTGTACATACATGTCCCAACCAGAAGCCATGGATTACAGGTAACATCCGCACCGAGCTAAAGGCTAGCGCTGCCACTTTCAAGGAGCGGGGCAACACTGAAGCATGCATGAGAGCACCAGCTGTTCCTGACTACTGTGTGATCACACTTTCTGTAGCCGATGTGAGCAAGACCTATGAACAGGTCCTCACTGTGTCCTCACTGACATTTGACAGGTTGAATACGTTGCCGTAACTGGTACTGTTTAAACTAGGCTGTGTCAGAGGAAGGCCCAAAAAATTGTCAAAGACTCCTGTCACCCAAGTCATAGACTGTTCTCTCTGCTACCGCATGGAAAGTGGTACCGGTGCGCCAAGTCTATGTCCATAAGGCTCCTGATCAGCTTCTACCACCAAGCCATAAGACTGCTGAACAATTAATCAAATGACCTCCCGAACTATTTACATTGACCTCCCGAACTATTTGCAGTGTGCAGCATTTGGTAGATGCCGGGTAGAGAGAGGCTAGAGAGGCTCAGAGATGATAGAATGAGTCATGGTGTATAGTATGCAGAGGCTGTTAAGACAGATTGGTGGAACTGCAGTGAAGACTGATAGAACAACTGTACTTAAGGTTGGTTGTGTTTCTGCTGGTTTGGAAGCCTGTTCAGAAATCTTGCTCTCATGAATGTCTGGTGTCAAAGGACACTTTGAATAATGAATAAAGTTGACTTCGTAGCTTTTATTGGTAAGGTTATCAATACGACTCGGGTTGTGGAAAGAAGAAATGCCAGATTGAAGGTTATTGTGGAGACGGAAAAATAGATATTGGGGGGGGGTAACAGATGTTACATTTGAAATGGTTGTTGATCTGCTGAACAATACTAAGGGGGGGGGGGGTTCAGCATGATATAGATACAGTTTAATGGGGTAGGAGGGTTGAGGAGTGTTTTTGGGGGGAGGGGGTGGTAGAAGTTAGTATTTGGTTGTTATGTTTTTTTCATGGTTGTGCAGAATTTGTCAGATCATGATTGATCGTACATTCCAGCCCAGTAGGTGGCGGCATGCAAATAAACGTTTGTTTGCGGACCGCCATGATACCATAGAAAAAAGATGAACTGGTGGTGGCGGTAACGCAGAATGAGTCGGCAGCAGAGTCTCGTATGGACCGGAAGTTAGGCCGGAAGGAGGAAAACACTAATGTAGCTAGCTGGTAGCTAACCATGCATATATTATTTAGTGTACAGGTAAATATTGTCAATAATTCCTCAGGTTTCTATCAAACTGTACCGATAGTAACAAGCGAGTGTCCCGTAGAGCCTTCTGCTGTTTTGCGGTAATGCGGATTGACAGAAGAATCTAACCCGGAAGCTGGGCTGGAAGAAAGAAGATGCTTATGTTGATAGCTAGCTAGCTAGCTTAGTTTGGTAGTGTCTGAAATGTGTCTGATATCATTTGATGTCGTTTAAATTAGACTTGGATTTTGCCCAACTCGGACTATATACGTGGAGTTAGCGATATTTTCAACGACCATTTCATACAGTTTTGCTATCTGGTCTAGGAAAGTAAATGATCTAGCTACCGTTGGCCTAGCTAGTTAGCTATCTGAGTTGTATGGAAAGTAATCCGCTAGATAATGTGACCTCGTGGTGAACTGTCGGGGATTTGAGAAGAATCTGCTTTAGTTTAATTCAGTGACCCAGCTCTTTCACAGGAAACTATTTCTGAAGAATTCACGATGAATGAGGTGAGAAAGACTATAACTAATGCTAAACCAGTCGGGATGGCTATGCCTAAAGTATTAGCTAGTTAGATCATTCATTTAGCTAAGTATTAAAGCTTCAATTAGTAGTTGAAACGATCACAAAGGGTATTGCCTCCCCTCTTAGAAGCTAATAAAAAAGCTGAGAGGTGGCCTGAAGAAATGTAACCACTCTCAAATTCATAAACAGCTATTGATGCAAGGACTGACCATCCATGATATGACAATAATAGTTTTAACCATGTTTTGAGGTTAAATAGTGTTTGTTTACATTTACTTTGTTTACAAACATCGGAGCAAAACAGGTTTATATTTTGGGTTCTGATGGGTATATATAACTCATTAAATCTTATTCTTTGTTTTAGGATTCTGCTGACCCATCCAACCCCCCTCTCTCCTGCTCCACTGAACCCAACCCTCCGGAGTCACTGGTTCCTGACTCTAACCATAGAGACATCGACACCTGCAGTGAAATACCCAGATTTAACATTGTAGTCAAGGAGGAGGAAGACTGGGACAAAACTGGTAAATAAACATGCTTCATTAATGATATCTCAGAGATTACACAGTTCCATTCTATATATAGCAGTTTAATTGGTAACACTTTATTTGGATAGTCCACCTGTAGATTCTCTAAAGACATCAGTAGCATGTCAACTAATACATTCACATTGTAGTCATTTAGCAGACTCTCTGGTCCAGAGTTACTACAGTTTATTTATTTTATTTTACCTTTATTTAACCAGGCAAGTCAGTTAAGAACAAATTCTTATTTTCCATGACGGCCTAGGAACAGTGGGTTAACTGCCTGTTCAGGGGCAGAACGACAGATTTGTACCTTGTCAGCTCGGGGATTCGAACCACTAGGCTACCCTGCCGCCCCAGTAGTGAGTCATTTAACAGACTCTCTGATCCAGAGCCACTACAGTAGTGAGTCATTTAGCAGACTCTCTGATCCAGAGCCACTACAGTAGTGAGTCATTTAGCAGACTCTCTGATCCAGAGCCACTACAGTAGTGAGTCATTTAGCAGACTCTCTGATCCAGAGCCACTACAGTAGTGAGTCATTTAACAGACTCTCTGATCCAGAGCCACTACAGTAGTGAATCATTTAGCAGACTCTCTGATCCAGAGCCACTACAGTAGTGAGTCATTTAACAGACTCTCTGATCCAGAGCCACTACAGTAGTGAGTCATTTAGCAGACTCTCTGATCCAGAGCCACTACAGTAGTGAGTCATTTAGCAGACTCTCTGATCCAGAGCCACTACAGTAGTGAGTCATTTAGCAGACTCTCTGATCCAGAGCCACTACAGTAGTGAATCATTTAGCAGACTCTCTGATCCAGAGCGACTTACAGTTTAGTGAGTGCATACATTTTCAAACCTTGTTGTTGTTGTTGTACGGGTCTTCCGTGGGAATCGAACCCACAACCCTGGCGTTAGAAGTGCCATGACCTACCAGCTGAGCAAACTATCTACTAGCCCTAACCTTACCCTTATTCTAAACATAACCCTGGCCCTAACCTTACCCTTATTCTAAACATAACCCTGGCCCTAACCTTACCCTTATTCTAAACATAACCCTGGCCCTAACCTTACCCTTATTCTAAACATAACCCTGGCCCTAATCTTACCGTTATTCTAAACATATCCCTGGCCCTAACCTTACCCTTATTCTAAACATAACCCTAACCTTACCCTTATTCTAAACATAACCCTAACCTTACCCTTATTCTAAACAGAACTGTAACCTTGGCAAGCAGTTGCTAAGCAACAGATAGTCCATCTGTAGCTGCTGTACAGATGGACCCACTATTCGTTTAGATAGTCACACTATCTGTAGATGGACTATCCGTTTACTTCAATAAAAGGTTCATTGTTAATGGAATAAAAACACAGGACAGTGACCGATAATAGCTATAAAATAGTCATAAGTTTTGTTTACCCCTTGAATCATTTCATGTCATTTCAGGTAGCCATGACAACCACCATCACAATGATTCTTATGAAATTGCGTCTGTAGTCTGTAGTTGGTAACAGATAAGATTCGCTTTCCTGCAACATTATTTTGTTGTTGAAATTACATTTAATCTCTGAGAAATGAAGCTAATTGATTGAATCCAAATGGGCCCTTTTGATTTGTAGTATTGACATAATAGTCAATAAATACCCACATCTGATCTGGATCAAACTTAGTCCTTCCATTGAGTAAGATACACTACGTGGACAAAAGTATGTGGACATATTAGTGGATTTGGCTATTTCAGCCACACCCGTTGCTGACAGGTGTATAAAATCAAGCACACGGCCATGCAATCGACATAAACAAACATTGGTAATAGAATGGCCCGTACTGAAGAGCTCAACTGCCCCGATCAACTGTAAGTGCTGTTATTGTGAAGTGCAAACATCTAGGAGCAACAACGGCTCAGCCGCGAAGTGGTAGGCCACACAAGCTCACGGGAACGGGACTGCCGAGTGCTGTAGCACGTAAAAATCGTCTTGTCCTCGGTTGCAACACACACTACCGAGTTCCAAAATTGCCTCTGGAAGTAACTTCAGCACAATAACTGTTTGTCGGGAGCTTCATGAAATGGGTTTCTATGAGCCTAAGATCACAATGTCAAGGGTTGGTTGGAGTGGTGTAAGGCTCGCTGCCATTGGACTCTGGAGCAGTGCCAATGCGTTTTCTGGATTGATGAATCACGCCCAAATGCATAGTGCCAACTGTAAAGTTTGGTGGAGGAGGAATAACGGTCTGGGGCTGTTTTTCATGGTTCGGGCTAGGCTCCTTAGTTCCAGGGAAGGGAAATCTTAGAGCAACAGTTTGGTGAAGGCCCTTTCCTGTTTCAGCATGACATTTCCTCCGTTCGCTGTTCCTCACCCCCAGAGCCAATTCCTCCTTTGGCCGCCTATCCTTCCAGTTCTCTGCTGCCAATGACTGGAACAAACTGCAAAAATCACTGGAGCTGGAGACTCATATCTCCCTCACTAACTTTAAGCATCAGCTGTCAGAGCATCTTACAGATCATTGTACCTGTACATAGCCCATCTGTAAATAGCCCATCCAACTACCTCATCCCCATATACAGTGCCTTGCGAAAGTATTCGGCCCCCTTGAACTTTGCGACCTTTTGCCACATTTCAGGCTTCAAACATAAAGATATACAACTGTATTTTTTTGTGAAGAATCAACAACAAGTGGGACACAATCATGAAGTGGAACGACATTTATTGGATATTTCAAACTTTTTTAACATATCAAAAACTGAAAAATTGGGCGTGCAAAATTATTCAGCCCCTTTACTTTCAGTGCAGCAAACTCTCTCCAGAAGTTCAGTGAGGATCTCTGAATGATCAAATGTTGACCTAAATGACTAATGATGATAAATACAATCCACCTGTGTGTAATCAAGTCTCCGTATAAATGCACCTGCACTGTGATAGTCTCAGAGGTCCGTTAAAAGCACAGAGAGCATCATGAAGAACAAGGAACACACCAGGCAGGTCCGAGATACTGTTGTGAAGAAGTTTAAAGCCGGATTTGGATACAAAAAGATTTCCCAAGCTTTAAACATCCCAAGGAGCACTGTGCAAGCGATAATATTGAAATGGAAGGAGTATCAGACCACTGCAAATCTACCAAGACCTGGCCGTTCCTCTAAACTTTCAGCTTATACAAGGAGAAGACTGATCAGAGATGCAGCCAAGAGGCCCATGATCACTCTGGATGAACTGCAGAGATCTACAGCTGAGGTGGGAGACTCTGTCCATAGGACAACAATCAGTTGTATATTGCACAAATCTGGCCTTTATGGAAGAGTGGCAAGAAGAAAGCCATTTCTTAAAGATATCCATAAAAAGTGTTGTTTAAAGTTTGCCACAAGCCACCTGGGAGACACACCAAACATGTGGAAGAAGGTGCTCTGGTCAGATGAAACCAAAAATGAACTTTTTGGCAACAATGCAAAACGTTATGTTTGGCGTAAAAGCAACACAGCTGAACACACCATCCCCACTGTCAAACATGGTGGTGGCAGCATCATGGTTTGGGCCTGCTTTTCTTCAGCAGGGACAGGGAAGATGGTTCAAATTGATGGAAAGATGGATGGAGCCAAATACAGGACCATTCTGGAAGAAAACCTGATGGAGTCTGCAAAAGACCTGAGACTGGGACGGAGATTTGTCTTCCAACAAGACAATGATCCAAAACATAAAGCAAAATCTACAATGGAATGGTTCAAAAATAAACATATCCAGGTGTTAGAATGGCCAAGTCAAAGTCCAGACCTGAATCCAATCGAGAATCTGTGGAAAGAACTGAAAACTGCTGTTCACAAATGCTCTCCATCCAACCTCACTGAGCTCGAGCTGTTTTGCAAGGAGGAATGGGAAAAAAATTCAGTCTCTCGATGTGCAAAACTGATAGAGACATACCCCAAGCGACTTACAGCTGTAATCGCAGCAAAAGGTGGCGCTACAAAGTATTAACTTAAGGGGGCTGAATAATTTTGCACGCCCAATTTTTCAGTTTTTGATTTGTTAAAAAAGTTTGAAATATCCAATAAATGTCGTTCCACTTCATGATTGTGTCCCACTTGTTGTTGATTCTTCACAAAAAAATACAGTTTTATATCTTTATGTTTGAAGCCTGAAATGTGGCAAAAGGTCGCAAAGTTCAAGGGGGCCGAATACTTTCGCAAGGCACTGTATATATATTTTTTTGCTCCTTTGCACCCCAGTATCTCTACTTGCACATTCATCTTCTGCACATCTCACTCCAGTGTTTTAATTGCTAAATTGTAATTACTTCGAAACTACAGCCTATTTATTGCCTTACCTCCCTAATCTAACCTAACCTTAGCTCATTTACACACACTGTATATAGACTTTTCTATTGTGTTATTGACTGTACATTTGTTTATCCCATGTGTAACTCTGTGTTGTTGTTTGTGTCGCACTGCTTTGCTTTTATTTTGGCCAGGTCGCAGTTGTAAATGAGAACTTGTTATCAACTGGCCTACCTGGTTAAATAAAGGTGTTATCAACTAGCCTACCTGGTTAAATAAAGGTGTTCTCACCTGGCCCTTCTGGTTAAATAAAGGTGTTCTCACCTGGCCCACCTGGTTAAATAAAGGTGTTCTCACCTGGCCCACCTGGTTAAATAAAGGTGTTCTCACCTGGCCCACCTGGTTAAATAAAGGTGAAATAAAATAATAATAATTTAAAAAGTGAGGTAGAATAATTACAACTTAGCATTAATACTGGAGTGATGTGCAGATGATGTGCAATTATGTTTATATACCGTTTTACCGACTTCATATGTATATACCTATTTAACTACTGCTGTACACACATTTCTATTCATATACTGACCTTACTGTCTATACACACCATTATATATATATATATATATATATATTCCGGACTGTTCTGATACAAATCCCACCAAAATGTATTGTTAGGTAACACTGCACTGTTGTAGCTAGAAACATAAGCATTTCGCTCCACCTGCTATAACAACGGCAGAATACTGTGTACACGACCAGTAACATTTGATTTGATTTTAAGTGGAACAACCTTGATTTGGAGGTTCAAAATATCCCTCTGGTGGTTAGCTTAGGGCTAACTGTGCCAGGTTGTCTCATGGGAAAAGCTAACATGTAGCATTTCCGAGAAAAGTATGGGCCCTATAAATGTACAATTATTTATTTTCTGTTTCGTCAGGAACAAACATTTTGACTTAGTCAGGGTGTTGACTAATTTGAGTTAATCCATATTTATGTCTTTACCACAGAAGAGAGACCTGACCACTGCTCTGAGAGTGAAGGGAGTCCCTCTACAACAGGACTACCTGAACAACACCAGGGGAATCACACAGCTAAGAAGATTCACTTTTGTTCAGTGTGTGGAAAAAACTGTCACAAGTTATCAAAACTGCTAATACATATGAGAACTCACACAGGAGAAAAACCTTACTCCTGCTCTGTCTGCGGGAAGCAATTCAGTGAGAAAGGAAACCTGAAAAAACACCAGACGTTGCACACAGGAGAGAAGCTGTACAGTTGCTCTGTGTGTGGGGAGAGTTTCTCTTCATCGTCAAATCTTACCAAACACCAGAGAACACACACAGGAGAGGGTCAAGTGTCTGTAGCTGTAGAAGAGTGTGGTTTTACACCACCACTGGTTATCAAAGTGAAAGAGGAGGACGAGGATCCTGCTTTTGGTAAGTTAAAGGTACTCATTCTGTAAGGGCTTGAACTGCAAAACATTTGTTTTTATCAATCTTTGTATTACTTTGTTATTCGAAGGGAAAAATATATAGTTAGTTCCACATTTTCGCATAGTTTATCCATCCCATCTTATCCCACAGCAGAGAGACATGACCACTGCTCTGACAGTGAAGGGAGTCCCTCTACATCAGGACTACCTGAACAACACCAGGGGAATCACACGGCTAAGAAGATTCACTTTTGTTCAGTGTGTGGAAAAAACTGTCACAAGTTATCAAAACTACAAATACACATGAGAACTCACACAGGAGAAAAACCTTACTCCTGCTCTGTCTGCGGGAAGCAATTCAGTGACAAAGGAAACCTGAAAAAACACCAGACGTTGCACACAGGAGAGAAGCTGTACAGTTGCGCCGTGTGCGGGGAGAGTTTCTCTTCATCATCAATTCTTACCAATCACCAGAGAACACACACAGGAGAGAGTCATGGTTTTACACCAGCACTGGTTATCATAGTGAAAGAGGAGGAAGAGGATCCTGCTTTTGGTAAGTTAAAGGGACTTATTCTGTAAGGGCATGAATTACCAAACTTTTTTTATTTTTTTAAACCAATCATTGCGTTACTTTCAGTTATTCAAAGGGGGAAAAAATATATAGTTCCACATTACACATTGTTTATCCATCCCATCTTATCCCACAGCAGAGAGACCTGACCACTGCTCTGAGAGTGATGGAAGTCCCTCTACAACAGGACTACCTGAACAACACCAGGGGAATCACACCGTCAAGAAGATTCACTGCTGTTTAGTGTGTGGCAAAAACTGTCAGAAGTTATCAAAACTACAAATACACATGAGAACTCACACGGGAGAAAAACCTTACTCCTGCTCTGTCTGCGGGAAGCAATTCAGTGACAAAGGAAACCTGAAAAAACACCAGACGGTGCACACAGGAGAGAAGCTGTACAGTTGCTCCGTGTGCGGTGAGAGTTTCTCTTCATCGTCAAATCTTACCAAACACCAGAGAACACACACAGGAGAGGGTCAAGTGTCTGTAGCTGTAGAAGAGTGTGGTTTTACACCACCACTGGTTATCAAAGTGAAAGAGGAGGACGAGGATCCTGCTTTTGGTAAGTTAAAGGTACTTATTATGTAAGGGCTTGAATTGCAAAACATTTTTTATTAATCATTATTTATATTACTTTCAGTTATTCAAAGGGAAAAAAAGAACTATGGTGACAATTCCACATTTTCACATAGTTTATCCATCCCATCTTATTCCACAGCAGAGAGACATATCCACTGCACTGACAGTGAAGTGAGTCACTCTACATCAGGAGATCCTAAAAAAAAACAGGAGAATCACACAGCAAAGAGCTCTCACTGCTGTTCAGTGTGCGGAAGAGATTGCCAAAAGCTATCATCACTGTTAATACATATGAGAATACACACAGGAGAAAAGCCATACCCTTGCTCTGTGTGTGGAAAGCAGTTCCGTGTAAAAAGACATCTTCAAGACCACCAGAAAGTGCACACTGGAGAGAAACCTTACGTCTGCTCCAAATGTGACAAGAGGTTTGGTTTTGCCTCAGCCTTGAAAAGGCACCAGTGGTTACACGCAGAAGAGAAACCTTACTCCTGCTCTGTGTGTGGAAAGGGTTTCGGCCGTCCAGATCAGTTAAAGGACCACTCTATGCAACACGCAGGGAAACCCCACTGCTGTTCTGTGTGTGGGAAGGGTTTCAGCCGTCCAGATCAGCTAAAGGACCACTCTCTGCAACACGCAGGGAAACCTCACTACTGTTCTGTGTGTGGGAAGTGTTTCAGTGAGAAGGGGTATCTTGAAGACCACCAGTCAGTGCACACTGGAGAGAAACGACACCCTTGCCCTGTCTGCAATAAGAGTTTTGTAAGATTAGCAGGCCTTAAAGTCCACCACAGATATCATACAGGAGAGAAACCTTACAGCTGCACTAAATGCGGCCAGAGCTTCATTAGTTCTCAAAAACTTCAGAGACATCAGAAAACTCATGCTGGTTTACCACCTGTTGAGTTTCAAAACCCTGTTACAATTGAAGGAGAGCGGGAGGGAGAAGATGAGGAAGTTGGTGGTCTGATTAATTCAGATGGAGAAGAGGTTGGTTGGGATCTTCATCGTCTCGGTAAGTGGAAGCAGAACAGCCATGAATTACATGAATACAATATTGACTTTGAATGAACATCGCTCTTTTATTTAAAAATCCAATGCAGCCATTTTTTGTGAAATCATTTCTGGGTAAAAATGAAGTACCTTGCTGTGATTGTTTTCAATTAAAATGGTCAACGATGAACAAGCAACATCTCAAGCAAGAATTTTGCTAGGACTGTCTGGGAGTTGTCTGAGTAGGGAGGGGAAAAACTGAAAATGAGCTGTTATTAGCAGAGAGGTTTGGAACCATCTTTCTTATTGGTCTGTTAACTACTTTACCGCCTGGTGATGTCACCAGACAGGCCAAAACTCCATCCCACCAGATTGAAATGTCTAAATTCACACAGCACTTACGCTAAAAGGGTATTATCATATTTTTAAATAAACAGTATTTTTTCCAACCTCATAGTGTGGAAATGTGTATAAAAGACAGGAAATCACATGTTGACGTTACTGGACCTTCTAACCCATGTTCTCTCATTCACACAGACGAAAGTTCGGAGGGGAGAACCTCTACATCAGGAGAATGAACCTAAAGAAACCTAGGGGAATCTCAAAGCTCAGAGATACAGTTGCTCTGTGTGTGGGAACGACTGGCAACGGTTATTTGATCTGAAAAAGACAAAATGACAGTGCACACAGGAGAGAAATCGTACAGCTGTCCTGTGTGTGGGAAGCGTTTTAGACGAGCAGACCTCGTGAAACAACACCTGTGGACACACAAAGGAGACACATGGGGAGAAACCTTACCCATGTTCTGTCTGTGGGAAGACTTTAAGCAAGCTCATCAGACCTTTAAAATGCACAAATCGAGTTCATACAGAAGAGAAACCTTACAGCTGTGCTGAACGTGGCCAGAGCTTTTTGCCATAGTTTGTACATCTGCATTGTTATATTGCTTATATAGGTCTATCTCATTAGTAGCGTATTAATAATTTTAGGTCATGTAAGAATGATGCATTTAATTGTTTTTTTCTTTACTTTGTGTGTTATAATTATCTCTTGTGATTTTCTCCATGATGGTGGTGACATAGAGACCCAACAACGTATCCCTTCCTCGTAACCATGTTTGCCAGTCTCTCCCCATTCAAATATTTTTGTTCGTCAGAAAGTTCCGTTAATAGACCCATGTAATTCCAGCTCATATTGGGAGGGTTGTTTTCCCAATGCTTTTTCAGTGCGTCTGTCTGTCTATAAAAGGGAATCCTCGTGATTGTATCGTCCTGTTCTCTTTTCGTAACCCACAGTGAAGATGATTCATTCTGTTCTCTTTTCGTAACCCAGAGTGAAGATGATTCATTCTGTTCTCTTTTCATAACCCAGAGTGAAGATGATTCATTCTGTTCTCTTTTCGTAACCCAGAGTGAAGATGATTCATTCTGTTCTCTTTTCATAACCCAGAGTGAAGCTGATTCATTCTGTTCTCTTTTCATAACCCAGAGTGAAGATGATTCATGATGTTCTCTTTTTGTAACCCAGAGTGAAGATGATTCATTATGTTCTCTTTTCATAACCCAGAGTGAAGATGATTCATTCTGTTCTCTTTTCATAACCCAGAGTGAAGATGATTAATGATGTTCTCTTTTTGTAACCCAGAGTGAAGATGATTCATTCTGTTCTCTTTTCGTAACCCAGAGTGAAGATGATTCATTCTGTTCTCTTTTCATAACCCAGAGTGAAGATGATTCATTCTGTTCTCTTTTCGTAACCCATAGTGAAGATGATTCATTCTGTTCTCTTTTCATAACCCATAGTGAAGATGATTCATTCTGTTCTCTTTTCATAACCCAGTGAAGATAATTCATTCTGTTCTCTTTTCATAACCCAGAGTGAAGATGATTCATTCTGTTCTCTTTTCATAACCCAGAGTGAAGATGATTAATTCTGTTCTCTTTTCGTAACCCATAGTGAAGATGATTCATTCTGTTCTCTTTTCATAACCCATTTTGAAGATAATTCATTCTGTTCTCTTTTCGTAACCCATAGTGAAGATGATTCATTATGTTCTCTTTTCGTAACCCAGAGTGAAGATGATTCATTCTGTTCTCTTTTCGTAACCCAGAGTGAAGATGATTCATTCTGTTCTCTTCGTAACCCAGAGTGAAGATGATTCATTCTGTTCTCTTTTCGTAACCCAGAGTGAAGATGATTCATTCCTTTTTAGCCTAATAAAATACTTCAAATAGTAGGCTAACCGCTGAGTCTGGGTTTCTGTCTTTTTGATTGGCTCAAAGCCATGGTATATCAGACCGTATACCACGGGTATGACAAACCATTTAGTTTTACTGCTCTAATTACGTTGGTAACCAGTTTATAATCGCAATAAGGCACCTCAGGGGTTTGTGATATATGGCCAATATACCCCGGCTAAGGTCTGCTTCCAGGCACTCCGCGTTGCGTCGTGCTTAAGAACAGCCCTTAGCCGTGGTTTATTGGCCATATATCACACCTCCTCGGGTCTAATTGCATAATTTCACAATATAATGTGCATCCCGCCGCCTACTGTGCAGGAGGGAAACAGGATTCCCCCCAGAACAACTGAATCAAACAGCAGATAAGATCAGGCCCAAGGGATCCTGGGAGGGCGGGCCATGTCAAACAGCAGATAAGATCAGGCCCAAGGGATCCTGGGAGGGCGGGCCTTGTCAAACAGCAGATAAGATCGGGCCCAAGGGATCCTGGGAGGGCGGGCCATGTCAAACAGCAGATAAGATCAGGCCCAAGGGATCCTGGGAGGGCGGGCCTTGTCAAACAGCAGATAAGATCAGGCCCATGGGATCCTGGGAGGGCGGGCCGTGTCAAACAGCAGATAAGATCGGGCCCAAGGGATCCTGGGAGGGCGGGCCATGTCAAACAGCAGATAAGATCAGGCCCAAGGGATCCTGGGAGGGCGGGCCTTGTCAAACAGCAGATAAGATCAGGCCCATGGGATCCTGGGAGGGCGGGCCGTGTCAAACAGCAGATAAGATCAGGCCCATGGGATCCTGGGAAGGCGGGCCGTGTCAAACAGCAGATAAGATCGGGCCGAAGGGATCCTGGGAGGGCGGGCCGTGTCAAACAGCAGATAAGATCGGGCCCAAGGGATCCTGGGAGGGTGGGCCGTGTCAAACAGCAGATAAGATCGGGCCCAAGGGATCCTGGGAGGGCGGGCCGTGTCAAACAGCAGATAAGATCAGGCCCATGGGATCCTGGGAGGGCGGGCCGTGTCAAACAGCAGATAAGATCAGGCCCATGGGATCCTGGGAAGGCGGGCCGTGTCAAACAGCAGATAAGATCGGGCCCAAGGGATCCTGGGAGGGCGGGCCGTGTCAAACAGCAGATAAGATCGGGCCCAAGGGATCCTGGGAGGGCGGGCTGTGTCAAACAGCAGATAAGATCGGGCCCAAGGGATCCTGGGAGGGCGGGCCGTGTCAAACAGCAGATAAGATCAGGCCCATGGGATCCTGGGAGGGTGGGCCGTGTCAAACAGCAGATAAGATCAGGCCCAAGGGATCCTGGGAGGGCGGGCCTTGTCAAACAGCAGATAAGATCAGGCCCATGGGATCCTGGGAGGGCGGGCCGTGTCAAACAGCAGATAAGATCAGGCCCATGGGATCCTGGGAAGGCGGGCCGTGTCAAACAGCAGATAAGATCGGGCCCAAGGGATCCTGGGAGGGCGGGCCGTGTCAAACAGCAGATAAGATCGGGCCCAAGGGATCCTGGGAGGGCGGGCTGTGTCAAACAGCAGATAAGATCGGGCCCAAGGGATCCTGGGAGGGCGGGCCGTGTCAAACAGCAGATAAGATCAGGCCCATGGGATCCTGGGAGGGTGGGCCGTGTCAAACAGCAGATAAGATCAGGCCCAAGGGATCCTGGGAGGGCGGGCCGTGTCAAACAGCAGATAAGATCAGGCCCAAGGGATCCTGGGAGGGCGGGCCGTGTCAAACAGCAGATAAGATCAGGCCCATGGGATCCTGGGAGGGCGGGCCGTGTCAAACAGCAGATAAGATCGGGCCCAAGGGATCCTGGGAGGGTGGGCCGTGTCAAACAGCAGATAAGATCAGGCCCAAGGGATCCTGGGAGGGCGGGCCGTGTCAAACAGCAGATAAGATCAGGCCCAAGGGATGCTGGGAGAGCGGGCCGTGTCAAACAGCAGATAAGATCAGGCCCATGGGATCCTGGGAGTGCGGGCCGTGTCAAACAGCAGATAAGATCAGGCCCATGGGATCCTGGGAGGGCGGGCCGTGTCAAACAGCAGATAAGATCGGGCCCAAGGGATCCTGGGAGGGCGGGCCGTGTCAAACAGCAGATAAGATCGGGCCCAAGGGATCCTGGGAGGGCGGGCCGTGTCAAACAGCAGATAAGATCGGGCCCAAGGGATCCTGGGAGGGCGGGCCGTGTCAAACAGCAGATAAGATCGGGCCCAGGGGATCCTGGGAGGCCGGGCCGTGTCAAACAGCAGATAAGATCAGGCCCAAGGGATCCTGGGAGGGCGGGCCGTGTCAAACAGCAGATAAGATCAGGCCCAAGGGATCCTGGGAGGGGTTGGCTGTGTTCCGGCAAGTCTTTCGTTGTAAAATCCTTAAAAGTCCCTGAAACTTTTCTGCCGCATCCACAATAATGTCCAGTTTCTTTGAGACTTGAGCCACACAGTTTATTACTGTGGAAATGAACACCACAATAATGTCCAGTTTCTTTGAGATTTGAGCCGTACAGTTTACAGTGCCTTGCGAAAGTATTCGGCCCCCTTGAACTTTGCGACCTTTTGCCACATTTCAGCCTTCAAACATAAAGATATAAAACTGTATTTTTTTGTGAAGAATCAACAACAAGTGGGACACAATCATGAAGTGGAACGACATTTATTGGATATTTCAAACTTTTTTAACAAATCAAAAACTGAAAAATTGGGCGTGCAAAATTATTCAGCCCCCTTAAGTTAATACTTTGTAGCGCCACCTTTTGCTGCGATTACAGCTGTAAGTCGCTTGGGGTATGTCTCTATCAGTTTTGCACATCGAGAGACTGAATTTTTTTCCCATTCCTCCTTGCAAAACAGCTCGAGCTCAGTGAGGTTGGATGGAGAGCATTTGTGAACAGCAGTTTTCAGTTCTTTCCACAGATTCTCGATTGGATTCAGGTCTGGACTTTGACTTGGCCATTCTAACACCTGGATATGTTTATTTTTGAACCATTCCATTGTAGATTTTGCTTTATGTTTTGGATCATTGTCTTGTTGGAAGACAAATCTCCGTCCCAGTCTCAGGTCTTTTGCAGACTCCATCAGGTTTTCTTCCAGAATGGTCCTGTATTTGGCTCCATCCATCTTCCCATCTATTTTAACCATCTTCCCTGTCCCTGCTGAAGAAAAGCAGGCCCAAACCATGATGCTGCCACCACCATGTTTGACAGTGGGGATGGTGTGTTCAGCTGTGTTGCTTTTACGCCAAACATAACGTTTTGCATTGTTGCCAAAAAGTTCAATTTTGGTTTCATCTGACCAGAGCACCTTCTTCCACATGTTTGGTGTGTCTCCCAGGTGGCTTGTGGCAAACTTGAAACAACACTTTTTATGGATATCTTTAAGAAATGGCTTTCTTCTTGCCACTCTTCCATAAAGGCCAGATTTGTGCAATATACGACTGATTGTTGTCCTATTGACAGAGTCTCCCACCTCAGCTGTAGATCTCTGCAGTTCATCCAGAGTGATCATGGGCCTCTTGGCTGCATCTCTGATCAGTCTTCTCCTTGTATGAGCTGAATAGCCAGGTCTTGGTAGATTTGCAGTGGTCTGATACTCCTTCCATTTCAATATTATCGCTTGCACAGTGCTTCTTGGGATGTTTAAAGCTTGGGAAATCTTTTTGTATCCAAATCCGGCTTTAAACTTCTTCACAACAGTATCTCGGACCTGCCTGGTGTGTTCCTTGTTCTTCATGATGCTCTCTGCGCTTTTAACGGACCTCTGAGACTATCACAGTGCAGGTGCATTTATACGGAGACTTGATTACACACACGTGGATTGTATTTATCATCATTAGTCATTTAGGTCAACATTGGATCATTCAGAGATCCTCACTGAACTTCTGGAGAGAGTTTGCTGCACTGAAAGTAAAGGGGCTGAATAATTTTGCACGCCCAATTGTTCAGTTTTTGATTTGTTAAAAAAGTTTGAAATATCCAATAAATGTCGTTCCACTTCATGATTGTGTCCCACTTGTTGTTGATTCTTCACAAAAAAATACAGTTTTATATCTTTATGTTTGAAGCCTGAAATGTGGCAAAAGGTCGCAAAGTTCAAGGGGGCCGAATACTTTCGCAAGGCACTGTATAACTGTGGAAATGAACACCACAATAATGTCCAGTTTCTATGAGATTTGAGCCTTACAGTTTATAACTGTGGAAATGAACGCCACAAAATCCACCTTTTTTAACAGACAGGGGTATATTTTGACTGGCAGTAAACATTTACTACAGGCTGAGGTGAGTCCACCACCACACCTCCACAAGCATCACTTGTTTTACATATTATTTTAATTTGCCTCAGCATAGGAGATTCGATTGGCCGCTCTAACTTTTGACACCTTAATCTCCTTCACCCTTACAGGACACTCCGGGAACTCAGGATCGTGATCCCCACCACAATTACCACACTGTCGTCCTTCTACACACCGTTCTTCATTATACTCCGTCAGTCTGCACACACTTGAACCGTGATCCTTTACAGCTCTTCCTCTGCAGTGGTTTGGGAATGAAAGCTCTTACAGTGTATCTGACATAACCAAGCTTCACATGTGTAGGTAGATGCTCTTCATCGTAAAACAACAGGACCGACAGACTTCTGTTTCTCCCATTCACCCAGCGGGTCAGAGGCCGGGAACCAACCACACCAGGAATTCTCTTCATGTATTCAACCTGAACACCCGTCTTCACCCCCCAGATGACTCCTCTGACGGGAGTTCTACTCCCAAGTTCAAAGCACGATACTTCTGTTGTCCGGATTCTCTTGAAGCCCACTGCAAACTTCCTCTGTTCTTCACAAATACAACGAATCAAAATAAGACCACTCCTGGTCACTCTGACAGACTCCACTTTTCCTAATGTGTATTTCACATATTTCACGATTTTCAACTCCTCAAACGGGTTTCCTACATATGCATCCTCACTCAACAAATGCACCCGAACAAGATGCGAATCATCATCATTCATAGACATTTACCTCCACTCCAATTTTAGACAATTTCATCGTTGTTCCAGTTTTTTTTCCGACACTACTGTTGTCCATTCAGGACATTAATCTTCACCAATTTACAGGTTGGGATGAAGCTACGACGAATATCACCACCAATCACGGCTTGGCAAGGTTCTGTATTTTCTCTGTGTCTAAACAGCTTTGTGATTTCACATTTTATTTATATTTACATATTATATACGAGTTTGTTATTAAGGTACATGGAAGTTGACATGTTATTTATATTTACATATTATATACGATATGAAAGTTGACATGTTATTTATATTTACATATTATATACGAGTTTGTTATTAAGGCACATGGAAGTTCACATGTTATTCATATTTACATATTATATTCGATATGAAAGTTCACATGTTATTCATATTTACATATTATATTCGATATGAAAGTTCACATGTTATTTATATTTACATATTATATTCGACATGAAAGTTCACATGTTATTCATATTTACATATTATATTCGATATGAAAGTTCACATGTTATTCATATTTACATATTATATTCGATATGAAAGTTCACATGTTATTTATATTTACATATTATATTCGATATGAAAGTTCACATGTTATTCATATTTACATATTATATTCGATATGAAAGTTCACATGTTATTTATATTTACATATTATATTCGATATGAAAGTTCACATGTTATTTATATTTACATATTATATTCGATATGAAAGTTCACATGTTATTCATATTTACATATTATATTCGATATGAAAGTTCACATGTTATTTATATTTACATATTATATTCGATATGAAAGTTCACATGTTATTCATATTTACATATTATATTCGATATGAAAGTTCACATGTTATTCATATTTACATATTATATTCGATATGAAAGTTCACATGTTATTTATATTTACATATTATATTCGATATGAAAGTTCACATGTTATTCATATTTACATATTATATTCGATATGAAAGTTCACTGTTATTTATATTTACATATTATATTCGATATGAAAGTTCACATGTTATTTATATTTACATATTATATTCGATATGAAAGTTCACATGTTATTTATATTTACATATTATATTCGATATGAAAGTTCACATGTTATTTATATTTACATATTATATTCGATATGAAAGTTCACATGTTCAAGAAGGCATTTCTGGAAGAAGAAAAAAACAAACAACATTTTAATGACGTTCAAACGTTCTCCTGTGAAATAGTGACGTCATGCGCCCAGCTTTCTGTAACGAGGCACATTGATGAGCTCCTGATCTGGTGGTGAAGGTAGGAAGTAAGAGCAGTAATGTGTTGGAGTGAAAAGTGGTGACGAGAAGAAGATAAAAAAAAAACATGTTCCTGGTGCTTCTGATTGGTTGAGGGGAGTGGTGTCACTGGTGTCCCAATATCTCTGTCTATAGATGATATTAAAGAGCATGTGAAGGAAGGCAGAGTGATTGTGGCCGAAAGGTTGATCAGGAGGAAAGAGGGTTAAAGAAGGGAAAGCTTATCAGTGCTGCTCAGACAAGAACAGAGAGGATTCATCAGTTTCATTGTCAGAGAATTTGTCCCATCCCTATTGCAGTGTTTTAAATGCCAAAGAATGGGACATGTAGCTGTTCAATATAAAGGAAGGAAACGATGTGTGAAGGGGAACGGGATTACTGCAAATGTGGAAGCAATGTGAAGGTTGTGTTGGGGGGGGGGGGGCGTTTGGTGGATGCCAGGTGCAGAGAGAGGCTCAGAGATATAAAATGAGTCATGATATATCGTATGCAGAGGCTGTTAGACAGATTGGTGGAACTACAGTGGAATGATGGAACTTCCATGGCTGCTCCTGACTGAGTAGACCTAATGTCGGGTGTTTCTGCTCGTTCTGGCATGGTTTCCATGAGTAGACCTAATGTCGAGGTGTTTCTGCTCGTCCTGGCATGGTTTCCATGAGTAGACCTAATGTCGGGGTGTTTCTGCTCGTCCTGGCATGGTTTCCAGGTCATATAAATAAAGTTGCTTTTATTGGTAAGGTTATCAATACGACTCGGGTTGTGGAAAGAAGAAATGCCAGATTGAAGGTTATTGTGGAGACGGCAAAAGAGATATGGGGGGGTAACAGATGTTACATTTGAAATGGTTGTTGATCTGCTGAACAATACTAAGGAGTGTTTCAGTATGATATACAGTGCCTTCGGAAAGCATTCAGACCCCTTGACCTTTTCCACATTTTGTTAAGTTACAGTCTTATTCTAAAATGGATTGTCACAAGTCCGACCGAGGGTGGCTCCCCTTCCCGTTCGGGTGGCTCCCCTTCCCGTTCGAGTGGCTCCCCTTCCCGTTCGGGTGGCTTCCCTTCCCGTTCGGGTGGCTCCCCTTTCCGTTCGGGTGGCTCCCCTTTCCGTTCGGGTGGCGCTCGGCGCTCGTCGTCGCCGGCCACTGGTTTTCTTTCCTTCCCCTCCTTGTATGTTTATTGTTAGCACCTGTTAGTTAATAATTAGTTGAGCTTTATTAGGCAGCCGGCCCGCCTGTTTCTTTGTGCGGGATTAATTATTGTAACCTTCGTGTATGAAGTAGACGAACGTGTTTGTTCCTGATCGTGTATTCTGCTGTACTGTTTTCGTCACCCTTGTTTGGGGCATTTGTTTTTGAGCACCCAGTGTTTCGCGAGTGCATTAAATAGCACAGTATTGAACTCTCTGTTTCCTGCGTCTGACTCCACACCCACGACACCCGGAGCGTTACATGGATTAAATAAAAAATGTTCCTCAGCAATCTACACACATTACCCCATAATGACAAAGCAAAAACATGTTTTTAGACATTTTTGCAAATAAAAATAAAACAGAAATATCTTATTTAAATAAGTATTCAGACTCTTTGCTAAGAGACTCGCAATTGAGCTCAGATGCATCCTGTTTCCATTGCTCATCCTTGAGATGGTTATGCAACTTGATTGGAGTCCACCTGTTGTAATGTCAATTGATTGGACATGATTTGGAAAGGCACACGCCTGTCTATATAAGGTCCCACAGTTGACAGTGCATGTCAGAGCAAAAACCAAGCCATGAGGTTGAAGGAATTGTCCGTAGAGATCAGAGACACGATTGTGTCGAGGCACAGATCTGGGGAAGGGTACCAAAAATATCTGCAGCATTCAAGGTCCCCAAGACCAGTTGCTTCCATCATTCTTAAATGGAAGTTTGGAACCACCAAGACTCCTTCTAGTGCTGGTTGCCTGGCCAAACTGAGCAATCGGGGAGTTGACCAAGAACCCGATGGTCACTCTGATAGAGTACTAGAGTTCCTCTGTGGAGATGGGAGAACCTAACAGGCCTTTATGGTAGAGTGGCCAGACAGAAGCCACTCCTCAGTAAAATACACATGAAAGCCTGCTTGGAGTTTTCCATAAGGCTCCTAAAAACAAGATTCTCTGGTCTGATGAAACCAAGATTGAACTCTTTGGCCTGAATGCCAAGTGTCACATCTGGAGGAAACCTGGCACCATCCCTACAGTGAAGCATGGTGGTGGCAGCATCATGCTGTGGGGTTGTTTTTCAGCGGCAGGGACTGGTAGACTAGTCAGGCTCGAGGAAAAGATGAACCGAGCATAATACAGAGAGATCCTTGATGAAAACCTGCTCCAGAACGCTCAGGACCTCAGACTGGGATGAAGGTTCACCTTCCAACAGGATAACAACCCTAAGCACACAGCCAAGACAACACAGGAATGGCTTCGGGACAAGTCAATGTCCTTGAGTGGCTCAGCCTGAGATAGGACTTGAACCCGATCAAATATCTCTGGAGAGACCTGAAAATAGCTGTGCAGCGATGCTCCCCATCCAACCTGACCGAGCTTGAGAGGATCTGCAGAGAGGAATGGGAGAAACTCCGTAAATACAGGTGTGCCAAACTTGTTGCGTCATACCCAAGAAGACTCGAGGCTGTAATCGCTGCCAAAAGTGCTTCAACAAAGTACTGAGTAAAGGGTTTGAATACTTATGTAAATTAGATATTTCAGTTTTTTTAATATACATTTCCCAAATGTTCTAAAAATCTGTTTTTGCTTCGACATTATGGGGTATTGTGTGTGTAGATTGATGAGTGAAAAAAATGATTGAAAACATTTTAGAATTTGGCTGTAACGTAACAAAATGTGAACAAGTCAAGGGGTCTGAATACTTTCCCAGTGTAGATACAGTTTAATAGGGTAGGAGGGTTGTTTTTTTTATACATCCGTTATTAGACAGTGGCCACACCGAACATGGTATTTTGCCTGCTAATGCCTGCAATGCAGTGAAGAAAACGATATGATATGACAACAATAACGTCTAATGTAACTGGCCCCTCTAACAGTTCAACTGGCCCCAGCTTGCCCCCCCCCCCCCCCCCCCCCGCCCAGTTGAAATGGTCTAGAACCGCCACTGGGTGGTAGAAGTTGGTATTTGGTTGTTATATTATTTTCATGGTAGCACAGAATTTAGAAGATCATGATTGATCGTACATTCCAGCACAGTAGATGGCGGCATGCAAATAAACGTTTGTTTGCAGACCGCCATGACACATAGAAGACGGTGAACTGGTGGTGGCGGTAACGCAGAATGGGTCGGCAGCAGAGTCGAGGACGGACCGGAAGTTAGACCGGAAGCAGGAAGACACTAATGTAGCTAGCTGGTAGCTAACCATGCATATATTATTAATTGTACCGGTAAAACATTTAAATATTTTCAAACTGTAACGATAGTAACAAGCTAGTGTCCCGTAGAGCCTTCTGCTGTTTTGCGGTAATGCGGATTGACAGAAGAATCTAACCCGGAAGCTGGGCTGAAGAAAGAAGATGCTTATGTTGATAGCTAGCTAGCTAGCTTAGTTTAGTAGTGTCTGATATCATTTGATGTCATTTAAATTAGACTTGGATTTTGCCCAACTCAGACTATATACGTGCAGTTAGCGATATTTTCAACGAGCATTTCATACAGTTTTGCTATCTGGTCTAGGAAAGTAAATGATCTAGCTACCGTTGGCCTAGCTAGTTAGCTATCTGAGTTGTATGGAAAGTAATCCGCTAGATAATGTGATCTCGTGGTGAACTGTCGGGGTTTTGAGAAGAATCTGCTTTAGTTTAATTCAGTGACCCAACTCTTTCACAGGAAACTATTTCTGAAGAATTCACGATGGATGAGGTGAGAATGACTAACTAATGCTAAACCAGTCGGGATGGCTATGCCTAAAGCATTAGCTAGTTAGCTAATTAATTTAGCTATGTATTAAAGCTTCAATTATTAGTTGAAACGATCACAAAGGGTCTTGCCTCCCCTCTTAGAAGCTAATAAAAAAGCTGAGAGGTGGCCTGAAGAAATGTAACCACTCTCAAATTCATAAACAGCTATTGATGCAAGGACTGACCATCCATGATATGACAATAATAGTTTTAACCATGTTTTGAGGTTATGTAGTGTTTGTTTACGTTGACTTTGTTTACAAACATCGGAGTAAAACAGGTTTATATTTTGGGTTCTGATGGGTATATATAACTAATTCAATCTTATTCTTTGTTTTAGGATTCTGCTGACCCATCCAACCCCCCTCTCTCCTGCTCCACTGAACCCAACCCTCCAGAGTCACTGGTTCCTGACTCTAACCATAGAGACATCGACAACTGCAGTGAAATACCCAGATTTAACATTGTAGTCAAGGAGGAGGAAGACTGGGACAATACTGGTAAATAAACATTAATTAATTACATCTCAGAGATTATACAGTTCCATTTTATATATAGCAGTTTAATTGGTAACACTTTATTTGGATAGTCCACCTGTAGATTCTCTAAAGACATTAGTAGCATGTCAACTAGCTATCTACTAGCCCAAACCTTACCCTTATTCTAGACATAACCTTATTCTAAACATAACCCTGGCCCTAACCTTACCCTTATTCTAAACATAACCCCAACCTTACCCTTATTCTAAACATACCCCTGGCCCTAACCTTACCCTAATTCTAAACATAACCCTAATCTTACCCTTATTCTAAACATAACCCTAACCTTACCCTTATTCTAAACATAACCCTGGCCCTAACCTTACCCTTATTCTAAACGTAACTGTAACCTTACCCTTATTCTAAACATAACCTTACCCTTATTCTAAACATAACCCTAACCTTACCCTTATTCTAAACATAACCCTAACCTTACCCTTATTATAAACATAACCCTAACCTTACCCTTATTATAAACATAACCCTAACCTTACCCTTATTCTAAACATAACCCTGGCCCTAACCTTATTCTAAACATAACCCTAACCTTACCCTTATTCTAAACATAACTGTAACCGTGGCAAGCAGTTGCTAAGCAACAGATAGTCCATCTGTAGCTGCTGTACAGATGGACCCACTATTCGTTTAGATAGTGTGACTATCTGTAGATGGACTATCTGTTTAATTCAGTAAAAGGTTAATTGTTTATGGAATAAGAACACAGGACAGTGACCGATAATAGCTATAAAATAGTCATAAGTTTTGTTTACCCCTTGAATCATTCCATGTCATTTCAGGTAGCCATGACAACCACCATCACAATGATTCTTATGAAATTGCGTCTGTAGTTGGCAACAGATAAGATTCGCTTTCCTGCAACATTATTTTTTGTTGAAACTACATTTTAATCTCTGAGAAATGAAGCTAATTGATTGAATCCAAATGGGCCCTTTTGATTTATAGGATTGACATAATAGTCAATAAATACCCACATCTGATCTGCATCAAACTTAGTCCTTCCATTGAGTAAGATACACTATGTGGACAAAAGCTCTCGAACTTTGTCTCTCCGAGTCCGTATGAGAGTTGCAACGATGGGACAAGAATGGAACAACCAATTTAGATATCACGAAAAAGGGGTAAAAAATAATAATAAAACATGTCAAATTAAATTGAAAACATTTATAAAATAAAATCAATCACACAGCCATGCAATCTCCATAAACAAACATTGGTAGTAGAACGGCCTTACTGAAGAGCTCGGTGACTTTCAACGTGGCATCATCATTGGACTGAAGAGCTCAACTGCCCCGGTCGGTTGTAAGTGCTGTTATTGTGAAGTGGAGACGTCTAGGAGCAACAACGGCTCAGCCGCATGGTGGTAGGCCACACAAGCTCACAGAACAGGACCACAGAGTGCTGTAGCGTGTACAAATCATATGTCCTCAGTTGCAACACTACCGAGTTCCAAACTGCCTCTGTTACAACACTCACTACTGAGTTCCAAACTGTCCTCTGTTACAACACTCACTACCGAGTTCCAAACTTCCCTCTGTTGCAACACTCACTACCGAGTTCCAAACTGCCCTCTGTTGCAACACTCACTACCGAGTTCTAAACTGCCCTCTGTTGCAACACTCACTACCGAGTTCCAAACTTCCCTCTGTTGCAACACTCACTACCGAGTTCCAAACTGCTTCTGGAAGCAACGTCAGCACAAGAACTCTTCGGCGAGAGCTTCATGAAATGGGTTTCCATGGCTGAGCAGCCACACAGGTTTCACCATGCGCAATGCCAATCTTCGGTTGGAGTGGTGGAAAGCTCGCCGCCATTGGAATCTGGTGCAGTGGAAACATGTTTTCTGGAATGATGAATCACGCTTCACCATCTGGCAGTCCGACGGACTAATCTGGGTTTGGCCAAGGCCAGAAGAACGCTACCTGTCCGAATGCATAGTGCCAACTATAACGTTTGGTGGAAGTGAGTCCATATCAAAATGAGGCCATATTAATGCCCATGGTTATGGAATGAGATGTTTGACGAGCATTGACCACATAGTGTATGAGAAATCCAATAAAATTCTCAAAAGGCACCAACCGACCCTACACCCCAATGCCAATCTCACCCTAACAACCAGTGTATAGTATCAGTTCTCTATGTTTGACAAGTAGTACGAAGCTGCGGCTTGGAGTATTGCTTCTCCATACTATGTAATGCATTCCCTGTGAATCTGGTGATGTTTTGTTTTCATCTGTTCAGAGAAATTAGCCTTTTAAATAACTTGCATTATTTACCATACATTTGTGTGCAAGTGCCAGGTTTTTCCCGATAGATGCCACTATTCCTGCTACTGCCACATCATTTTATCAATTTTACTGGTCTCCTGTGTTTATTAAGTGGATCAAAACATTTTCCATGCAACTTTGGGTAGAAAACCAATAGCTTTTTATCATAATGAAAATAAATTGTGTGGTCATTCTCACAAGTCAAGCCAGTCCAACCATGAAAGCAGTTGTTTGTCCATCTCTTAGCAGCCTGATGCTTTAACCAAACTCTAGTGGGCAAAACCTGGTTCTTCCACAATAATTAATGGCAAATAATGCATCTTCATTGTCGAATTTTGTCTGAACATGGGAATAAAATAAAATCACCAGATTCACAAGGAATGCATTACAAAGAAGCAATACTCCAAGCCGCAGTTCTCGTCAGACATACAGTGACTTGTGAAAGTGTTCACCCCCCCCTTGGCATTTTTACTATTTTGTTGCTTTTACAACCTGGAATTAAAATATATTTTTTTGAGGGGGTTGTATCGTTTGATTGACACAACATGCCTACAACTTTGAAGATGCAAAATATTTTATATTGTGAAACAAACAAGAAATAAGACAAAAAAAACTGAACTTGAGCGTTCATTACTATTCAACACCCCAAAGTCAATACTTTGTCGAGCCACCTTTTGCAGAAATTACAGCTGCATGTCTCTTGGGGTATGTCTCTATAAGCTTGGCACATCTAGCCACTGGGATTTTTGCCCAATCGTCAAGGCAAAAATGCTCCAGCTCCTTCAAGTTGGATGGGTTCCGCCGGTGTACAGCAATCTTTAAGTCGTACCACAGCTTCTCAATTGGATTGAGGTCTGGGCTTTGACTAGGTCCTTACAAGACATTTAAATGTTTCCTCTTAAACCACTCGAGTGTTGTTTTAGCCGAATGCTTAGGGTCATTGTCCTGCTGGAAGGTGAACCTCCGTCCCAGTCTCAAATTTCTGGAAGACTGAAACAGGTTTCCCTCAAGAATTTCCCTGTATTTGGCGCCAACCATCATTCCTTCCATTCTGACCAGATGCTGTCACCACCATGCTTCACTGTGGGGATGGTGTTCTCTGTGAAATGAGAAGTGTTGGGTTTTCGCCAGACAGCGTTTTCCTTGATGGCCAAAAAGCTCAATTTTAGTCTCATCTGACCAGACAGAACCTGAACAGCACCAGGAGCACCAGTCTTCCATATGTTTGGGGAGTGTCTTTGTGCTTCATGCTTATTTTTTTTCTTTAAGCAATGGCTTTTTTATGGTCACTATTCCGTAAAGGGGCGGCAGGGTACCCTAGTGGTTAGAGCGTTGGACTAGTAACCGGAAGGTTGCAAGTTCAAATCCCCGAGCTGACAAGGTACAAATCTGTCGGTCTGCCCCTGAACAAGGCAGTTAACCCACTGTTCCTAGGCCGTCATTGAAAATAAGAATTTGTTCTTAACTGACTTGCCTAGTTAAAAAGGTTTTTAAAAAAAACAGCTCTGTGGAGTGTACGGCTTAAAGTGGCCCTATGGACAGATATTCCAGTCTCCGCTGTGGAGCTTTGCAGCTCCTTCAGGGTTATCTTTGGTCTCTTTGTTGCCTCTCTGATTAATGCCCTCCTTGCCTGGTCCGTGAGTTTTGGTGGGCGGCCCTCTCTTAGCAGGTTTGTTGTGGTGCCATATTCTTTCCATTTTTTAATAATGGATTTAACGGTGCTCCGTGGGATGTTCAAAGTTTCAGATATTTTTTTATAACCCAACCCTGATCTGTACTTCTCCACAACTTTGTCCCTGACCTGTTTTGGAGAGCTTTTCGGTCTTCATCGTGCCCCTTGCTTAGTGGTGTTGCAGACTCTGGGGCCTTTTCAGAACAGGTGTGTGTACATATATATACTGAGATCATGTGACACTTAGATTGCACACAGGTGGACTTGATTTAACTAATTATGTGACTTCTGAAGGTAATTGGTTGCACCAGATATTATTTAGGGGCTTCATACCAAAGGGGGTGAATAGATATGTCCACACCTCTTTTCAGTTTTTTCATTTCACTTCACCAATTTGGACTATTTTGTGTGTGTCCATTACATGACCCCCCCCCCCCCCCCCCCCCCCCCCCCCCCGCCAATAAAACATCTATTTTAAATTACAGGTTGTAAAATGCAACAACATAGTTATGATGAATACTTTGGCGAGGCACTGTACTTATTATATATTTCTTATTATTATATTATATACAAGGCACTGTAAAGAACTGATACTGTAACACTGGTTGTCTGGGTGAGATGGGTGTCTGCGGGTGTCTTTTGACCATTTTAATTGGATGTCTGGTACTTATTATATATTACTATATTTACTGATGATCATATGAATCCCTTAAATTAGAATGGCCAATTTGGGTCAATCATCAATTAGCTGTATTCCTCAGAGATCAAATCACATCATTTGAACACAAATGTTTCTGGAACGCTTATGTAACTATGGAAACGATTTCAGAACGCGGGTGTTAAAAGCCTCTTGTGTTTTTTGAGGTTAAATGACCCCCCCCCCCCCCCTCCTTATTTTCCAGTCGAACGAGGAGCGAGTTCTACCACAAGCTCTAGTGATGGGGCACCAACAGAACCTGAACAGCACCAGGAGAATCCTAGACCTAAGAAGTTTTGGCGCTGCCCAGAATGTGGAATAGAGATCGCTCACCCATCTAATTTCAACAGACACCTGAGAACACACACAAACCTTGCTAAGGAGTCTTCCGTCTGTCCAATATGTGGGAAAGACTTTGTTCACCCCTCCAAACTGAAGAGACACTTCCGAACACATACAGGAGAGAAGCCTTACCAGTGCTCTGTGTGCGGGAAGCGATTCACACTAAAGCCCCACCTGGAAAGACATCAGATGACCCACCCTGGAGAGAAACAGCCAGACGCGACAAAGAAGCACCCGTGCTCCGATTGTGGAAAGGAATGTTTCTCTGCATATGAACTGAAGATGCACATGAGAAAGCACACAGGGGAGAGACCTCACCAGTGCTCCTACTGCGAGATGAGCTTTGGCTGTAAGGGAACTCTATCGAGACACGTACGACGCCATACAGGAGCACCCACACCGAAACCTTACCAATGCTCACAGTGTGGGAAGAGATACGAGTCACCATCAAGGCTCAGGCAGCATCAGACTGTGCACACTGGAGATAAACCTTACGAGTGCTCTGATTGTGGGAGGGGTTTTGCTTCGACCGAAGGTCTTCGCAAACGTCAATGCAGCCATGCCAGTAACCATAGCAACCAGTGTACACTGGGAATTCCAGATACGGCGTCATCGGGCAGTAAAACTATGAATATCAAGATCGAAGACGAGGAACAGGAGCTGGCAATTAATGTCAAAGAGGAGGAGGAGGAAATTGTTGTTTTTGTCAATGCTGATGGAGAGAAACCTTACCAGTGTACCTCCTGTAAAAATACCTTTGTTCACCGTAGCTCTCTAGCAAGACACAAACAATCCCACACTAGTGTCGCACAATACAGCTGCTCAGAATGTGGGAAGGAATTCAGCCAATCGTGGACTTTCAAGATACACATGCAACAGCACACCGGAGAGAACCCGTACCACTGCTGTCGGTGTGATAAGAGTTTCTCAGCTTCACCACTCCTCAAAAGACACCAGCGAGTTCACACTAAGGTGAAACCTTACCCCTGCTCTCTCTGCAGAAATAAATTATCGTCGGCAAATCAGTCCTGTCTCCATGCTGGAGAAGGACCTGTGGCTAGCCTGAGCCAAGCTCCTGGACAGGGATCACAGCAGCAGGTGTCTGCAGCGGTAGAGGAGTCTGTTGTACTGGATGTGAAAGAGGAGGAGGAGGATCCTGCTTTTGGTGAGTAAAAGTGTTTGTGTTGTACTATAGCTTTGATATTTAATGGGTCCATACTTGCGACCTCTTGCTTAAGCTTTAACCATGAGAAAATGTAGCCCTGTGCTAACACGACCAGCTGATATCTTGAGAAAACCTAGCCCTGTGTTAACACAACCAGCTGACAGCATGAGAAAACATAGCCCTTTGCTAACACAACCAGCTGACAGCATGAGAAAACATAGCCCTTTGCTAACACGACCAGCTGATAGCATGAGAAAACATAGCCCTGTGCTAACACAACCAGCTGATAGCATGAGAAAACATAGCCCTTTGCTAACACGACCAGCTGATAGCTTGAGAAAACGTAGCCCTATGCTAACACGACCAGCTGACAGCATGAGAAAACATAGCCCTATGCTAACACGACCAGCTGACAGCATGAGAAAACGTAGCCCTGTGCTAACACGACCAGCTGATAGCTTGAGAAAACATAGCCCTATGCTAACACGACCAGCTGACAGCATGAGAAAACATAGCCCTATGCTAACACAACCAGCTGACAGCATGAGAAAACGTAGCCCTGTGCTAACACAACCAGCTGATAGCATGAGAAAACATAGCCCTATGCTACACGACCAGCTGACAGCATGAGAAAACATAGCCCTGTGCTAACACAACCAGCTGATAGCATGAGAAAACGTAGCCCTGTGCTAACACAACCAGCTGATAGCATGAGAAAACGTAGCCCTGTGCTAACACAACCAGCTGATAGCATGAGAAAACGTAGCCCTGTGCTAACACAACCAGCTGACAGCATGAGAAAACATAGCCCTTTGCTAACACGACCAGCTGATAGCTTGAGAAAACGTAGCCCTATGCTAACACGACCAGCTGACAGCATGAGAAAACATAGCCCTATGCTAACACAACCAGCTGACAGCATGAGAAAACGTAGCCCTGTGCTAACACAACCAGCTGATAGCATGAGAAAACGTAGCCCTGTGCTAACACAACCAGCTGATAGCATGAGAAAACGTAGCCCTGTGCTAACACAACCAGCTGACAGCATGAGAAAACATAGCCCTGTGCTAACACAACCAGCTGATAGCATGAGAAAACGTAGCCCTGTGCTAACACGACCAGCTGATAGCTTGAGAAAACGTAGCCCTATGCTAACACAACCAGCTGATAGCATGAGAAAAGTAGCCCTATGCTAACACGACCAGCTGATAGCATGATTATTTCCTGTAACAAATTCCACATCAGCCAATATATAAATATATATTTTTTTACATATTGTGTGAATATACAGTACCAGTTTAAAGTTTGGACACACCTACTCATTCAAGGGGTTTTCTTTATTTTTACTATTTTCTACATTGTAGAATAATAGTGAAGACATCAAAACTATGAAATAACACATGGAATCATGTAGGATACAAAACAATTTATTTTATATTTGGGATTCTTCAAAGTAGCCACCCTTTGCCTTGATGACAGCTTTGAACACTCTTGGCATGCTCTCAACCAACTTCACTTGGAATGCTTTTCCAACAGTCTTAAAGGAGTTCCCGCATATGCTGAGCCCTGGTCCTGTATAAAATTGGTAAAATAGCCCTTACACAACCTGGAGGTGTGTTAGGTCATTGTCCTGTTGAAAAACAAATGATAGTCCCTCTAAGCACAAACCAGATGGGATGGCATATCACTGCAGAATTCTGTGGTAGCCATGCTGGTTAGGTGTGCCTTGAATATTATAAATAAATCCCTGACAGTGTCACCAGCAAAGCACCATCACACCTCCTCCTCCAAGCTTCACAGTGGGAACCACACATGCAGAGATCATCCGTTCACCTACTCTGCGTCTCACAAAGAGACGGCGGTTGGAAACAAAAATCTCCAATTTGGACTCCAGACCAAAGGACTGATTTCCACCGGTCTAATTGCTTGTTTTTCTTGGCCAAAGCAAGTCTCCTCTTCTTATAGGTGTCCGTCAGTAGTGGTTTCTTTGCAGCAATTTGACCATGAAGGTCTGATTCACGCAGTCTCCTCTGAACAGTTGATGTTTAGATGTCTGTTTTTATTACCATTTTTGTCACTTGAACTCTGAAGCATTTATCTGGGCTGCATTCTGAGGCTGGTGACTCTAATGAATGTATCCTCTTGCAGCAGAGGTAACTCTGGGTCTTCCTTTCCTTTGACGTTCCTCATGGGAGCCAGTTTCATCATAGCGCTTGATGGTTTTTGCTACTGCACTTGAAGAAACGTTCAAAGTTCTTGACATTTTCTGAATTGACTAACCTTCATGTCTTAAAATAATGATGGATTGTTGTTTCTCTTTGCTTATTTGATCTTTTCTTTCCATAATATGGACTTGTTTTTACCAAATAGGGCTATCTTCTGAATAACAACCTTGTCACAACACAACTGATTGGCTCAAACGCATTAAGAAGGAAAGAAATTCCACAAATTCACTTTTAACAAGGCACACCTGTTAATTAAAATGCATTCCAGGTGATTACCTCATGAAGCTGGTTGAGAGATTGCCAAGAGTGTGCAAAGCTGTCATCAAGGCAAAGGATGGCTACTTTGAAGAATCTAAAATATAAACTATATTTTGATTTGTTTAACACTTGTTCTGGTTACTACATGATTCCATATGTGTTATTAAACTGTTTTTCTACAATATAGAAATTAGTAACAAATAAAAACCCTTGAATTAGTAGTTTTCCAAACTTTTAACTAACTGGTCCTGTATGTCCTGGTCCTGTATGTCCTGGTCCTGTATGTCCTGGTCCTGTATGTCCTGGTCCTGTATGTCCTGGTCCTGTATGTCCTGGTCCTGTATGTCCTCCTCCTGTATGTCCTGGTCCTGTACGTCCTGGTCCTGTACGTCCTGGTCCTGTATGTCCTGGTCCTGTATGTCCTGGTCCTGTATGTCCTGGTCCTGTATGTCCTGGTCCTGTATGTCCTGTATGTCCTGGTCCTGTATGTCCTGGTGCTGTATGTCCTGTATGTCCTGATCCTGTATGTCCTGTATGTCCTGGTCCTGTATGTCCTGTATGTCCTTTATGTCCTGGTCCTGTATGTCCTGTATGTCCTGTATGTCCTGGTCCTGTATGTCCTGTATGTCCTGTATGTCCTGGTCCTGTATGTCCTGTATGTCCTGTATGTCCTGGTCCTGTATGTCCTGGTCCTGTATGTCCTGGTCCTGTATGTCCTGTATGTCCTGGTCCTGTATGTCCTGGTCCTGTATGTCCTGGTCCTGTATGTCCTGTATGTCCTGGTCCTGTATGTCCTGGTCCTGTATGTCCTGGTCCTGTATGTCCTGGTCCTGTATGTCCTGTATGTCCTGGTCCTGTATGTCCTGTATGTCCTGTATGTCCTGGTCCTGTATGTCCTGGTCCTGTACGTCCTGGTGCTGTATGTCCTGTATGTCCTGGTCCTGTATGTCCTGTATGTCCTGTATGTCCTGTATGTCCTGTATGTCCTGGTCCTGTATGTCCTGGTCCTGTATGTCCTTGTCCTGTATGTCCTGGTCCTGTATGTCCTGGTCCTGTATTTCCTGGTCCTGTATGTCCTGGTCCTGTATGTCCTGTATGTCCTGGTCCTGTATGTCCTGGTCCTGTATGTCCTGGTCCTGTATGTCCTGGTCCTGTATGTCCTGGTCCTGTATGTCCTTGTCCTGTATGTCCTGGTCCTGTATGTCCTGTATGTCCTGGTCCTGTATGTCCTGGTCCTGTATGTCCTGGTCCTGTATGTCCTGGTCCTGTATGTCCTTGTCCTGTATGTCCTTGTCCTGTATGTCCTGGTCCTGTATGTCCTGTATGTCCTGGTCCTGTATGTCCTGTATGTCCTGTATGTCCTGTATGTCCTGTATGTCCTGTATGTCCTGTATGTCCTGGTCCTGTATGTCCTGGTCCTGTATGTCCTGGTCCTGTATGTCCTGGTCCTGTATGTCCTGGTCCTGTATGTCCTGGTCCTGTATGTCCTGGTCCTGTATGTCCTGGTCCTGTATGTCCTGGTCCTGTACGTCCTGGTCCTGTACGTCCTGGTCCTGTATGTCCTGTATGCCCTGGTCCTGTATGTCCTGGTCCTGTATGTCCTGGTCCTGTACGTCCTGGTCCTGTATGTCCACGCTGAGGATGGAATCATACTGTGAAAATGTACAAATGATGATAATACCCTTTTTGTGTAAGCGCTGTTTGAAACTGCCGCCTGAAATTTTAGCTTGTTGTGTTGGGATCGTTTGATTACCAAAAACAACGAGACGGCCTCACGGAGGTGAGGGCCCTGGTGGAGTGGAGCCAGGGAAATAACCTCTCCGTCAACGTCAACAAAATGAAGGAGCTGATCCTGGAGACGGCAGAGAGAGAGACGAAGGTGGTGAAAAGCTTAAGGCCCATCACTGACAACCTGAAATGATCCAGTCACACAGGCCGTGTCGTGAAGGCATAACAGCGCCTCATCAACCTTCCCAGGAGGCTCAGGAAATTTGACTTGGCCCCCGGAGACCCTCAAACTTCTACAGATGCACCATTGAGAGCATCCCGTCGGGCTGTATCACCGCCTGGTACGGTAAATGCACCGTCCGCAACCACAGAGGGTGGCGACTTCAGCCCAACGCATCACTGGGAGCACGCTGCCTGCCCTCCAGGACATCTACAGCCCCCGGTGTCACAGGAAGGCCAAGAAAGATCATAATGGACCCGAGCCACATCCTGTTCACCCTGCTACCATCTAGAAGATCATAATGGACCCGAGCCACAGCCTGTTCACCCTAATACCATCTAGAAGATCATCATAATGGACTTCAGCCACCCGAGCCACAGCCTGTTCCCCCTGCTACCATCTAGAAGATCATAATGGACCCAAGCCACAGCCTGTTCACCCTGCTACCATCTAGAAGATCATAATGGACCCGAGCCACAGCCTGTTCACCCTGCTACCATCTAGAAGATCATCATAATGGACTTCAGCCACCCGAGCCACAGCCTGTTCACCCTGCTACCATCTAGAAGATCATCATAATGGACTTCAGCCACCCGAGCCACAGCCTGTTCACCCTGCTACCATCTAGAAGATCATCATAATGGACTTCAGCCACCCGAGCCACAGCCTGTTCACCAAGCTACCATCTAGAAGATCATAATGGACCCGAGCCACAGCCTGTTCACCCTGCTACCATCTAGAAGATCCTCATAATGGACTTCAGCCACCCGAGCCACATCCTGTTCCCCAAGCTACCATCTAGAAGATCATAATGGACCCGAGCCACATCCTGTTCACCCTGCTACCATCTAGAAGATCCTCATAATGGACTTCAGCCACCCGAGCCACATCCTGTTCACCCTGCTACCATCTAGAAGATCATAATGGACCCGAGCCACAGCCTGTCCACCCTGCTACCATCTAGAAGATCATAATGGACCCGAGCCACAGCCTGTCCACCCTGCTACCATCTAGAAGATCATAATGGACCCGAGCCACAGCCTGTCCACCCTGCCACCATCTAGAAGATCATAATGGACCCGAGCCACAGCCTGTTCACCCTGCTACCATCTAGAAGATCATAATGGACCCGAGCCACAGCCTGTCCACCCTGCCACCATCTAGAAGGCGGAGACAGTACAGGTGCATTAAAGCTGGAACAGAGAGATTGAAAAACAGCTTCTATCTGGCCATCAGACTGTTAAATATTCACCACTAGCAGGCCTCCTCCGCCCAGTACCCTGCACTGAACTTAGTCACTGTTACTAGCCGGCTACCACCTTAGCCTGCTGCCCTATGGACATAGTCACTGTTACTAGCCGGCTACCACCTTAGCCTGCTGCCCTATGGACATAGACACGGTTACTAGCCGGCTACCACCTTAGCCTGCTGCCCTATGGACATAGACACTGTTACTAGCCGGCTACCACCTTAGCCTGCTGCCCTATGGACATAGACACGGTTACTAGCCGGCTACCACCTTAGCCTGCTGCCCTATGGACATAGACACTGTTACTTGCCGGCTACCACCTTAGACTGCTGCCCTATGGGCATAGTCACTGTTACTAGCCAGCTACCACCTTAGACTGCTGCCCTATGGACATAGACATTGAACACTGGTCACTTTAATTATGTTTACATCCTGGTACACCCACCTCATATGTATATACTGTATTCTAGTCTATGTTTGTCCTATATAACTACTGTTGTACACACCGTTCCTATTCATATACTGTCTATACGTTGTATATATATTCTGAACTGTCCTGATACATTTTGGTGGGATTTGTATGTATTGTTTTATATTGCTAGGTAACACTGCACTGTTGGAGCTAGAAACATAAGCATTTCGCTCCACCTGCTATAACAACGGCAGAATACTGTGTACACGACCAGTAACATTTTATTTGATTTTAAGTGGAGCAGCCTTGATTTGGAGGTTCAAAATATCCTCCTGGTGGTTAGCTTAGGGCTAACTGTGCCAGGTTATCTCATGGGAAAAGCTAACGTAGCGTTTTCGAGAAAAGTATGGACCCTATAAATTTACAATATTTATTTTCTGTTTAGTCAGGAACAAACATTTTGACAGTCAGGGTGTTGACTAATTTGAGTTAATCCATATTTATGTCTTTACCACAGCAGAGAGACCTGACCACTGCTCTGAGAGTGAAGTGAGTCCCTCTACAACAGGGCTACCTGAACAACACCAGGGGAATCACACGGCTAAGAAGATTCACTGCTGTTCAGTGTGTGGAAAAAACTGTCACAAGTTATCAAAACTACAAATACATATGAGAACTCACACAGGAGAAAAACCTTACTCCTGCTCTGTCTGCGGGAAACAATTCAGTGACAAAGGAAACCTGAAAAAACACCAGACGGTGCACACAGGAGAGAAGCTGTACAGTTGCTCCGTGTGTGGGGAGAGTTTCTCTTCATCGTCAAATCTTACCAAACACCAGAGAACACACACAGGAGAGAGTCATGGTTTTACACCAGCACTGGTTATCATAGTGAAAGAGGAGGAAGAGGATCCTGCTTTTGGTAAGTTTAAGGTACTCATTCTGTAAGGGCATGAATTGCAAAACATTTTTTTTATACATCTTTGTTTAACTTTCAGTTATTCCAAGGACAAAAAAATATTTTTTGTTACAGTTCCAAATTTTCACGTAGTTTATCCATCCCATCTTATCCCACAGCAGAGAGACATGACCACTGCTCTGACAGTGAAGGGAGTTCCTCTACATCAGGACTACCTGAACAACACCAGGGGAATCACACAGCTAAGAAAATTCACTGTTGTTCAGTGTGCGGACAAGACTGCAAAAAGTTATCAAAACTGCTAATACATATGAGAATACACACAGGAGAAAAGCCATATCCTTGCTCTGTGTGTGGAAAGGAGTTCCGTGTCAAAAGACATCTTCAAGACCACCAGATAGTGCACACTGGAGAGAAACCTTACGTCTGCTCCAAATGTGACAAGAGGTTTGGTTTTGCCTCAGCCTTGAAAAGGCACCAGTGGTTACACGCAGAAGAGAAACCTTACTCCTGCTCTGTGTGTGGGAAGGGTTTTAGCTTACAATCACGCATGAAGGAACACTTCCTGATGCACTCAGGAGAAAAACCCCACTCCTGCTCTGTCTGTGGAAAGAGTTTCAGCCGTCCAGATCAGTTAAAGGACCACTCTCTGCAACACACAGGGAAACCCCACCACTGTTCTATGTGTGAGCAAAGCTTTGCCTTGTCTAAACAACTCCTGAAGCACGAGAAGACTCACACAGGAAAGAGACCTTATAGTTGCTCTGTGTGTGGGAAGAGTTTCAGTGAGAAGGCGTATCTTGAAGACCACCGGTCAGTGCACACTGGAGAGAAACGACACCCTTGCCCTGATTGTGACAAGAAGTTTGGATGTGCTTCGTCCCTGCGTAAACACAGACTGTTGCACATAGAAGGGAAATCCCACTCCTGCTCTGTGTGTGGGAAGAATTTTTCTGAAGCACGTTACTTGAAGGAGCATTTCCGGACACACACTGGAGAGAAACCTTTCTCCTGCTCTGTCTGCGATAAGAGTTTTGCGAGATCAGCAGGCCTTAAAGTCCACCACAGATATCATACAGGAGAGAAACCTTACAGCTGCACTAAATGTGGCCAGAGCTTCATTAGTTCTCAAAAACTTCAGAGACATCAGAAAACTCATGCTGGTTTACCACCTGTTGAGTTTCAAAACCCTGTTACAATTGAAGGAGAGCGGGAGGGAGAAGGTGAGAAAGTTGGTGGTCTGATCCATTCAGCTGGAGAAGAGGTTGGTTGGGATCTTCATCGTCTCGGTAAGTGGAAGCAGAACAGCCATGAATTACATGAATACAATATTGACTTTGAATGAACATCGCTCTTTTATTTAAAAATCCAATGCCACTGTTTTTTAACTCCATATACATTTTTATTTCATTAAGTACCCTGCTGTGATTGTTTTCAATGAAAATAAACAAATATCTTCGTAGATAAGAGCAAATTCTCAATCAAGATTTTATTATTTTCATATTTTCACAGTATTTTTTTTTTCAACCTCATAGTGTGGAAATGTGTATAAAAGACAGGAAATCACGTTTGACGTTACTGGACCTTTTAACCTATGTTTTCTCATTCACACAGACGAGAGTTCGGAGGGGAGAACCTCTACATCAGGAGAACCTAAAGAAACCTAGGGGAATCTCAAAGCTCAGAGAGACAGTTGCTCTGTGTGTGGGAAAGACTGGCAACGGTTATTTGATCTGAAAAAGACAAAATGACACGTGAAACCGTACAGATGTTTTGTTTGTGGGAAGCGTTTTAGACGAGCAGACCTGATGAAGCATCACTTTTGGACACACAAAGGAGACACATGGGGAGAAACCTTACCCCTGTTCTGTCTGTGGGAAGGCTTTAACAAGATCATCAGACCTTAACATACACAGTAGAGTTCATACAGGAGAGAAACCTTACAGCTGTGACGAATGTGGCCGGAGACACAAGAAGAGACGCCACATCTCACTTCCTGAGGAGGACCAGGCTGGCGGGGGTCAAGACTGAAGAGCCAATAGTATCATAGATGAAGAGGAGGAGGCAACCTCTTATGTCAACGGTAGCATGGTGGAAAGGGGGGAAACAAGAACTAGTCCTGAACATCTTGACGTAAAATATATACAGTGCATTCGGAAAGTATTCAGACCCCTTGACTTTGTCCACATTTTGTTACGTTACAGCCTTATTCTAAAATGGATTAAATTGTTTTTCATCAACATTCACACAATACCAATGACAAATGTTTTCCTGGAAATTTCACATTTACATACAGTTGAAGTCAGAGGTTTACATATTCCTTAGCCAAATACATTTAAACTACGTTTTTTTTTTATCCTAGTAAAAATAAAAAATTAGGTCTTAGGTCAGTTAGGATCACCACTTTATTTTAAGAATGTGAAATGTCAGAATAATAGTTGAGAGAATTATTTATTTCAGCTTCTATTTCTTTCATCACGTCCTCAGTGGGTCAGAAGTTTACATACACTCAATTAGTATTTGGTAGCATTGCCTTTAAATTGTTTAACTTGGGTCAAACGTTTCGAGTAGCCATCCACAATAAGTTGGGTGAATTTTGGCCTATTCCTCCTTACAGATGTAACTGAGTCAGGTTTGTAGGCCTCCTTGATCGCACACGCTTTTTCAGTTCTGCCCACACATTTTCTATAGGATGGAGGTCAGGGATTTGTGATGGCCACTCCAATACCTTGACTTTGTTGTCCTGAAGCCATTTTGCCACAACTTTGGAAGTATGCTTGGGGTCATTGTCCATTTGGAAGACCCATTTGCAACCAAGCTTTAACTGATGTCTTTAGATGTTGCTTCAATATATCCACATCATTTTCCTCCCTCATGATGCCATCTATTTTGTGAAGTGCACCAGTCCCTCCTGCAGCAAAGCACCCCCACAACATGATGCTGCCACCCCCGTGGTTCACGGTTGGGATGGTTTTCTTTGGCTTGAAAGCCTTCCCCTTTTTCCCCCTAACGATGGTCATTATAACCAAACAGTACTATTTTTGTCTCATCAGACCAGAGGACATTTCTCCAAAAAGTACGATCTTGGTTCCCATGTGCAGTTGCAAACTGGCGGTTTTGGAGCAGTGGCTTCTTCCTTGCTGAGCGGCCTTTCAGGTTATGTCGATATAGGACTCGTTTTAATGTGGATAAAGATACTTTTGTACCTGTTTCCTCCAGCATCTTCACAAGGTCATTTGCTGTTGTTCTGGGATTGATTTGTTATTTTTCGCACCAAAGTACGTTCATCTCTAGGAGACAGCACGCGTCTCCTTCCTGAGCGGTGTGATGGCTGCATGGTCTCATGGTGTTTATACTTGCGTACTATTGTTTGTACAGATGAACGTGGTACCTTCAGGCATTGGGAAATTCTTGCCTGATTTCTTTTGATTTTCCCATGATGTCAAGCAAAAGAGGCACTGAGTTTGAAGGTAGGCCTTGAAATACATCCACAGGTACACCTCCAATTGACTCAAATGATGTCAATTAGCCTATCAGAAGCTTCTAAAGCCATGACATTTTCTGGAATTTTCCAAGCTGTTTAAAGGCACAGTCAACTTAGTGTATGTAAACTTCTGACCCACTGGAATTGTGATACAGTGAAATAATCTGTAAACAATTATTGGAAAAATTACTTGTCATGCACAAAGTAGATGTCCTAACCGACTTGCCAAAACTATAGATTGTTAACAAGACATTTGTGGAGTGGTTGAAAAACGAGTTTTAATGACTCCAACCTAAATGTATGTAAACTTCTGACTTCAGCTGTACGTATTCAGACCCTTTACTCAGTACTTTGTTGAAGCACCTTTAGCATCGATTACAGCCTCGAGTCTTCTTGGGTATAATGCTACAAGCTTGGCACACCTGTATTCGGGGAGTTTCTCCCATTCTTCTCTGCAAATCCTCTCAAACTCTGTCAGGTTGGATGGGGAGTGTCGCTGCGCAGCTATTTTCAGGTCTCTCCAGAGATGATTGATCGGGTTCAATTCCGAGCTCTGGCTGGGCCGCTCAAGGACATTCAGAGACTTGTCCCGAAGTCACTCCTGCGTTGTCTTGGTTGTGTGCTTTAGGGTCGTTGTCCTGTTGGAAGGTGAACCTTCGCCCCGGTCTGAGCGCTCTGGAGCAAGTTTTCATCAAGGATCTCTCTGTCCTTTGCTCTGTTCTGATTTCCCTCAATCCTGATGAGACTTTCAGTCCCTTCTGCTGAAAAACAGGTGTGTGCCTTTCCAAATCATGTCCAGTCAATTGAATTTACACCAGGTGGACTCCTATCAAGTTGTAGATACATCTCAAGGATGAGCAATGGAAACAGAATGCACCTGAGCTCAATTTATAGTCTCAACAAAGGGTCTGAATACTTATGTAAATAAGATTATTATTTTTTTGCCAACAAAAAAATTACCAGCGTGTCTATAAACCTGTTTCGGCTTTGTGTCGTTGTGGGGTGTAGTGGGTATTGTGGGGTGTAGTGGGGTATAGTGAGGTATAGTGTCGTTGTGGGGTATAGTGTCGTTGTGGGGTATAGTGTCGTTGTGGGGTATAGTGGGGTATACTGTCGTTGTGGGGTATAGTGGGGTATAGTGTCGTTGTGGGGTATAGTGTCATTGTGGGGTATAGTGTTGTTGTGGGGTATAGTGTCGTTGTGGAGTATAGTGGGGTGTAGTGTCGTTGTGGGGTATAGTGGGGTATAGTGTCGTTGTGGGGTATAGTGTCGTTGTGGGGTATAGTGTCATTGTGGGGTATAGTGTTGTTGTGGGGTATAGTGTCGTTGTGGGGTATAGTGGGGTGTAGTGTCGTTGTGGGGTGTAGTGTCGTTGTGGGGTATAGTGGGGTGTAGTGTCGTTGTGGGGTATAGTGGGGTGTAGTGTCGTTGTGGGGTGTAGTGTCGTTGTGGGGTATAGTGTTGTAGTGTCGTTGTGGGGTATAGTGTCGTTGTGGGGTATAGTGGGGTATAGTGTTGTGGGGTATAGTGTCGTTGTGGGGTACAGTGTCGTTGTGGGGTATAGTGTTGTAGTGTCGTTGTGGGGTATAGTGTCGTTGTGGGGTATAGTGGGGTATAGTGTTGTGGGGTATAGTGTCGTTGTGGGGTACAGTGTCGTTGTGGGGTACAGTGTCGCTGTGGGGCACTGTGTCGCTGTGGGGCACTGTGTCGCTGTGGGGCACTGTGTCGCTGTGGGGCACTGTGTCGCTGTGGGGCACTGTGTCGCTGTGGGGCACTGTGTCGTTGTGGGGCACTGTGTCGCTGTGGGGCACTGTGTCGTTGTGGGGCACTGTGTCGTTGTGGGGCACTGTGTCGTTGTGGGGCACTGTGTCGTTGTGGGGCACTGTGTCGTTGTGGGGCACTGTGTCGTTGTGGGGCACTGTGTCGCTGTGGGGCACTGTCGTTGTGGGGCACTGTGTCGTTGTAGGGTATTGTGGCATTGTGGGGTATTGTGTCGCTGTGGGTTTTTATGGGATATTGTGGGGTATTGTGTCATTGTGGGGTATTTTTGTGTCGTTGTTGGGGTATTGTGGGGTATTTTTGTGTCGTTGTGGTGTATTGAGTCGTTGTGGTGTATTGGGTTTTTATGGGGTATTGGGGTATTGTGGCATGGCATTGTGGGGTATTGTCGGGTATTGGGTCTTTATGGGGGTATTGTCGTATTGTGTTGTGTGGAGATAGATGAGGATTTTATAATTAATCAATTTTAGAATAAGGCCGTAACAGAATGTGTAAAAAGTCAAGGGGTCTGAATAGTTTCTGAAGGCACTGGTGTATGTTTACAAGAAGTTATATTTTATTTCGTTGTTTATACTCAACAAAGACGGCTACATATTATGAAAATACGTTATCTGTAGTGTTGTGTCGAAAAATAAAGAGCCAAGTAAATAATGACTTTGATTGGTTCTTTCATTTGTGATACACAGTAAGCAAATGTCATTAACAAGAGTTACCTCAGGTGTGTTAGAAGATACACCTTAGTTACCTGGTATGGAGGAGAGGATCATAGAGATGACACTGCAGGGTTGGGGTGAATTTCAATCCCCTATGAAAGTGAAGTGTCATTTTAACTTCTGGGTTCTGGTTTTGTAGGCTAAAAATGGGCTCCAAATGGGCATCTTCAAATGAATTTGAGATATATAGTACCAGGCAAAGGTTTGGACACCTACTCATTCAAGGGTTTAGAACACCTACTCATTCAAGGGTTTTAGAACACCTACTCATTCAAGGGTTTAGAACACCTACTCATTCAAGGGTTTTAGAACACCTACTCATTCAAGGGTTTAGAACACCTGCTCATTCAAGGGTTTAGAACACCTACTCATTCAAGGGTTTTAGAACACCTACTCATTCAAGGGTTTAGAACACCTACTCATTCAAGGGTTTTAGAACACCTACTCATTCAAGGGTTTAGAACACCTACTCATTCAAGGGTTTAGAACACCTACTCATTCAAGGGTTTAGAACACCTACTCATTCAAGGGTTTAGAACACCTACTCATTCAAGGGTTTAGAACACCTACTCATTCAAGGGTTTAGAACACCTACTCATTCAAGGGTTTAGAACACCTACTCATTCAAGGGTTTAGAACACCTACTCATTCAAGGGTTTTAGAACACCTACTCATTCAAGGGTTTAGAACACCTACTCATTCAAGGGTTTAGAACACCTACTCATTCAAGGGTTTAGAACACCTACTCATTCAAGGGTTTAGAACACCTACTCATTCAAGGGTTTAGAACACCTACTCATTCAAGGGTTTAGAACACCTACTCATTCAAGGGGTTTTCATTATTTTGTACTATTTTCTACATTGTAGAATAATAGTGACGACATCAACACTACGAAGTAACACATGGAATCGTGTAGTAACCAAGTGTTAAACAAATCAATATTTAAACATAAATATATTTGAGATTCTTCAAAGTCGCCACCCTTTGCCTTGATGACAGCTTTGCACACTCTTGGCATTCTCTCAACCAGCTTCATGCGTAAAGGTTTTTTTCCAACAGTCTTGAAGGAGTTCCCACATATGCTGAGCACATGTTGGCTGCTTTTCCTTCACTCTGCGGTCCAACTTATCCCAAACCATCTCGATTGCGTTGAGGTCAGGTGATTGTGGAGACCAGGTCATCTGATGCAGCCCTCTATCACTCTCCTTACACAGCCTGGGGATGGGTTTTGGGTCATTGTCCTGTTGAAAAACAAATGAGAGCCAGTTTCATCATAGCGCTCGATGGTTTTTGCGACTGCATTTGAAGAAACTTATTTACATTTTACGGATTGACTGATCTTCGTGTCTTAAAGTAATGATGGACTGTTGTTTCTCTTTGTTATTTTGAGCTGTTCTTGCCATAATGTGGACTTGGTCTTTTACCAAATAGGGCTCTTCTGTATACCAACCCTACCTTGTCACAACACAACTGATCGTCTCAAACACATTAAGAAGGAAAGAAACTCCACAAATGAACTTTGAACAAGGCACACCTGTTAATTGAAATGCATTCCAGGTCACCAGTGGTAGAAAAAGTACCAAATTGTCATATGAGTAAAAGTATAGATACCCTTAATAGAAAATGACTTAAGTGAAAGTCACCCAGTAAAATACTACTTGAGTAAAAGTCTAAAAGTATTTGATTTGAAATATACTTAACTGTCAAAAGTAGAAGTATTACTACTTACAACTTCCTTGTATTAAGAAAACCAGATGGGACAATTATCTTTTGTTTTATTTACAGATAGCCAGGGGCTCCAACACTCGGACATCATTTACAAACCAAGCATTTGTGTTTAGTTGTTCCGCCAGATCAGAGACAGTCGGGATGACCAGGGATGTTCTCTTGATAAGTGTGTGAATTAGACCATTTTCCTGTCCTGCTAAGCATTCCAAATGTAACTAGTACTTTAACTGAAGTACTTTACACCACTGCAGGTGACTACCTCATGAAGCTGGTTGAGAGAATGCCAAGAGTGTGCAAAACTGTCATCAAGGCTACTTTGAAAAATTTTAAATATATTTTGATTTGTTTAACACTTTTTATGGTTACTACATGACTCCATATGTGTTATTTCATAGTTGTGATGTTTTCACTATCATTCTACAATGTAGAAAAACCCTTGAATGAGTAGGTGTCCAAACTTTTGACTGGAACTGCATAGTAAAATGTATGTGTTTTCATTTGAATGAATTACCATATCGGTTTTCAACTTATTTGATGCCCAAGGAGGAGTACGAAGCCGAAAGGTTACATTTCATTCATCATAAACTACAACTCCCAACAGCTGTATGTGACTATCTTTAGAGAGTTTGCAGCAGGGGAGAACAAGCTGCCTTCTCTCATTTAGGATATCAAGGCCGATCGGGGTACTGAGGCAGTGTTTTCAGAAAGTTGGAGTCCCCCATTATAATCAATGGGAATATGGCAAACTTCATGGTCAATATTCGTTGACATCGTTATTTTTTCGTTACACAATATGACCAATACTTTTGACCAAGTCAGTTAAGAACAAATTCTTATTTTCAATGACAGCCTAGGAGCAGTGGGTTAACTGCCTGGTTCAGGGGCAGAACGACAGATTTTTACCTTGTCAGCTCGGGGATTTGATCTAGTAACCGGTTGCTCGTCCAACGCTCTAACCACTAGGCTACCTGCCGCCCCCAAACAAGGTATGTCCTTGAACCGATTATTTAAAAATCACACACATCCCAATGAAAGGGAGCAGTACTGAGCTAGCCTTCAACGTCACTTCCTGGAATAGCTCAAACTGCATGTGATGTTTCACCTCCTGGAGTAGCTCAAACTGCATGTGATGTTTCACCTCCTGGAATAGCTCAAACTGCATGTGATGTTTCACCTCCTGGAGTAGCTCAAACTGCATGTGATGTTTCACCTCCTGGAGTAGCTCAAACTGCATGTGATGTTTCACTTCCTGGAGTAGCTCAAACTGCATGTGATGTTTCACTTCCTGGAGTAGCTCAAACTGCATGTGATGTTTCACTTCCTGGAGTAGCTCAAACTGCATGTGATGTTTCACTTCCTGGAGTAGCTCAAACTGCATGTGATGTTTCACTTCCTGGAGTAGCTCAAACTGCATGTGATGTTTCACTTCCTGGAATAGCTCAAACTGCAGTGTTTCCAAAAACTCCTCCATATGGCAAGATGGCGACATGCTGAAATGACACTTCCTGATCTTCAAACGCGCCACTGAGACTTCACATAGGAAACAATGGGGTGACGCCGTTGATGGCTTCGTCCTTATTTTATTTTTTTGCAGGACTACAAAAAAACTACTGGCAGGTTCAGTCACAAAACCCAGCATAATATTTTTACCATGATCCAGCATGGTAACAAGGCTGCAAGAGTGGTAGTTCAAATTTTCTAACTTTAGGAGATGGGAATTCGTTTCTGAGCGTCAAATATTTTGATAAAAGGCAACGGTTATGAGCAAATGTATATATCTTAAATGACCGCGTTTTCACGAATTTGATCATTTAATCTTGAAGCCCATTCAAGAGATTATGGGACACGACCCAGAAGTAACGTGGAAGTGGCCCTCACCAGAGGAAAAGGAACGGAGTGTCCAACTCGGCGGGAAATCTTTCTCTCTCCAGCAGGTGGCGTTGTTTCGCCCACCAAGCAAGGAGTTTTGTATGGAGGCCCAAGAGTGTCGGATTTGTTCAACAACAAATAAAGATTTGCTACCTGAGTTGTATTTGGTCTAATAGGCGTAAAGCTTAAGTTGTTACGAGTGTACTTATATAAGTAGGACACGTGACATCCCCGCAACTTTAAGAAGAAAGAAAAAAACTTTAAATCCGCGGCGTCTCAAGATGGCTATGCATATTCATGAAATGGGGCATAGCATCTCTCCCCATTGAATAACGGCGGTTGACGTCAACAACCCTTATTGAATATTCAAAACTGGATTACAATAATAATATGAGATGTATTCACCAATCCAAAAGAAAGGATAGACCGAAGCTTGACAGCCCGCCGTGCCGCTTTTGTGGACAACGACTCCCAACGGAGAGACGTACTGTATCCTGTCAGTATATCCATCATCTTTGCCGTCGCTTTCACAGCTATTTCAATCCAGGAAGTAAATTCCAAATGGTCTAATTTTCATGGAAGTAAATTCTAAGGCCCACCCAACAAAACAGGCTTCAAATAATGTGTTTCATGGTTCAGGAAGCGGAACAGAAAAATGAAGACCATTAATTGATAATTAATTTTATTAAGTGTAAGATTTGTGATCTACAACTTGTAAAAGTTGTTACTACTCGTTGCTTTTCTCCACTAGCGATGCGTGAGAAGGGTTGGCTACCCCTCGTCTGAAGTATATTACTGGGATTTACAATACACTACTATTAATAATTTATTACACTTCTATAGGGGTTTTCATAGAATCCCAAAACGCTTCAAACACAACAATACATTTTTAAAATGTATTTTTCCTTTATTTATTTAACTTGGCAAGTCAGTTAAGAACAAATTCTTATTTTCTATGATGGCCTAGGCTAGGAACAGTGGTAGTTCCCAACAAGCTAATATTCCACATAATTACCACGTTTAATGCGCTAAACTAACTACAATGACCATAATCTAATGTGCATTTATTTGTCTGGTCTGTGTTTCTTTTATGCCTGCTACAGCATGATTTGAGAGGTATCTCTACCTGAAAATACATGATCTAAGTGATTGATAGTTGCATGGAGAGGCAGGTAGCCTTGGGCAGAATGACAGATTTGTACCTTGTCAGCTCGGGGGTTTGAACTTGCAACCTTCTGGTTCCTAGTCCAACGCTCTAACCACTAGGCTACCCTGCAATAACAAAAATGATATCATGACAGGTCGACGAATAGAGGCCGAGTCTTTGAACGCTGCATCCTCCGAAGAGGAGCGGGTCAGTTCATGGTTTGAGCGGAGGGAGTGGTCAGAGGATGGTAAATGACGGTGATGGAATCTGCTGACAATCTTGTAGAGGTCAAGTCAGGGAAGTCATGTAGCCCCTGGACTTCTCCTCTTCCACTCTGTGTATTACACATTTAGGTGATGCCTCAGGAGCTCTGCATATAAAATATCAATAACAGTCAACTCAGTATTATTGAAATAACATTATTTGGATTAAGAAATTAAAATATGCATGTTGTAAAACACCACTGCAATGTGCTCCTGAACTGGTGGTGGCGGTATAGCGGAGTCCACAGTAGAAGCTAATCCGGACCGGAAGTTAGACCGGAAGCAGAAAGACGCTGATGTAGCTAGCCAGCCGTCTGGATTAGCTGTCCACGTAATTTTGTTGGAAATTCGTCAAATATCACAATGATACGGTTGAAAAATATGCTGTGACGTTGCCAAACTTTAACTGTAAACACGGAGCAGGCAATATTTCCAAGTACTATTTTTATAGTTTTGTAATCGGGTTTAGCAAAGCAGTTAGCTAGCTTCCTGGCTGCCGTTAGCCTAGCTAGCTAACCTTTGTCAAATTCTAATGGCAAGTGCTACTATTTCATTCGCTAGCTAACGTGACCTCGTGGTGAACATTTCATTTCAGAGGAAGGACGTGGACGATTTCAGAAATTCATTTCCCGCTACAGCATTTAGCTAGCTGCTTCAATAATTCCTGAAGGATTCAAGATGGAGGAGGTGAGAACCACGACTTTGGTTGCTAGCAAACGAAACGTTCTCTAGCTAGCTAGTTGCGTCCCGTTTCTCCACCCTTTTCCCAAAGTGTGCACTCCCAGATTTAAAAAAAGTATCGGATTGGTGTTAGCACAATGGGTAGTGGCTGGATGGAGATAACTAGCGTTAGCTATCAGTAGCGGGGATTGATCTTGTGTAAACCAAGTACACGTCGGCAGAATAGCACCTAGCCTTTAGCATTCTCCACTCTTCTCCCGACATATACTTGGTTTACACACGAACACGACCATTCCCCGCTGCGCTGAGCGATTAGTTATTTTTGAGGTCGGTTCGATTCAGAAAAATAAACTCTTTTCTGTTTCGATTATTGGGGTTGAATGCACAGGATACAACTATTAATAAAACTCCCATGATGGTAGTGATGACAGTTACTGCGCTTCACATATTAACCATTAATTTACTCTAAAATATGTCAGTTGTGTGTATTACATTTGTTTCATTTCATGCCAAGTCATCTCAGAGCTGCTGCCTGACAATCACTATTTTGTAGTTCTTTAAAGTAAAGAAGGCATACTTTTATGACTGCTGATTGGGGAAATTGGGATACCTAGTCAGTTGTACAACTGAATACCTTAACTGAAATGTGTCTAATACATTTAACCCAACCCCTCTGAAACAGAGAGAGCTGCCTTAATCAACATCCGCCATGTCAGGGGCAGAACGACAGATTTTTACCTTGTCAACTCAGGGATTCGATTCAGCAGCCTTTCGGTTACTGGCCCAAAGCTCTAACCACTAGGCTGGATGGAATTATGTGATCCTTCTGCCCATGAGTATAATTCATTGGCAGGTCCCTCCTGCCTACCTGGATGGAATTATGTGATGCTTCTTTAAACCATAGGAAGTCCCACCCAGTTGACTACTTTCAAATGGTAAAATCAATCAAATGTATTTATAAAGTCCCTTTTACATTAACCGATGATGTCACAAAGTGCTGCACAGAAACCCAGCCTAAAACCCCAAACAGCAAGCAATGCAGATGTAGAAGCACCGTGGCTAGGAAAAACTCCCTAGAACAGCAGGAACCACAGAAGAAGTGTGGAGAGGAGTCATCAGGCCAGGTAGTCCTGAGGCATGGTCCAAGGGCTCAGGTCCTCCGAGAGAAGAAATTGAGAGAGAATTAGAGGGGGCGTGCTTAAATTCACACAGGACACCGGATAAGACAGGAGAAATACACCAGACTGACCCTAGCCCCCCCAACACGTAGACTATTACAGCATAAATACTGTACGCTGAGAAAGGAGTGGTCAGGAGACATTGTGGCCCGTCCGACGAGACCCCCGGACAGGGCCAACCAGGCAGGATATAACCCCACCCACTTTGCCAAAGCACAGCCCCCACACCACTAGAGGGATATCTTCAAACCACCAACTTACTACCCTGAGACAAGGCCGAGTATAGCCCACAAAGATCTCCCCCATGGGAAACAAACCCGAGGGGGGGCCAACCCGGACAGGAAGATCACGTCAGTGACTCAACCCACTCAAGTGACACACCCCTCCTAGGGATGGCATGGAGGAGCGCCATTGACTCAGCCCCCTTAATAGGGTTAGAGGCAGACAATCCCAGAGAGGGGGGAACCGGCCAGGCAGTGACCGCAAGGGTGGTTCGTGGCTCCAGTGCCTTTCCGTTCACCTTCACACCCCTGAGCCAGACTACACTCAATCATAGGACCTACTGAAGAGATGAGTCTTCAGTAAAGACTTAAAGGTCGAGACTGAGTCTGCGTCTCTCACATGGGTAGGCAGACCATTCCATAAAAATGGAGCTCTATAGGAGAAAACCCTGCCTCCAGCTGTTCTAGGTACAATAAGAAATATAGGGCCCGGGTATTTTTTCTATACCAGCTAGTTTCTTATGACAAATGTTTTTTGTTTTTGGGGTGCGACTGTATCTAGGCTATTACACAAGGTTACATTTAGTTCCTCAGTTGGCTAACTGATTTCTGTACTCTGACGTCTTTGGGTTGTCTGAGAATTTATAGCACAGCTTTTGATGTTCCTTGGTTGGGGTCTGAGCAGATTATTAGTTGCGATTGCAATCGTAATGAAGTGGGGGTCCGATAGTCCAGGATTTTTGAGGAAAAACATTAAGATCCACAACATTTATTCCATGGGACAAAACTAGGTCCAGAGTATGACTGTGGCTGTGAGTGGGTCCAGAGACATGTTGAACAAACCCCACTGAGTGGGTCCAGAGACATGTTGAACAAACCCCACTGAGTGGGTCCAGAGACTGTTGAACAAACCCCACTGAGTGGGTCCAGAGACTGTTGGACAAACCCCACTGAGTGGGTCCAGAGACTGTTGGACAAACCCCACTGAGTGGGTCCAGAGACTGTTGGACAAACCCCACTGAGTGGGTCCAGAGACATGTTGGACAAACCCCACTGAGTAGGTCCGGAGACATGTTGAACAAACCCCACTGAGTAGGTCCGGAGACATGTTGGACAAAACCCACTGAGTGGGTCCAGAGACATGTTGAACAAACCCCACTGAGTGGGTCCAGAGACTGTTGGACAAACCCCACTGAATGGGTCCAGAGACATGTTGGACAAACCCCACTGAGTAGGTCCGGAGACATGTTGAACAAACCCCACTGAGTAGGTCCGGAGACATGTTGGACAAAACCCACTGAGTGGGTCCGGAGACATGTTGGACAAAACCCCACTGAGTAGGTCCGGAGACATGTTGGACAAAACCCCACTGAGTAGGTCCGGAGACATGTTGGACAAAACCCCACTGAGTAGGTCCGGAGACATGTTGGACAAACCCCACTGAGTGGGTCTGTGGACTTTTCCATGTGAATGTTAGTCACCAAAAATTAGAATATTATCTGCCATGACTACAAGGTCCGATAGGGATTCAGGGAACTCAGTGAGGAACGCTGTATATGGCCCAGGAGGCCTGTAAACAATAGCCATAAAAAGTTTCACTGTAAGCTATTTTACTGAATGTGGCTGCTAGACTTCTGTTGTCATCTGATAAAAATGACGCGACTTGCTGTCTGTCGGATGTTTTCATTTATTTAGTGTGATTTAATAACTGTATTTGCCCCTGATCACTCAAAAACACACTACTACCTTTCAATATAAACCACAGGTTAACTGGTGTAACACGCCTATTGTTTTAGGTCTGCGTTTTTTAAAAGGCAGTTTTCTGAAAGTTAATGCTAAACCCTGGCACTACACAGCTGATTCAAATGATCAATTCATTTGCACGACACAGCTGATTCAAATGATCAATTCATTTGCACTACACAGCTGATTCAAATGATCAATTCATTTGCACTACACAGCTGATTCAAATGATCAATTCATTTGCACTACACAGCTGATTCAAATGATCAATTCATTTGCACTACACAGCTGATTCAAATGATCAATTCATTTGCACTACACAGCTGATTCAAATGATCAATTCATTTGCACGACACAGCTGATTCAAATGATCAATTCATTTGCACGACACAGCTGATTCAAATGATCAAATCACTTGCACTACACAGCTGATTCAAATGATCAATTCATTTGCACTACACAGCTGATTCAAATGATCAATTCATTTGCACGACACAGCTGATTCAAATGATCAATTCATTTGCACGACACAGCTGATTCAAATGATCAATTCATTTGCACTACACAGCTGATTCAAATGATCGATTCGTCAAGTTTTGATGATTGAAATCAGGTGTGTAGTGCTAAGGCAAAAACGGGCAACCTCTGGAATCCCCAGGTTAAGAACCACTAAACTGGGCCTCCCGGGTGGCGCAGTGGTTAAGCGCCAGCTGTGCCATCAGAGACTCTGAGTTTGCGCCCAGGCTCTGTCGTAACCGGGAGGTCCGTGGGGCGACGCACAATTGGCCTAGCGTCGTCCGGGTTAGGGAGGGCTTGGTCGGTAGGGATGTCCTTGTCTCATCGCGCACCAGCGACTCCTGTGGTGGGCCGGGCGCAGTGCGCGCTAACCAAGGTTGCCAGGCGCACTGTTTCCTCTGACACATTGGTGCGGCTGGCTTCCGGGTTGGATGCGCGCCTTGTTAAGAAGCAGTGCGGCTTGGTTGGGTTGTGTATCAGAGGACGCATGACTTTAAACCTTCGTCTCTCCCGAGCCCGTATGGGAGTTGAAGCGATGAGACAAGATAGTAGCTACTAAAACAATTGGATACCACGAAATTGGGGAGAAAAAGGGGTAAAGTTAAAAAAAATAAAAAATAACCACTAAACTAATAAGCCCACATAGACCTATAGGTAACTGCCAAAATATAGGGAACACTTGAGTCAATTAGGAATAATTTCTTCCAGGATGACAATACCCCCCCATCCATCCATGAAACGCATCATTAAGTGACACGAGGAGGCTGCAGATTGGACGTCTCAGTCACCACGATGTAAACCACATGGCCGTCTCAGTCACCACGATGTAAACCACATGGCCGTCTCAGGCACCACGATGTAAACCACATGGCCGTCTCAGTCACCACGATGTAAACCACATAGCCGTCTCAGTCACCACGATGTAAACCACATGGCCGTCTCAGTCACCACGATGTAAACCACATGGCCGTCTCAGTCACCACGATGTAAACCACATTGCCGTCTCAGTCACCACGATGTAAACCACATGGCCGTCTCAGTCACCACGATGTAAATCACATGCCGTCTTAGTCACCACGATGTAAACCACATGGCCGTCTCAGTCATCACAATGTAAACCACATGTCCGTCTCAGTCACCACGATGTAAACCACGTGCCATGGCCGTCTCAGTCACCACGATGTAAACCACATGGCCGTCTCTGTCACCACGATGTAAACCACATGGCCGTCTCAGTCACCACGATGTAAACCACATGGCCGACTCAGTCACCACGATGTAAACCACATGGCCGTCTCAGTCACCACGATGTAAACCACATGGCCGTCTCAGTCACCACGATTTAAACCACATGGCCGACTCAGTCACCACGATGTAAACCACATGGCCGTCTCAGTCACCACGATGTAAACCACATGGCCGACTCAGTCACCACGATGTAAACCACATGGACGTCTCAGTCACCACGATGTAAACCACATGGCCGTCTCAGTCACCACGATTTAAACCACATGGCCGTCTCAGTCACCACGAAGTAAACCACATGGCCGTCTCAGTCACCACGATGTAAACCACATGCCATGGCCGTCTGTCACCACGATGTAAACCACATGGCCGTCTCAGTCACCAGCTCTCAACCCAGTTGAACTATGGGAGATTCTGGAGCAGAGCCAGAGCCAGCGTTTTCCCACCACCATCAACAAAACAACAAATGATGTAATTTCTTGTGGAAGAAGGGTGTCGCATCCCTCCGATAGAGTTCCAGACACTTGTACCATCTATGTCAAAGCACATTGAAGCTGTTCTGATGGTGGCCCAGCGCCCTATTAACACACTTCATGGTGGGGTTTTATCATATATACATTCTCTGTAGTTGCTGTATCTATATTAAGACACCTTTATATTGGTGTTTTCTCATATATACATTCTCTGTAGTCGCTGTATCTATATTAAGACACCTTTATATTGGTGTTTTCTCATATATACATTCTCTGTAGTCGCTGTATCTATATTAAGACACCTTTATATTGGTGTTTTCTCATATATACATTCTCTGTAGTCGCTGTATCTATATTAAGACACCTTTATATTGGTGTTTCCTTTATTCTGGCAGTTATACTTTCGCCGTAGTAGATTTGTCTATATTAAGACGCGCAACATGCACGCAGTTACAAGCCTGCTGGAGGCGGACGAGCAATATCAACCGTCGTAGTACGGATGAAGCTGGCTAGCTTTGTAGCAGCCTGAGTAGATCTAGCTTTGTAGCGGCCTGAGTAGATCTAGCTTTGTAGCGGCCTGAGTAGATCTAGCTTTGTAGCGGCCTGAGTAGATCTAGCTTTGTAGCGGCCTGAGTAGATCTAGCTTTGTAGCGGCCTGAGTAGATCTAGCTTTGTAGCGGCCTGAGTAGATCTAGCTTTGCTTCGTAGTGTAACACTCTGGGAACTTCATCTTATGAGAGGAGTGTGCCAACATGGCAATGCTTTGTAGTCGTATCCGTAAATTGACCGTTGATGATACTCGTGATCGGGGGGGAAAAAACGGAAGTGTTTTAATATTGCTAAGTAGATGTTGGCAAAATCTCCCTGCACATTTATCGACCAAAAAAAGTTGCAGATTAGGAGCAGCGTGCGGACTGGTATGTGTGTGTGTCCTTAATAAATTAGCGTTAATAAGCTCTGCTTGTTAGATATTATGCACATTGATAGCAAGTGTTCTTACCTATTGCTGTATCATAGTAGCAGACTAACAGGAGGCAGCAGCAATCTGAATGACAAGACCCAAACATGTCAGGAAAAGACCGGGGGAAATTATGAATGAGAAATACAGCTTCGCTTTATCCAATCAGAGCAGCAGGACCAACAGCCCCGCCCTTTTGTTCTCCCAGGTCTATTTCTTTATCCAATCAGAGCTGCAGGACCAACAGCCTGCCCTTCTGTTCTCCCAGGTCTATTTCTTTATCCAATCAGAGCTGCAGGACCAACAGCCCGCCCTTCTGTTCTCCCAGGTCTATTTCTTTATCCAATCAGAGCAGCAGGACCAACAGCCCCGCCCTTCTGTTCTCCCAGGTTTATTTCTTTATCCAATCAGAGCAGCAGGACCAACAGCCCGCCCTTCTGTTCTCCCAGGTCTATTTCTTTATCCAATCAGAGCAGCAGGACCAACAGCCCACCCTTCTGTTCTCCCAGGTCTATTTATTTATCCAATCAGAGCAGCAGGACCAACAGCCCGCCCTTCTGTTCTCCCAGGTCTATTTCTTTGTCCAATCAGAGCAGCAGGACCAACAGCCCGCCCTTCTGTTCTCCCAGGTCTATTTCTTTATCCAATCAGAGCAGCAGGACCAACAGCCCGCCCTTCTGTTCTCCCAGGTCTATTTATTTATCCAATCAGAGCAGCAGGACCAACAGCCCGCCCTTCTGTTCTCCCAGGTCTATTTCTTTATCCAATCAGAGCAGCAGGACCAACAGCCCGCCCTTCTGTTCTCCCAGGTCTATTTCTTTATCCAATCAGAGCAGCAGGACCAACAGCCCGCCCTTCTGTTCTCCCAGGTCTATTTCTTTATCCAATCAGAGCAGCAGGACCAACAGCCCACCCTTCTGTTCTCCCAGGTCTATTTATTTATCCAATCAGAGCAGCAGGACCAACAGCCCCGCCCTTCTGTTCTCCCAGGTCTATTTCTTTATCCAATCAGAGCAGCAGGACCAACAGCCCCGCCCTTCTGTTCTCCCAGGTTTATTTCTTTATCCAATCAGAGCAGCAGGACCAACAGCCCCGCCCTTTTGTTCTCCCAGGTCTATTTCTTTATCCAATCAGAGCTGCAGGACCAACAGCCCGCCCTTCTGTTCTCCCAGGTCTATTTCTTTATCCAATCAGAGCAGCAGGACCAACAGCCCCGCCCTTCTGTTCTCCCAGGTCTATTTCTTTATCCAATCAGAGCAGCAGGACCAACAGCCCGCCCTTCTGTTCTCCCAGGTCTATTTCTATGGGCACAAGCACTGTTCATGACCCATGTTTTGTGTCAACTGTTTTGACAGGTTTAAAACTTATTCCCTGCAATTCTACACATTTTGTCATGGGTTGCAGAGAAAATGTAGCAATTTTTGAAGCACGTTTTCTTGCAATTCTATACATTTTGCCAATGTATAATGTTTATTGATGTGATATCCGAGTGACTCAAACATTAAACAAAATCTATGTGCTAAAAGAAAAACAAGCTAAAAAAACGTTAGCTGACACGTGCTAGTTGATCTGGATTAGTTGATCTGGACATTTCAGACCAGTTATAAATGTCTCTCTTAAGATCTGCAATGACTAACATGACACGAGGAACTGATGAATTAAAACATGTATTAAAAAATTACTTTAACCTTTATTTAACTAGGCAAGTCAGTTAAGAACAAATTCTTATTTACAATGCCGATGATGAACTACCCAAATTCTACATTTCACCTTGTGCGTTTTACTATTACAACTGAAATAAGTCATCCGTTTCGGAACCACTGATTTAGACCCCATAGTACCTCGCACCTGACTAATTGACATGAAAGCGCGGATAATTACAAAAAAAATAATCAAATTATAATTGCCCATATCGTTACGATTTTCGTTTTGCGTAGCTACTTTAATGATGTACCGATCCTAACGGCCGAAGGTGTCACACGCATTTCCCCTAAACACCGTGCAGAGAGGATCCTTGCTAAGTGCGTCGTGTGTTGATACTGATAGGATGGAACGAACATGCATTTCCCCTAAACACCGTGCAGAGAGGATCCTCGCTAAGTGAGTCGTGTGTTGATACTGATAGGATGGAACGAACATGCATTTCCCCTAAACACCATGCAGAGAGGATCCTCGCTAAGTGCGTCGTGTGTTGATACTGATAGGATGGAACGAACATGCATTTCCCCTCAACACCATGCAGAGAGGATCCTCGCTAAGTGCGTTGTGTGTTGATACTGATAGGATGGAAAGAAAGGCAGCGCTGCTCTCGGATCAGCTTTTTCCCCATTCAAATCTTAATTGATCATTAGAATTATTCCACAATACTGACGACGGATCAGTTCCTAGAGAGGTATGATCACCTATAGGCCTTGTCTGCAAAAAAACGAGGCCGCTTATTAATGCGCCAGGATGCTTCGATTCGGCTGGCGCCTAGCTCGGCTCGGCTAACCAAACACCTCGCATACTCCCTTTTAAAAGACCTAACCTTGGAAAAGGAAAAAAAAAACGGCAATAGTACTGTTTGTCCATTTTGAGACGCCGTAGCCAATATACAGTTGGACTCAAAATAGTCCAAATTAACTTCAGAGATGACTCAAGAAATCTGTTATAAATTGACGTTTTTTTGCTGAGGAGATCTTAGTCGTGCAAAACTAAGATGTTTGGTGTACTTCCGGTTATATTAAAATGAAATCATCTCCCAAATATCTCCATTTTTTTTTTTTAAAACAAGCCATAGAAAGTTAGTTGCAATTTCAATTTAATCCACCAGAAATAACACAACAAATAATATGGTTCAACTCAAATATACTAATTCATTACATAAAATAGATTTTTTTTTTTTGAAAAGGTATAATCTTTGTAAATGATATACATGGGACTGGTGGAGTTATGTCACACATGCAGTTAGAGATCAAATCAAATGTATTTATATAGCCCTTCGTACATCAGCTGATATCTCAAAGTGCTGAGGAGATTTTAGTCGTGCAAAACTAAGATGTTTGGTGTACTTCCGGTTATATTAAAATGAAATCATCTCCGAAATATCTCCATTTTTTTCAAAACAAGCCATAGAAAGTTAGTTGCAATTTCAATTTAATCCACCAGAAATAACACAACAAATAATATGGTTCAACTGAAATATACTAATTCATTACATAAAATTAATGAAAAAATGTTTTGAAAAGGTATAATCTTTGTAAATGATATACATGGGACTGGTGGTGTTATGTCACACATGCAGTTAGAGATGAAACGTTATGAAAATGTTATCGTGTTGTCGGTGTTGTCGGTGTTGTCAGTTCTTTTCTTCTCTTCCCGGCTTCGTGAGAAGCCTTGGACCAGATGATGGCAGGCCTTGACTGCTGTGTCAACGCTCTGAATTTTCAGAGCCTTTTGAGATGGCCAGATTTAAATGATGGCCAAAGCACCCAAGTCACAGAACCCTTCAAACGCCTTGATCATGTTTGTTGTGTTGTCTGTGGTTATGCAGACCGGGTCTTTCTTGTTGATCTCCCCATTCTTCCAGAAAACCAGCATATTCTCAATTCTCTGATGTTGTGTGAGCCGAGTGATCTTCTGGGAAGAACTGTGCTTCCAGGCAGTTTGATTCCAGTTGCCAGTTTGGGGTGAGGTAATGGATAGTGAAGCTGATGTGGGGTTGAACCACTTTCACTGGTCCAGAGGTCAGTAGTTGCAGCAAACCATGTGCCTTGTTGCATGTTCTGCAGATAGGGTGACCATCTTCGATTAAGTTTCCCTCAGCACTCTTGTAAAACCCAAAATACGACCACACTTCAGATTTGGTCCTCTTAGGAAGGCTGAAAAAATCTCCCAAGCGCCGTCACTGCCTTCCGCCTTGTTTTCACACAAAACCAAACCCGCGATGCGGCGTCAGACTGTCGCTAACTTTGTTTGACTGTTTTGACCGTGAGTTTTTCAAACCGCGGTAATCAAACACGGTTTTAATGATAATTCAAATTTGAAACGGTATTACTAACCGTCTGGAATTGTACCGTGTTTTATCGTGAAACCGGTAACCGCTTCATCCCTACATGCAGCTAACAAAAATATATGGAAATGTCTGCTCTACCCAAAACCGCGAAAATGGAAGAGGCAAGTGGAAGTGGAAGTAAAGTAAGGAGCTTGTCTGTCGGCCGACAGGTTTTTGGATATAAAGAGGGACTTGATCGAACAAAATTAACATTTATTGGGTAACTGGGAGACTTGTGAGTGTAACCATATGAAGATCATCAAAGGTAAGTGATTAATTTTAATGCATTAAAGACCAAAGTTGGTTAAAGAAAATTGTAGAAAATGAAGTATACCAGTTTAACGCTCCCGTCCCACCTGGCCATCATTCAGTGAAATTGCAGAGTGCCAAATTCAAAAACAGAAATACTCATTATAAAAATTAATAAAACATACAAGTGTTATACATCGGTTTAAAGATGAACTTCTTGTTCATCCAACCACGGTGTCACATTTCAAAAAGGCTTTACGGCGAAAGCAAACCATGCGATTATCTGAGAACAGCGCCCAGCAGACAAATCATTACAAACAGTCACTAGCCAAGTAGACGAGTAACAAAAGTCAGAAATGGCGATAAAATGTATCAGATAGGTCAGATGATTGTGGAGGCCAGGTCATCTGATGCAGCACTCCACTCTCCTTCTTTGTCAAATAGCCCTTACACAGCCTGGATGTGTTGGTTCATTGTCCTGTTGAAAAACAAATTATATTCTCAATAAGCGCAAACCAGAGGGGAAGGTGTATCGCTGCAGAATTCTGTGGTAGCCGTGCTGGTTAAGTGTGCCTTGAATTCTAAATAAATCACCAACAGTGTCACCAGCAAAGCATCCTCACACCACCTCCTCCATACTTCACGTGGGAACCACCCATGCAGAGATTCAAATACAAGGCGGTTGGAATGAAAAATTTGGACTCATCAGACCAAAGGACAGATTTCCACCGGTCTAATGTCCATTGATCGTGTTTCTTGGCCCAAGCAAGTGTCTTCTTATTATTGGTGTCATTTAGTAGTGGTTTCTTAGCAACAATTGGAACATGAAGGCCTGATTCACACAGTCTCCTCTGAACAGTTGATGTTGAGATGTGTCTGTTACTTGAACTCTGAAGCATTTATTTGGGCTGCAATCTGAGGTGCAGTTAACTCTAATGAATGTATCCTCTTCAGTAGAGATCATTCGGGGTCTTCCTTTCCTCATGAGAGCCAGTTATTTCATATTAATGCATTAAGAAGGAAAGAAGGATGCATTAAGAAGGAAAGGCACACCTGTTAATTGAAAAGCATTCCAGGTGATTACCTCATGAAGCTGGTTGAGAGAATGCCTAGAGTGTGCAAAGGGGGGCTCCTTTTGAAGAATCTCAAATATGAAATATATTTTATCTTGTATAACACTTATTTTGGTTACTACATGATTCCATATGTGTTATTTTATAGTTTATGTCTTCACGATTATTCTACAATGTAGAAAATAGTAAAAATAAAGAAACCCTTGAATGAGTAGGTGTCAACGACACATTGAGCTGTTCTGAGTGGTCTGAGGTGGTTAGTGAATAACAAGCATTTTCAAGTACAACTGAGAAACAGCTCAGAGATTTAGTGATGCTCCTACGAAGACAACAGAGAAACAGCTCAGAGATTTAGTGATGCTCCTACGAAGACAACTGAGAAACAGCTCAGAGATTTAGTGATGCTCCTACGAAGACAACTGAGAAACAGCTCAGAGATTTAGTGATGCTCCTACGAAGACAACTGAGAAACAGCTCAGAGATTTAGTGATGCTCCTACGAAGACAACTGAGAAACAGCTCAGAGATTTAGTGATGCTGCTACGAAGACAACTGAGAAACAGCTCAGAGATTTAGTGATGCTCCTACGAAGACAACTGAGAAACAGCTCAGAGATTTAGTGATGCTCCTACGAAGACAACTGAGAAACAGCTCAGAGATTTAGTGATGCTCCTACGAAGACAACTGAGAAACAGCTCAGAGATTTAGTGATGCTCCTACGAAGACAACTGAGAAACAGCTCAGAGATTTAGTGATGCTCCTACGAAGACAACTGAGAAACAGCTCAGAGATTTAGTGATGCTCCTACGAAGACAACTGAGAAACAGCTCAGAGATTTAGTGATGCTCCTACGAAGACAACTGAGAAACAGCTCAGAGATTTAGTGATGCTGCTACGAAGACAACTGAGAAACAGCTCAGAGATTTAGTGATGCTCCTACGAAGACAACTGAGAAACAGCTCAGAGATTTAGTGATGCTGCTACGAAGACAACTGAGAAACAGCTCAGAGATTTAGTGATGCTCCTACGAAGACAACTGAGAAACAGCTCAGAGATTTAGTGATGCTCCTACGAAGGTTCTAACGATGCACTTTAGTGTTAAAGTGATGCTCCAGAGCTTTTAACAGCAGCCAGTAGTTGTGAATGTAGAGTTCACGAGCCACAACGAGCACCCCCCCCCCCCCCCCCGAAAATTGTGCACTTCCTCCTTTTATGTAGTTATTTTTATTTTTTTGCAATTCATGATATGATACAAATCCAATTTGTTCAATATGTTACAAATTTGTGAGCGCTTAAGATCACGGACTACATCTTCAAGGCGCTGTTGGGAAACTGGGCTGAGAGGAGAAAGAACAGTGTTGTCTGTCAGGGCCTGTAGTCATAGTCTTTATTGTCAGGGCCTGTAGTCAGTCTTTATTGTCAGGGCCTGTAGTCAGTCTTTATTGTCAGGGCCTGTAGTCATAGTCTTTATTGTCAGGGCCTGTAGTCAGTCTTTATTGTCAGGGCCTGTAGTCATAGTCTTTATTGTCAGGGCCTGTAGTCATAGTCTTTATTGTCAGGGCCTGTAGTCGTAGTCTTTATTGTCAGGGCCTGTAGTCGTAGTCTTTATTGTCAGGGCCTGTAGTCATAGTCTTTATTGTCAGGGCCTGTAGTCATAGTCTTTATTGTCAGGGCCTGTAGTCATAGTCTTTATTGTCAGGGCCTGTAGTCATAGTCTTTATTGTCAGGGCCTGTAGTCATAGTCTTTATTGTCAGGGCCTGTAGTCATAGTCTTTGTCAGGGCCTGTAGTCATAGTCTTTGTCAGGGCCTGTAGTCATAGTCTTTATTGTCAGGGCCTGTAGTCATAGTCTTTATTGTCAGGGCCTGTAGTCATAGTCTTTATTGTCAGGGCCTGTAGTCATAGTCTTTATTGTCAGGGCCTGTAGTCATAGTCTTTATTGTCAGGGCCTGTAGTCATAGTCTTTATTGTCAGGGCCTGTAGTCATAGTCTTTATTGTCAGGGCCTGTAGTCATAGTCTTTATTGTCAGGGCCTGTAGTCATAGTCTTTATTGTCAGGGCCTGTAGTCAGTCTTTATTGTCAGGGCCTGTAGTCATAGTCTTTATTGTCAGGGCCTGTAGTCATAGTCTTTATTGTCAGGGCCTGTAGTCATAGTCTTTATTGTCAGGGCCTGTAGTCATAGTCTTTATTGTCAGGGCCTGTAGTCAGTCTTTATTGTCAGGGCCTTTAGTCAGTCTTTATTGTCAGGGCCTGTAGTCATAGTCTTTATTGTCAGGGCCTGTAGTCATAGTCTTTATTGTCAGGGCCTGTAGTCATAGTCTTTATTGTCAGGGCCTGTAGTCAGTCTTTATTGTCAGGGCCTGTAGTCATAGTCTTTATTGTCAGGGCCTGTAGTCAGTCTTTATTGTCATGGCCTGTAGTCATAGTCTTTGTTGTCAGGGCCTGTAGTCATAGTCTTTGTCAGGGCCTGTAGTCATAGTCTTTGTCAGGGCCTGTAGTCATAGTCTTTATTGTCAGGGCCTGTAGTCATAGTCTTTATTGTCAGGGCCTGTAGTCATAGTCTTTATTGTCAGGGCCTGTAGTCATAGTCTTTATTGTCAGGGCCTGTAGTCATAGTCTTTATTGTCAGGGCCTGTAGTCATAGTCTTTATTGTCAGGGCCTGTAGTCATAGTCTTTATTGTCAGGGCCTGTAGTCATAGTCTTTATTGTCAGGGCCTGTAGTCATAGTCTTTATTGTCAGGGCCTGTAGTCATAGTCTTTATTGTCAGGGCCTGTAGTCGTAGTCTTTATTGTCAGGGCCTGTAGTCGTAGTCTTTATTGTCAGGGCCTGTAGTCGTAGTCTTTATTGTCAGGGCCTGTAGTCGTAGTCTTTATTGTCAGGGCCTGTAGTCATAGTCTTTATTGTCAGGGCCTGTAGTCATAGTCTTTATTGTCAGGGCCTGTAGTCATAGTCTTTATTGTCAGGGCCTGTAGTCATAGTCTTTATTGTCAGGGCCTGTAGTCATAGTCTTTATTGTCAGGGCCTGTAGTCATAGTCTTTATTGTCAGGGCCTGTAGTCATAGTCTTTATTGTCAGGGCCTTTAGTCATAACGTACCAGTATGTATTAATACACACATGTACCAGTATGTATTAATACACACATGTACCAGTATGTATTACTACACACATGTACCAGTATGTATTAATACACACATGTACCAGTATGTATTAATACACACATGTACCAGTATGTATTAATACACACATGTACCAGTATGTATTAAACACACATGTGCCAGTATGTATTAATACACACATGTACCAGTATGTATTAATACACACATGTACCAGTATGTATTAAACACACATGTGAATTGGAAATGTGTTATTTATTTTTTTGTGTGTGCATATTCCTACTCTCCCTGAGACTCTCTGAGGGAATAGGGTCAAGGGTCACCGTAGAATACCTTTCATACAGGCTTGTAACCCCACAGCAGGCTAATGAGTGTGAATAGGGTCAAGGGTCACCGAAGAATAGGCTTGTAACCCCACAGCAGGCTAATGAGTGTGAATAGGGTCAAGGGTCACCGTAGAATACCTTACATACAGGCTTGTTAACCCACAGCAGGCTAATGAGTGTGAATAGGGTCAAGGGTCACCGTAGAATACCTTACATACAGGCTTGTTAACCCACAGCAGGCTAATGAGTGTGAATAGGGTCAAGGGTCACCGTAGAGTCCCTTTTATACAGGCTTGTTAACCCACAGCAGGCTAATGAGTCAGGAGAAGGTGGTTCTTAAATGATGATGTCGTTTTTTTTAACTGACAAGTGGCACCGACTGTTTGTTTTACTATACAGTGTGTTGCGATTTAAATACAATTTGATTCTGTATTCTAGGACTTTGGTGGGCCGTCCCCATCCTGCTCAACTGAACCCCGACCAACGCTGTCACTGGGTCCTGACGGTAACCACGGTGACCGGGACCACACACCGCAGGGGCAGGAGATTGGTTACGCTGGAGGCCTTGACAGCTTCAGTGAAATACCTAGATTTAACATCGTAGTCAAAGAGGAGGAGGAAGATTTAGAGGAGTGGAGTTTTAATTATACAGGTAAGTAGCCGACTGAATGTTAACTAGAAATAAAATGGTTCTCTCTCAAGAGGGCAATGCAATTTGATGAGTTTTTAAAGATGGATTCCTCATTAGGGGAAACGGATCCACTGTTTGCCCCAGACAGACTCTTTGTTAATTCTTATGTTTTGTAGATGAAACGGATGTGAGCAGCTTGGTATTTTTTGTTGTTGCAGTATCTGCTGTTCTGTCACCCATGCAATGTCTGAGGAGGAAAATAACAGTGTTGGTTGTAATGATGTCTGAGGAGAAAAATAACAGTGTTGGCTGTAATGATGTCTGAGGAGGAAAATAACAGTGTTGGTTGTAATGATGTCTGAGGAGGAAATAACAGTGTTGGTTGTAATGATGTCTGAGGAGGAAAATAACAGTGTTGGTTGTAATGATGTCTGAGGAGGAAAATAACAGTGTTGGCTGTAATGATGTCTGAGGAGGAAAATAACAGTGTTGGTTGTAATGATGTCTGAGGAGGAAATAACAGTGTTGGTTGTAATGATGTCTGAGGAGGAAAATAACAGTGTTGGTTGTAATGATGTCTGAGGAGGAAAATAACAGTGTTGGTTGTAATGATGTCTGAGGGGGGAAAGAACAGTGTTGGCTGTAGTGATGTCTGAGGAGGAAAATAACAGTGTTGGTTGTAATGATGTCTGAGGAGGAAAATAACAGTGTTGGTTGTAATGATGTCTGTCTGAGGGTGTAAAGAACAGTGTTGGCTGTAATGATGTCTGAGGGGGGAAAGAACAGTGTTGGCTGTAATGATGTCTGAGGGGGGAAAGAACAGTGTTGGCTGTAATGATGTTTGTGGGGGGAAAGAACAGTGTTGGTTGTAATGATGTCTGAGGGGGGAAATAACAGTGTTGGCTGTAATGATGTCTGTGGGGGGAAAGAACAGTGTTGGTTGTAATGATGTCTGTGGGGGGAAAGAACAGTGTTGGTTGTAATGATGTCTGGGGGGGAAAGAACAGTGTTGGTTGTAATGATGTCTGTGGGGGGAAAGAACAGTGTTGGTTGTAATGATGTCTGTGGGGGGAAAGAACAGTGTTGGTTGTAATGATGTCTGAGGGGGGAAAGAACAGTGTTGGCTGTAATGATGTCTGAGGAGGAAAATAACAGTGTTGGTTGTAATGATGTCTGAGGGGGGAAAGAACAGTGTTGGCTGTAATGATGTCTGAGGAGAAAAATAACAGTGTTGGTTGTAATGATGTCTGAGGGGGGAAAGAACAGTGTTGGCTGTAATGATGTCTGAGGAGGAAAATAACAGTGTTGGTTGTAATGATGTCTGAGGAGGAAAATAACAGTGTTGGTTGTAATGATGTCTGAGGGGGGAAAGAACAGTGTTGGTTGTAATGATGTCTGTCTGAGGGTGTAAAGAACAGTGTTGGCTGTAATGATGTCTGAGGGGGGAAAGAACAGTGTTGGCTGTAATGATGTCTGAGGGGGGAAATAACAGTGTTGGCTGTAATGATGTTTGTGGGGGGAAAGAACAGTGTTGGTTGTAATGATGTCTGAGGGGGGAAATAACAGTGTTGGCTGTAATGATGTCTGTGGGGGGAAAGAACAGTGTTGGTTGTAATGATGTCTGTGGGGGGAAAGAACAGTGTTGGTTGTAATGATGTCTGGGGGGGAAAGAACAGTGTTGGTTGTAATGATGTCTGTGGGGGGAAAGAACAGTGTTGGTTGTAATGATGTCTGTGGGGGGAAAGAACAGTGTTGGTTGTAATGATGTCTGGGGGGGAAGAACAGTGTTGGTTGTAATGATGTCTGTGGGGGGAAAGAACAGTGTTGGTTGTAATGATGTCTGTGGGGGGAAAGAACACTGTTGGTTGTAATGATGTCTGAGGGGGGAAAGAACAGTGTTGGCTGTAATGATGTCTGAGGGGGGAAATAACAGTGTTGGCTGTAATGATGTTTGTGGGGGGAAAGAACAGTGTTGGTTGTAATGATGTCTGAGGGGGGAAAGAACAGTGTTGGCTGTAATGATGTCTGAGGGGGGAAATAACAGTGTTGGCTGTAATGATGTTTGTGGGGGGAAAGAACAGTGTTGGTTGTAATGATGTCTGAGGGGGGAAATAACAGTGTTGGCTGTAATGATGTCTGTGGGGGGAAAGAACAGTGTTGGTTGTAATGATGTCTGTGGGGGGAAAGAACAGTGTTGGTTGTAATGATGTCTGGGGGGGAAAGAACAGTGTTGGTTGTAATGATGTCTGTGGGGGGAAAGAACAGTGTTGGTTGTAATGATGTCTGTGGGGGGAAAGAACAGTGTTGGTTGTAATGATGTCTGGGGGGGAAAGAACAGTGTTGGTTGTAATGATGTCTGTGGGGGGAAAGAACAGTGTTGGTTGTAATGATGTCTGTGGGGGGAAAGAACAGTGTTGGCTGTAATGATGTCTGTGGGGGGAAAGAACAGTGTTGGTTGTAATGATGTCTGTGGGGGGAAAGAACAGTGTTGGTTGTAATGATGTCTGGGGGGGAAAGAACAGTGTTGGTTGTAATGATGTCTGTGGGGGGAAAGAACAGTGTTGGTTGTAATGATGTCTGTGGGGGGAAAGAACAGTGTTGGTTGTAATGATGTCTGAGGGGGGAAAGAACAGTGTTGGCTGTAATGATGTCTGAGGGGGGAAAGAACAGTGTTGGCTGTAATGATGTCTGAGGGGGGAAAGAACAGTGTTGGCTGTAATGATGTCTGAGGAGAAAAATAACAGTGTTGGTTGTAATGATGTCTGAGGGGGGAAAGAACAGTGTTGGCTGTAATGATGTCTGGGGGGGAAAGAACAGTGTTGGTTGTAATGATGTCTGAGGGGGGAAAGAACAGTGTTGGCTGTAATGATGTCTGAGGAGGAAAATAACAGTGTTGGCTGTAATGATGTCTGAGGGGGGAAAGAACAGTGTTGGCTGTAATGATGTCTGAGGGGGGGAAAGAACAGTGTTGGCTGTAATGATGTTTGTGGGGGGAAAGAACAGTGTTGGTTGTAATGATGTCTGAGGGGGGAAAGAACAGTGTTGGCTGTAATGATGTCTGTGGGGGGAAAGAACAGTGTTGGCTGTAATGATGTCTGAGGAGGAAAATAACAGTGTTGGCTGTAATGATGTCTGAGGGGGGAAAGAACAGTGTTGGCTGTAATGATGTCTGAGGGGGGAAAGAACAGTGTTGTCTGTAGTGATGTCTGAGGGGGGAAAGAACAGTGTTGGTTGTAATGATGTCTGAGGGGGAAAGAACAGTGTTGGCTGTAGTGATGTATGAGAAGGAAAGAACAGTGTTGACTGTAATGGTGTCTGTGGGGGGAAAGAACAGTGATGGCTGTAATGATGTCTGAGGGGAAAAGAACAGTGTTGGCTGTAGTGATGTCTGAGGGGGAAAGAACTGTGTTGGTTGTTTACAGTAACGTCTTTAGTTTCACGTGTTAGTTTCACCATTAAAGATTCCAGCTTTATTGTCCCATGTGGGCAATTAATTAGTCTGGTCCCGGACCTGCTTTCCTTGTTGCCGGGGCGATTTTAATTCCACGTGATGCAAACTTTCATCGACAGGGGGGGCGATAAAGTCCTAGTCAGACACATCCAACTTTTTTTATTTTTTTTAATCCCTAAAATTAATGTTTGCCTATTTTAAATGGTTTGGATGGTTATTTATTGTCTTGAGACAGACAGATATAGTGTTATTTTATTTCTGTCACGGCCTCCTACCCACGGTCCCCTACCCACGGCCCCCTACCCACAGCCCCCTATCCACGGCCCCCTACCCACAGCCCCCTATCCACGGCCCCCTACCCACGGCCCCCTACCCACGGCCCCCTACCCACGGCCCCCTACCCACAGCTCCCTACCCACAGCCTCCTACCCACGGCCCCCTACCCACAGCCCCCTACCCACAGCCCCCTACCCACAGCCTCCTACCCACAGCCCCCTACCCACAGCCCTCTACCCACAGCCCTCTACCCACAGCCCCCAACCACAGCCCCCTACCCACAGCCCCCTACCCACAGCCCCCTACCCACAGCCTCCTACCCACAGCCCCCTACCCACGGCCTTCTACCCACAGCCCCCTACCCACAGCCTTCTACCCACGGCCTTCTACCCACAGCCTCCTACCCACGGCCCCCTACCCACGGCCCCCTACCCACGGCCTCCTACCCACAGCCTTCTACCCACAGCCCCCTACCCACAGCCTCCTAACCACAGCCCCCTACCCACAGCCTTCTACCCACAGCCTTCTACCCACAGCCTCCTACCCACAGCCTCCTACCCACAGCCTCCTACCCCCAGCCTTCTACCCACAGCCTCCTACCCACAGCCTCCTACCCACAGCCCTCTACCCACAGCCCCCTACCCACAGCCCCCTACCCACAGCCTCCTACCCACAGCCCCCTACCCACAGCCCTCTACCCACAGCCCTCTACCCACAGCCCCCAACCACAGCCCCCTACCCACAGCCCCCTACCCACAGCCCCCTACCCACAGCCCCCTACCCACAGCCTCCTACCCACAGCCCCCTACCCACGGCCTTCTACCCACAGCCCCCTACCCACAGCCTTCTACCCACGGCCTTCTACCCACAGCCTCCTACCCACGGCCTCCTACCCACAGCCTCCTACCCACAGCCTCCTACCCACAGCCCCCTACCCACAGCCTCCTACCCACAGCCCCCTACCCACAGCCTCCTACCCACGGCCCCCTACCCACAGCCTCCTACCCACAGCCTTCTACCCACAGCCTTCTACCCACAGCCTCCTACCCACAGCCTCCTACCCACAGCCTCCTACCCACAGCCTCCTACCCACAGCCTCCTACCCCCAGCCTTCTACCCACAGCCTCCTACCCCCAGCCTCCTACCCACAGCCTCCTACCCACAGCCCCCTACCCACAGCCCCCTACCCACGGCCTTCTACCCACAGCCCCCTACCCACGGCCTTCTACCCACAGCCCCCTACCCACAGCCTCCTACCCACAGCCTCCTACCCACAGACCCCTACCCACGGCCTTCTACCCACGGCCTCCTACCCACGGCCTTCTACCCACAGCCCCCTACCCACATCCCCCTACCCACAGCCTCCTACCCACAGCCTCCTACCCACAGCCCCCTACCCACAGCCTCCTACCCACAGCCCCCTACCCACAGCCTCCTACCCACAGCCTCCTACCCACGGCCCCCTACCCACAGCCTCCTACCCACAGCCCCTACCCACAGCCTTCTACCCACAGCCTTCTACCCACAGCCTCCTACCCACAGCCTCCTACCCACAGCCTCCTACCCACAGCCTCCTACCCCCAGCCTCCTACCCACAGCCTCCTACCCCCAGCCTTCTACCCACAGCCTCCTACCCACAGCCCCCTACCCACAGCCCCCTACCCACAGCCCCCTACCCACAGCCTCCTACCCACAGCCCCCTACCCACAGCCCTCTACCCACAGCCCTCTACCCACAGCCCCCAACCACAGCCCCCTACCCACAGCCCCCTACCCACAGCCCCCTACCCACAGCCCCCTACCCACAGCCTCCTACCCACAGCCCCCTACCCACGGCCTTCTACCCACAGCCCCCTACCCACAGCCTTCTACCCACGGCCTTCTACCCACAGCCTCCTACCCACGGCCCCCTACCCACGGCCTCCTACCCACAGCCTCCTACCCACAGCCTCCTACCCACGGCCCCCTACCCACAGCCTCCTACCCACAGCCCCCTACCCACAGCCTCCTACCCACAGCCTCCTACCCACGGCCCCCTACCCACAGCCTCCTACCCACAGACTCCTACCCACAGCCCCTACCCACAGCCTTCTACCCACAGCCTTCTACCCACAGCCTCCTACCCACAGCCCCCTACCCACAGCCTCCTACCCACAGCCTCCTACCCCCAGCCTTCTACCCACAGCCTCCTACCCCCAGCCTTCTACCCACAGCCTCCTACCCACAGCCTCCTACCCACAGCCTCCTACCCACAGCCCCCTACCCACAGCCCCCTACCCACGGCCTTCTACCCACAGCCCCCTACCCACAGCCTCCTACCCACAGACCCCTACCCACGGCCTTCTACCCACAGCCTCCTACCCACGGCCCCCTACCCACATCCCCCTACCCACAGCCCCCTACCCACAGCCTCCTACCCACAGCCCCCTACCCACGGCTCCCTACCCACGGCCTCCTACCCACGGCCTCCTACCCACGGCCTCCTACCCACAGCCTCCTACCCACAGCCTCCTACCCACAGCCCCCTACCCACAGCCTCCTACCCACATCCTCCTACCCACAGCCTCCTACCCACAGCCTCCTACCCACAGCCTCCTACCCACATCCTCCTACCCACAGCCGCCTACCCACAGATGGACAATACTTTAAATCCCTCTGATGATACTTTAATGCCCCTCGAGGAGATGATTTATTAGTTTAATACATGAACCTAGAGCGCTACAGTAGATTGTGATACCCTAGTTCCTGTATAGGGCCAGGTCAAAAGTAGTGTGCTATATAGGAAATAGGGTAGCATCTGGGACGCACCATAACTCTTGTTTTATCCCTACTGTTGTAACAGGAGAGAGTCCAAACCCCAGCTCTAGTGACGAGGCATCAGCAGAACGACGCCAGGAGAATCGCACAGCTAAGAAGACGTTTTACCGCTGCCCGGAGTGTGGGAAAGAGTTTCCTCACCCATCAAAACTACAGAGACATCTTAGAACACACACAGGAGAGAAACCATATCCTTGCTCTGTGTGCGGGAAGAGATTCAGTGATACAGGGACCCTCAAAACACACGAGAGGTTGCACACAGGAGAGAAACCGTACATCTGCCCGGAAAAGAACTGTTGGAAGAGGTTTGTCAGCCAAGGAGAGTTAAAACTACACCATCGGACACACACCGGAGAGAAACCTTGCCACTGCTCTGTGTGTGGGAAGAGTTTCTCACGTATGTGGCACTTGAAGGTCCACATGATGACGCACGCCGGAGAGAAGCAGAGACTCAGCATGAAAAAACCTTTCCCATGCTCTGAGTGTGAGAGGGGCTGCAACTCTGCAGCAGAGCTCAAGATGCACCAGAGGATGCACACTGGGGAGAGACCTTACCAGTGTTCCACATGCAAAAAGACCTTTGTTTTCCCAAGCTCTCTAACAAGACATGAACAATCCCATATAAGCGAAGCGAATAGTACCGCCAAGCCGTACAGCTGCTCAGAATGTGGGAAGGAATTCACTCAGCCGTGGACCTTAAAGATACACATGCGCCAGCACACCGGAGAGAAACCGTACCACTGCTCTCAATGCGAGAAGAGGTTCTCGTCATCGTCACTCCTTAAAAGACACCAGAGGGTTCACACCGGAGAGAAACCATTCCAGTGCTCCGACTGCGGAAAGAGTTTCTCCTCGTCAGCGAATAGAACCAGTCACCGTCGTCGTATCCATGAAGGTATACAGGGTGGGTCACAGCGGCAGGAGGCCACCTCTGTGGACGGTACCAGTAAGGTAGGTTTATATGGTGTATCCAGTGCAATTTTGTATTTATTTTCCTTCTTAATAAGTTTTTTTTTTAAATCTGTGTTGGTGGATTCCAGATTTCCTGCTTATTTCTTTCTGATTCCAGGAATCTTCCAACCTGTATTTCTGGAAAAAATTTGAATTTTTTAAGAAACTTACTGGAATTTTGCACCCTTAAACCAGTCATTAAGGCCCTTAACACAATATAACTAAGAATAATGCTGCTGTTGACATATTATACTGAATGAGTTGTCTGATTATTAACCCTAGGCTTATGTTGACCAAAACAACCAGGTTGAACCCACAGTTGTAGAGGAGTCTGGTCTCAGTCTAGTACCAGATGTCAAAGTAAAAGAAGAGGAGGAAGATCCTGCTTTTGGTGAGTTCAAAGATTAATTTATTAAGGTATGGGTTAGCCTACACATTCACGTTTACTTTATTTTAGGAAATTTAAATAAATTGTGTATTTCCAATTACCCAAATTAAGAAACATCTATATTATTGACAGTCTCAAATCTTAACATATTTGAGGTGCTTACTTATCCATACGACCTCTTTACCACAGCAGAGAGACCTGAACATTGCTCTGAGAGTGAGGAGAGTCCCTCTACATTAGGAGGACCTGACCAACACCAGGAGAACAACAAAGCTCTGGGCCCTCACATCTGCTCAACGTGTGGAAAAGAACTATCCAGCTCCTACAAACTAATGCTACACCAGAGAACACACACAGGAGAGAAGCCTTACGAGTGTATGGTGTGTGGGAAGGGCTTCTCCCAAGCCGCAAACCTCAAGACGCACCAGAAAGTGCACAGTGGAGAGAAGCCGTACCCCTGCTCTGACTGCGGGAGCAGGTTTACTCACATGGGAGACTTGAAGAGACACCAGTTGTTGCACTCGGGTGAGAAACCTTATAGCTGCCCCGAGTGCGGGAAGAGTTTTTCTCAGTTGGCGCACCTAAAATCTCACCAACAGACACACACAGGGGAGAAACCTTTCCTCTGTGCTCATTGTGAAAAGACTTTCTCCACTGCGGCCAAGCTGAAGAACCACGAGAGAGTGCACACTGGCGAGAGACCTTACTGCTGCTCCTACTGCCCCAAGCGCTTTGCTCTATCTGGGACACTTGTGAAGCATGAACGACTCCACACCGGAGAAACGCCGTACCAATGTGGAGAATGCGGTAAGGGATTTGCTCAACTGGTGTCCTTGAAAATACATGCCCAATCACACACTGGAGTCAACTTCTACAAATGTTTCCATTGTGACCAGAGCTTCTCCACTTCAACCAAGCTGAAGGAACATCAGAGAATCCACACTGGGGAGAACCTGTACCAATGCACCGAATGTGGGAAGAGTTTCACTATCGAGTCAAAGCTGCTGAAACACCAGAGAGTTCACACTGGAGAGAAACCGTATCAGTGCTCCGGGTGTGGAATGAGGTTCTCGCTCTCTGAGAACCTACTGAGACACCAGCGTAACTCTTCGGGGATCTGTGGTGCTGTGAGCCTTAACCAGGCTACTGGGAGTGGGATTCCACTTCTACAAGATGCTGCTGTCTTCCCGAATATACTGGTCAAGGTCGGTGGAAATTATTATCCTATCAACCCAACTTTTGTCCAAGTTGCTGTGGTCCTCTCAATAAAGCTCAACTTTTGTCCTTCATATAGGGCCAATCTTTCACCTTTAATTCTAAAGGCCCATATCCCAGATACAGATTAAGACTAGCCCTGGACTAAGTATTAGCCTTGTCGTTAGAGCAATGGGCCAGTAACCAAAAGGTTGCTGGATCGAATCCCAGAGTTTACAAGGTAAAAAATATGTTGTTCTGCCCCTGAACAAGGCAGTTAACCCACTGTTCCCCGATAGGCTATCATCTTAAGTAAGAATTTGTTCTTAAAATCTCTTGCGACGAGCAATCCCGGATCCGGGATCGTAATCATAGCCTCAAACGAATTAGCATAACGCAGCGGACATAAATACCCCTAGTAACTTTTCCTATTCATGAAAATCGCAAATGAAATAAATATATTCAAACACAAGCTTAGCCTTTTGTTAACAACACTGCCGTCTCAGATTTTCAAAATATGCGTTACAGCCAACGCTAGACAAGCATTTGTGTAAGTTTATCATGGCATAATGCTATGCTAGGCTCTGCTGGCAGCAGGCAACATTTTCACGAAACTAAGAAAAGCAACCAAATTAAATCATTTACTTTTGAAGAACTTCGGATGTTTTCACTCAGGAGACTCCCAGTTAGATAGCAAATGTTCTTTTTTTCCCAAAATATTATTTTTGTAGGCGAAATAGCTCCAGTTTGTTCATCATGCTTGGCTGAGAAATCAACCGGAAAATGCTACCACTACAACGCCAAACTTTTTTCAAAATGAACTCCATAATATCGACAGAAACACGGCAAACGTTGTTTAGGATCCATCCTCAAGGTGTTTTTAACATATCTATTCGATAATATATCCGTCGAGGCAGTTGGTTTCTCATAAGAAGTGATTGGAAAAATGGCTACCTCAGTATTGTACGCAAGATTTTCTGCGGGAGTCACCATGTGACCGACCACTTGCGATATATGGTCCCTTACGGCTATTCTTCAATGGAAATGCGTAAAAAGACGTCAACTCATTCGTAGCTCATTCACATCCATATAAGGAGTCATTGGCATGAGGCGGTTTTAAAAAATGCGGCTCTTCCTGGTTGGATTTTTATCTGGGTTTCGCCTGTAACATCAGTTCTGTGGCACTCACAGACAATATCTTTGCAGTTTTGGAAACGTCATAGTGTTTTCTTTCCAAAGCTTCAATTATATGCATAGTCGAGCATCTTTTCGTGACAAAATATCTTGTTTAAAACGGGAACGTTTTTCATCCAAAAATTTGAATAGCGCCCCCTAATGCATAACTGGTTTTTAACTGACTTGCCTAGTTAAATAAAGGTAAAATAAAATAAAAAATGTACAAAAATGATCCATTGGGAGACTCTCCATTGAGCATGCATTTTAGTCAGGACTGTGGTGCAGCAGGGCCACAGCCTTGATACCAGCTGAGCGTGGTTCCCTTAACAAGGGTGAGGCAGCCCTCTAATGGACTCCCTATAGACTTCAAGGTCTGCAGCTCTCACTATGGGGAAAGAGCGTTCTGAAGAGCACATGTCACTTGAGGTTTGGCTAGTCCTGTCCTGCAGCTTTTGGCTAGTCCTGTCCTGCAGCGTTTGGCTAGTCCTGTCCTGCACCGTTTGGCTAGTCCTGTCCTGCACCGTTTGGCTAGTCCTGTCCTGCACCGTTTGGCTAGTCCTGTCCTGCAGCGTTTGGCTAGTCCTGTCCTGCAGCGTTTGGCTAGTCCTGTCCTGCAGCGTCTGGCTAGTCCTGTCCTGCAGCCTCTGGCTAGTCCTGTCCTGCAGCGTCTGGCTAGTCCTGTCCTGCAGCGACCCCTGTAGAGCTCTGGAAGATCCAAGATGAGCCTTTTATCTTAATAGAAGCCCGTCTGTTTGCATCACGCTGTCACCTATCTCCTGTCATGCTGTCTCCTGTCACGCTGTCTCCTGTCTCCTTTGAGTCTCGTCGACTCTGCCCCCTAGACAGTGTGAAACCACCTGCGCTGTCACGAGAACACAGAAGTTTAATCTGTATCCTGGGAAAGTGACTCCAACGTCTCTTCATTCAGGTGGCCAGGGCCTAAAATTAACACCTGCCATCTGCCGGTTTTGTTTCTTAACTGGAAAATGAATCGCACAAAGTCCAAGAACTGCGACTACTGGCTGGGGGGCTGTGCTCACGTGAAGAGCTGAGTTAAAATATTCATTTTTAGAAGCGCAGGGCACAGGTATAAAAGTTTGTCTAATTTACTTGAAAAGAAAAGTCGACTGAAGTGTCACGGTGTGTTTCTTTTCGATCTACGTGGTTTTGTTCACAAGCTAGGTTGGTTTTTCAATGTTTGAGTTTCAACACGCTAGGGAAGAGAACGTAGCACTTCTACTAGTCAGACTCAATCTCACAAGCACAAACATGACTACCGAGTCCCGTTCCCACGGTAACCCACCGCCCTTAACTTCTTATGGCTGGGCATTTCAACTCATCCCCTATTGAAGATACAGTGGGATATTGGTCATCTTGCACTTCCTAAGGCTTCCACTCGATGTCAACAGTCTTTAGAACCTTGTTTGATGCTTCTACTGTGAAGGGGGGCCGAATGAGAGGGGAACGAGTCAGAGGTCTGCCAGGAGCAGCTGACCATGCGCGGTCACGTGGAAGTTAGCTTGCGTTCCATTGCATTTCTACAGACACGGGAATTCTCCGGTTGGAACATTATTGAAGATTTATGTTTAAAAAATCCTATAGATTGATTCTATACTTCGTTTGACATGTTTCTACGGACTGTAATGGAACTTTTAAGTTTTCGTCTGCTCCTAGTAAACGCGTGTCTGCTCGGGCGTCATTAATATGGACTACAGGACTAAACGCGTGAACAACAAGGAGGTATTTGGACATAAATTATGAACTTTATCGAACAAATCAAACATTTATTGTGGAACTGGGATTCCTGGGAGTGCATTCTGATGAAGATCATCAAAGGTAAGTTAATATTTATAACGCTATTTCTGACTAATGTTGACTCCACAACATGGCGGATATCTGTTTGGCTGTTTTGGTCTCCGAGTGCTGTACTCAGATTATTGCATGGTATTTTTCCGTAAAGTTAAAAAAAAATCTGAGAAACCGGTTGCATTAAGGATAAGTTTATCTAAAGTTCCATGTATAACAGTTGTATCTTTTATCAATGTTTATAATGAGTATTTCTGTAAATTGATGTGGCTCTCTGCAAAATCACCGCATGTTTTGGAACTACTGAACATAACACGACAATGTAAAATTTGATTTTTGGATATTAATATGCACTTTATCAAACAAAACATACATGTATTGTGTAACATGAAGTCCTATGAGTGTCATCTGATGAAGATCATCAAAGGTTAGTGATACATTTTATCTCTATTTCTGCTTTATGGCTGTTTTTTTTCTGTGACTTGGCGGTGACCTAACATAATCGTTTAGTGTGCTTTCGCTGTAAAGCCTTTTTGAAATCGGACACTTTGGTGGGATTAACAACAAGATTACCTTTTAAAATTGTATAAAATACTTGTATGTTTGCTGAATTTGAATGATGAGATTTCTGTTTGAATTTGCCGCCCTGCACAAAAAAGTGATTGGACTAAATACCACATTACTTTTTACTAGCAACACATGTATTGTTTTTTGAAACATGACAAAGCATGCACATCTGTTTTTTTGTGTTTTGTTGGTGTCATTTAAGCACCGATATTATTAATAGTTTAGCTGGTAAGACATTTTAGTCGCTGGTGGACCAAAAATAACATTTTAAGGCCATTTGCACCATTTTGATTGTTATTCTCCATCCTAAATAAACGTTTATTATTTTCTCACCAGGCTGGGCACAAACCCACAGAGTCTCTGCCTTCTGACCAGAGCCAGAGTGAAGCCTCCACTCAAACTGCTGGGAGGACTGTTGACGTGAAAGAGGAGGAGCAAACACTTGGACTGAAGATTAAAACTGAAGAACTGGAGGAGGAGGAGGAAGAAGAAGAAGAAGAGGAGGAGGAGGAGGAAGAAGAGGAGGAGGAAGTTGTTGGGCTGATTAATTCTGATGGAGAAGAAATGGACTGGGATCCTTCTCTTCTTGGTATGTTGAGATGAGTTTGTGAGTCAGGTAAACTTTCCCAAAATGCCCAGGTTTTTCAGAAATCCTGGTTGGAAGATTCCCGGAATCGGCAGGGAATAAACAGGAAATCCGGAATCCTCCAGCCAGGATTTCAGATTTTCTCTTGACTCGTCTGCTGCTTTGTTTAACCTGTTCCAATTTTTTTCACACAGGATATAATCCCAGTCAGAGTTCTGACATTGAAGAGAGTCCCTCTACATCAGGAGAACCTGAACATCACCAGGAGAATCACAACGCTAAGAGCTCTCACTGCTGTTCAGTGTGTGGAAAAGACTGCCAAAAATTATCGGCGCTACAAAAACACATGAGAATTCACACAGGAGAGAAGCCTTACCCCTGTACTTTGTGTGGAAACCAATTCCGTGAGAAGGGACACCTGAAAGCACATCTGAAAACACACACTGGAGAGAAACCTTACCACTGCCCCACCTGTGGGATGAAGTTTGCCCATTTGGGAGCCATGAAAATACACCTGCTGACACACACTGGAGAGAAACCTTACCCCTGCTCTGTGTGTGGGAAGAGTTTTACCCAATCATCGCGTTTGAAGCAACATTTCCGGACGCACACAGGTGAGAAACCTTACTCCTGCTCTGTATGCAGGAAGAGTTTTGCAAGACCAGCAGACCTTAAAGTCCACCACAGAGATCACACAGGGGAGAAACCTTACAGCTGCACTGAATGTGGCCAGAGCTTCACCAGTTCCCACAACCTATGGAAACATCAGAAGACCCATCTACCACCTGGACTACCACAACCTGTTGAGTTTGACAACCACAACCAAACACCAGAGATGAATGCTAAAAACGAAGGACTGAATGAGGAAGATGAGGAGGAGGAGGAGGAATTTGGTGTTCTGATCAATTCTGATGGAGAAGAAGTTGGATTGGACTTGGATCCTCCTCGTCTCAATCCTCCGAGTTCCGAGGAAGAGGAGAGTCCGTCAACATCAGGAGAAACTGAACAACACCAGGTGAACCACAATACAGCTCTGAGGTACAGCTGCTCTGTGTGTGGGAAGCAGTTCAACCACAAAGGACATCTGAGAAGACACGAGAGTGTACATTCAGTTGAAAAACCTTATGGTTGCTCAGACTGCGACAAGATGTTCGGTTCCACCATAGCTCTGAATAGACACAAGAAGTTGCACAGAGAAGAGAAACCTCACATTTGCACAGTGTGTGGGAAAGGTTTTGTTCAACTGTCACGTTTGAAGGAACACTACCCAACGCACTCGGGAGAGAAACCACACTGCTGCTCTGTGTGTGGGAAACGCTTCACTACTGCGTCGTACCTCAAAACGCACAGCAAAGTCCACATGGGGGAGAGTCCTTATACCTGTAACATATGTAGGAGAGATTGCCAGAAGTTGTCCGCATTCAAGTTACACATGAGGATCCACACAGGAGAGAAGCCCTTCAGTTGCACTGTGTGCGAGAAGCAGTTCACTCAGAAAAGACATCTGCAAGACCACCAGAAAGTACACACTGGAGAGAAACCGTACCCCTGCCCCCATTGTGACAAGCGGTTCAGCTTCTCCTCTGCCTTAAAAAGACATCAGCAGTTACACACAGGAGAAAAACCCCACTGCTGCTTTGTGTGTGGGAATAGTTTCTCTCAAGCAGGGCGCCTGAAAGAACACCTACGGACGCACTCGGGAGAGAGACCTTTCTCCTGCTCTGTCTGCGAGAAAACCTTCAGAAAAGCTTCTGAACTCACGATACACAACAGATCTCATACAGGAGAGAGACCGTACAGCTGTGCCGAATGTGGTAAGACATTCACCAGTTCTATGAAGCTGGGACGACACAAGAAGATCCATCAGAACACAAAAACTGAAGAGGTTCGGACTAAAGATGTGAAGAGTATTCCATAAGTATTGATGATGATGATGAAGAAGTGGAGGCTGCCTCCGCAGTTAGTGGATGCTAGTAGGGTGAAGAGGAGAAGGAGCAGCCTCTACAGTCAATGGATGCTAGTAGGGTGAAGAGGAGGAGGAGGAGGAGCCTCTACAGTTAGTGGAAGCTAGTAAGATGAAGAGGAGGAGCCTCTACAGTTAGTGGATGCTAGTAGGGTGAAGAGGAAGAGGAGGAGCCTCTACAGTCAATGGATGCTAGTAGGGTGAAGAGGAGGAGGAGGAGGAGCCTCTACAGTTAGTGGAAGCTAGTAAGATGAAGAGGAGGAGCCTCTACAGTCAGTGGATGCTAGTAGGGCGGATAATCGTGATGATTGAAAGAGTGCCGCTTGATGACCGACCGTTGGTCTCCTAACGAGGTGCCGGTTTAGACTGGGAATGATGAACAATGATGACCTCATAATGTTAAAAAAACATATATATATATCTGCACACTGATGCATGTTTTCCAAGAATTGTATTTTTTATTTTAAGTGAGCAATGTTTTTGTGAAAGGTTAATGGTTTCAAGATTAAGCCAATTTGTATCAAATACATTTAAACTATAAAAACAGAAAGAGAATAGCATGAAAAGGTGTATAACGACAGCAGACTGAACGGTATGAAGCAGACAAACAAAACATACTATCACACATCAGTCAATCCAACGTGAGAAATGACATGAGCAAACGAGCCGGTGGTGTCTATAAACATTTTTAATAAAGTGCTCATTGTTCTTTCTATTTTATTATGGTTAATTCATGTGATTAAATATGCTAATTATGCAACAATCCAAATATTAGGTTTGTAGTCCGTAGAGTAGCTCTTCTTCCCTGTTCTTAACACTTTACAATAACTTCTCTTTTAATATCAATGTTCATAATCTTAGCAAACGATGTTAGTTGTTTTAGAAAGTAGGATATTGCTGAAAGAAGCGTGTGTGTGTGTGTGGACAATCATTTCAGAATGAGGTGTTTGTGGAATAGTGATATGGATGTGATGTCATAATCATGTTACGTGATGTCATAATCATGTCACGTGATGTCATAATCATGTTACGTGAACAATGGAAATAAAAGTATAGATAGTGAATGTGCTAGTCCTTTCATTGTCCGCAGTCGTTGTTGATGTTGTTGATGACATTTACACTACGGCATGCCACTACTACGACACCTCTTCAACATATGTGGTTTCTGGTTTTAGTGGAGAGGATCTAGCCTGGTACAACCATCCAGAGGTCTCGTGAGCTTGCGTTCCGATTCGCTACAGCGGTAATCAGTGGCGTCGTCCTGCTTCATGCTTCCGGGGGTCCTGTCCCCATCTTTTTTTGAACGGGCTTTGACAATTCTATCATCAAATTTGTGAAATATTATAAACTTGGTGGTATATTGGCCTATACCACACCCCCTCGGGCCTTATTGCTTTATTATACCGAGGCTGTCAGCCAATCAGCATTCAGATTATATTCTTGTTTGTGGATGAATGTACTTCTCCCAGATGAATTTGATGATGTTTTTACAATGAAGACCATTCAAAACCATTCAAAACTCCTCTACAAAAGGGAATAGACTACGAGGCTACTTCCTGGAAAATGACGGATCACTTTCGTACCGTATACCCAAGCTAGCATTGGAAGGGCGAGAAGTGTGGGGGACGATCGAGAGGATGAGTGGGGTTCAGAAGGGATAGTATCCCGTGTTGACCAGTGGGAGGATATGGCAGTAAGAGAGGAGGAAGTGGGGTTCAGAAGGGATAGGACCCCGTGTTGACCAGTGGGAGGATATGGCAGTAAGAGAGGAGGAAGTGGGGTTCAGAAAGGGATAGGATCCCGTGTTGACCAGTGGGAGGATATGGCAGTAAGAGAGGAGGAAGCGGAGACGATGGCTAAAGCGTTTCTCCTCTGTCAGAAGGAGAGAGAGAACGAGAGGGGACGCACCCTACTATGGTAGAGATGAAGAGGGCAATAGGCTGGGTTTCGCTGTCAGAAGGAGAGAGAGAACGAGAGGGGAACCACCCTACTATGGTAGAGGTGAAGAGGGCAATAGGCTGGGTTTCTCTGTCAGAAGGAGAGAGAGAACGAGAGGGGAACCACCCTACTATGGTAGAGGTGAAGAGGGCAATAGGCTGGGTTTCTCTGTCAGAAGGAGAGAGAGAACGAGAGGGGAACCACCCTACTATGACAGACGGGAACCACCCTACTATGGTAGAGATGAAGAGGGCAATAGGCTGGGTTTCTCTGTCAGAAGGAGAGAGAGAACGAGAGGGGAAGCACCCTACTATGGTAGAGGTGAAGAGGGCAATAGGCTGGGTTTCTCTGTCAGAAGGAGAGAGAACGAGAGGGGAACCACCCTACTATGACAGAGGGGAACCACCCTACTATGGTAGAGATGAAGAGGGCAATAGGCTGGGTTTCTCTGTCAGAAGGAGAGAGAGAACGAGAGGGGAACCACCCTACTATGGTAGAGGTGAAGAGGGCAATAGGCTGGGTTTCTCTGTCAGAAGGAGAGAGAGAACGAGAGGGGAACCACCCTACTATGGTAGAGGTGAAGAGGGCAATAGTCTGGGTTTCTCTGTCAGAAGGAGAGAGAGATCGAGAGGGGAACCACCCTACTATGGTAGAGGGGACGCACCCTACTATGGCAGAGGGGACGCACCCTACTATGACAGAGGGGAACCACCCTACTATGGTAGAAATGAAGAGGGCAATAGGCTGGGTTTCTCTGTCAGAAGGAGAGAGAGAACGAGAGGGGAACCACCCTACTATGGTAGAGATGAAGAGGGCAATAGGCTGGGTTTCTCTGTCAGAAGGAGAGAGAGAACGAGAGGGGAACCACCCTACTATGGTAGAGGTGAAGAGGGCAATAGGCTGGGTTTCTCTGTCAGAAGGAGAGAGAGAACGAGAGGGGACGCACCCTACTATGACAGAGGGGAAGCACCCTACTATGGTAGAGATGAAGAGGGCAATAGGCTGGGTTTCTCTGTCAGAAGGAGAGAGAGAACGAGAGGGGACGCACCCTACTATGGTAGAGGTGAAGAGGGCAATAGGCTGGGTTTCTCTGTCAGAAGGAGAGAGAGAACGAGAGGGGAACCACCCTACTATGGTAGAGGTGAAGAGGGCAATAGGCTGGGTTTCTCTGTCAGGAGAGAGAGAACGAGAGGGGAACCACCCTACTATGGTAGAGGTGAAGAGGGCAATAGGCTGGGTTTCTCTGTCAGAAGGAGAGAGAGAACGAGAGGGGAACCACCCTACTATGGTAGAGGTGAAGAGGGCAATAGGCTGGGTTTCTCTGTCAGAAGGAGAGAGAGAACGAGAGGGGAACCACCCTACTATGGTAGAGGTGAAGAGGGCAATAGGCTGGGTTTCTCTGTCAGAAGGAGAGAGAGAACGAGAGGGGAACCACCCTACTATGGTAGAGGTGAAGAGGGCAATAGGCTGGGTTTCTCTGTCAGAAGGAGAGAGAGAACGAGAGGGGAACCACCCTACTATGGTAGAGGTGAAGAGGGCAATAGGCTGGGTTTCTCTGTCAGAAGGAGAGAGAGAACGAGAGGGGAACCACCCTACTATGGTAGAGGTGAAGAGGGCAATAGGCTGGGTTTCTCTGTCAGAAGGAGAGAGAGAACGAGAGGGGAACCACCCTACTATGGTAGAGGTGAAGAGGGCAATAGGCTGGGTTTCTCTGTCAGAAGGAGAGAGAGAACGAGAGGGGAACCACCCTACTATGGTAGAGGTGAAGAGGGCAATAGGCTGGGTTTCTCTGTCAGAAGGAGAGAGAGAACGAGAGGGGAACCACCCTACTATGGTAGAGGTGAAGAGGGCAATAGGCTGGGTTTCTCTGTCAGAAGGAGAGAGAGAACGAGAGGGGAACCACCCTACTATGGTAGAGGTGAAGAGGGCAATAGGCTGGGTTTCTCTGTCAGAAGGAGAGAGAGAACGAGAGGGGAACCACCCTACTATGGTAGAGGTGAAGAGGGCAATAGGCTGGGTTTCTCTGTCAGAAGGAGAGAGAGAACGAGAGGGGAACCACCCTACTATGGTAGAGGTGAAGAGGGCAATAGGCTGGGTTTATTTTGTTTGTACCTTTTATTTTGACAGAGAGTCAAAGCTGAGACCGAGGTCTCTTTCCCAGATGAGCCCTGGATAGCACCACAATACTGGGGTGGCAGGGTACCCTAGTGGTTAGAGTGTTGGACTAGTAACCGGAAGGTTGCAAGTTCAAACCCCCTAGTTGACAAGGTACAAATCTGTCGTTCAGCCCCTGAACAGGCAGTTAACCTACTGTTCCTAGGCCGTCATTAAAAATAAGAATTTGTTTTTAACTGACTTGCCTAATTAAATTAAGGTAAAATAAAAAAAAATCTACCTATACTGAACATAAAGATAAAATGTTTGTCCCATCTTTCATGAGCTGAAATAACATATCTGAAATGTTCCATGTGCTTATTTAGCACAAATGTGTTTACATCCCTGTTAGTGAGCATTTCTCATCCGCCAAGATAATCCATCCACCTGACAGGTGTGGCATATCAAGAAGCTGATTAAACAGCGTGATCATTACACAGGTGCACCTTGTGCTGGGGACAATAAAAAGCCACTTTAAAATGTGCAGTTTTATCACACAAGACAATCCCACAGATGTCTCAAGTTTTGAGGTAGTGTGCAATTGGCATATGCTGCCTGCAGGAATGTCCACCAGAGCTGTTGCCAGAGAATTTAACATTTCTCTATCATAATGTTGTTTTAGAGAATTTGGCAGTACATTCAGAACCACAGACCACTTGTAACCACGGCAGCCCAGGACCTCCACATCCGGTCTCTTCACCTTCTGGATCATCTGAGACCAGCCACCTGGACAGCTGATGAAACTGTGGGTTTGCACAACTGAATAATTTCTGCACAAACTGTCAGAAGCCATCTCAGGGAAGCTCATCTGGGTGCTCGTCGTCCTCACCATGGTCTTGACCTGACTGCAATTCGGCGTCGTAACCAACTTCCGCGGGCAAATGCTCGCCTTCGATGGTCACTGGCACGCTGGAGAAGTGTGTTCTTCACGAATGAATCACGGTTTTAACTGTACCGCGCAGATGGCGTGTAATGTGTATGGCGTCATGTGGATCCGCCGCCATCACCTCATGTTTCAGCATGATAATACACGGCCCCATGTCGCGAGGATCTGTACGCAATTCCTGGAAGCTGAAAATGTCAGTTCATCCATGGCCTGCACACTCACCAGACATGCCACCCATTTTTGGGATGCTCTGCATGTTTCCATTTTTGGATGTTTGTTTGGGATGCTCTGCATTGACGTGTTACGACAGAGTGTTCCAGATCCTGCCGATATCCAGCAACTTCGCACAGCCATTAAAGAGGAGTGGGACAACATTCCACAGGCCACCAATCAACAGCGTGATCAACTCTCTGCGAAGGCTGACAGTGTATTGGGGTAAATGGTGGTCCATTCCACAGGCCACCAATCAACAGCGTGATCAACTCTCTGAGAAGGCTGACAGTGTATTGGCCACCCTCTGTGGCTGAGTCAAGCTCTCTGGTAATGACCCTCTGTGGCTGAGTCAAACTCTCTGGTAATGACTCTCTGTGGCTGAGTCAAACTCTCTGGTAATGACTCTCTGTGGCTGAGTCAAGCTCTCTGGCAATGAATTGTGAATTATTTTATTTAGACAGGAGGAGTATTTAAAATATTTTAACAAAAGATACATTTACTTTAGGGGAAGCCAGAATCCAAACAGCGCAGCTGCCAATTTACCTTTCTAATTAGCGAATGGCTGAAACCAGAGATCTGTAAATAACGACGAGATGCTCATGTCCCGGCCCTAACAATGTCAACCATCGTCCCAAATGCGGGAACGCAGGCGACAAGTTTAGGTCTGCATATTATGCCACATAGAAACGCATTGGGCTTATTGAGGACAGATTTTTAGCGGGTGAGCCCTCTCTCTTCGCCTCTTCCTCTCTGCTGAAACTAGACAGCGAAACAGCGCCCCTCTGTCTTGCTATCTGTAGCCCATGTATTTGATGCTGTCCGGCCAGAAAAGGTATGACATGCCATACTACTACCGTCCAGACAGCATCAGATACAGGTCTATTTCTATGGGCACAGCACTGTTCATGACACACACCGTTCACACGCCTCTTGTTGGTGGAGAGGATTTTGAAGGTTTAAAGTGTATTTCCTGCAGTTCTACACATTTTGTCATCAGGGTGCAAAGAAAATGTTGCTGTTTTAAAGCTAATTTTCTTGCAATTCTAAATATTTACCATGTCTAATATGTGTTCATTTGAGTGACCAAAAAAATTACAACATTATCTATGTGCTAAAAAAAACAACTATCCCATGCTGTCATGGACTAGTTGATCTGGACATTTCAGACCAGTTATAAATATCTCTCTAAGGTCTGTAATGACTAACATGACAAGAGGAACTGACGATGAACTGCCCAATTTCTACATTGCACCTTGTACATTCTACTATTACAACTTTCAAGAGTACATTTAAAGCCGGACCTTTCAAAAAATTATATACACTGCATTCTGAAAGTATTCATCATCAATCTACACACACACAATACCTCATAATGACATCACAATACCTCATAATGACATCACAATACCTCACAATGACATCACAATACCTCATAATGACATCACAATACCTCATAATGACAAAGCAAAAACAGTTTTTTTAAAACATTTTTTGCAAACGCATTAAAATACAAAACAGAAATATCACATTTACATAAGTATTCAGACCCTTTACTCAGTACTTTGTTGAAGCACCTTTGGCAGCGACTACAGCCTCTAGTCTTCTTGGGTTTGACGCTACAAGCTTGGCACACCTGTATTTGGGGAGTTTTTCTCATTCTTCTCTGCAGATCCTCTCAAGTTCTGTCAGGTTGGATGGGGAGCATCACTATACAGCTATTTTCAAGTCTCTCCAGAGATGTTCAAATCGGGTTTAAGTCCGGACTCCAGGCTGGGATGCCAGCTCTAGCAAGAGAGACCAATGGGTATACAGGTGAGATGTGTTTAAGTCCCAGCCCATGTGGGGGGTGGAGGGGGATGAGACCCAGCCCATGTGGGGGGTGGAGGGGGATGAGTCCCAGCCCATGTGGGGGGTGGAGGGGGATGAGGTAGTTGATGTGTTGGCTAAACGGGCCCTGAGGTGAGGTGGAAGTGGAGATTTCAATAAGCAATGCAGAGGCTTTAGGGACTGATATGGGCAGTAATGGTGCAGAGGCTTTAGGGACTGATATGGGCAGTAATGGTGCAGAGGCTTTAGGGACTGATATGGGCAGTAATGGTGCAGAGGCTTTAGGGACTGATATGGGCAGTAATGGTGCAGAGGCTTTAGGGACTGATATGGGCAGTAATGGTGCAGAGGCTTTAGGGACTGATATGGGCAGAGGCTGTAGGGACTGATATGGGCAGTAATGGTGCAGAGGCTTTAGGGACTGATATGGGCAGATGCTTTAGGGACTGATATGGGCAGTAATGATGCAGAGGCTGTAGGGACTGATATGGGCAGTAATGGTGCAGAGGCTTTAGGGACTGATATGGGCAGAGGCTGTAGGGACTGATATGGGCAGTAATGGTGCAGAGGCTTTAGGGACTGATATGGGCAGATGCTTTAGGGACTGATATGGGCAGTAATGATGCAGAGGCTGTAGGGACTGATATGGGCAGTAATGGTACAGAGGCTTTAGGGACTGATATGGGCAGATGCTTTAGGGACTGATATGGGCAGTAATGATGCAGAGTCTGTAGGGACTGATATGGGCAGTAATGGTGCAGAGGCTTTAGGGACTGATATGGGCAGTAATGGTGCAGAGGCTTTAGGGACTGATATGGGCAGTAATGGTACAGAGGCTTTAGGGACTGATATGGGCAGTAATGGTGCAGAGGCTTTAGGGACTGATATGGGCAGTAATGGTGCAGAGGCTTTAGGGACTGATATGGGCAGTAATGATGCAGAGGCTTTAGGGACTGATATGGGCAGTAATGGTACAGAGGCTTTAGGGACTGATATGGGCAGTAATGGTGCAGATGCAGAGGCTTTAGGGACTGATATGGACAGTAATGGTGCAGAGGCTTTAGGGACTGATATGGGCAGTAATGATGCAGAGGCTTTAGGGACTGATATGGACAGTAATGGTGCAGAGGCTTTAGGGACTGATATGGGCAGTAATGATGCAGAGGCTTTAGGGACTGATATGGGCAGTAATGGTGCAGAGGCTTTAGGGACTGATATGGGCAGATGCTTTAGGGACTGATATGGGCAGTAATGGTGCAGAGGCTGTAGGGACTGATATGGGCAGTAATGATGCAGAGGCTTTAGGGACTGATATGGGCAGTAATGGTGCAGAGGCTTTAGGGACTGATATGGGCAGTAATGGTGCAGAGGCTTTAGGGACTGATATGGGCAGTAATGGTGCAGAGGCTTTAGGGACTGATATGGGCAGTAATGGTGCAGAGGCTGTAGGGACTGATATGGGCAGTAATGGTGCAGAGGCTGTAGGGACTGATATGGGCAGTAATGGTGCAGAGGCTTTAGGGACTGATATGGGCAGTAATGGTACAGAGGCTGTAGGGACTGATATGGGCAGTAATGGTGCAGAGGCTTTAGGGACTGATATGGGCGGTAATGGTGCAGAGGCTTTAGGGACTGATATGGGCGGTAATGGTGCAGAGGCTTTAGGGACTGATATGGGCGGTAATGGTGCAGAGGCTTTAGGGACTGATATGGGCAGTAATGGTGCAGAGGCTTTAGGGACTGATATGGGCAGAGGCTGTAGGGACTGATATGGGCAGTAATGGTGCAGAGGCTTTAGGGACTGATATGGGCAGATGCTTTAGGGACTGATATGGGCAGTAATGATGCAGAGGCTGTAGGGACTGATATGGGCAGTAATGGTGCAGAGGCTTTAGGGACTGATATGGGCAGAGGCTGTAGGGACTGATATGGGCAGTAATGGTGCAGAGGCTTTAGGGACTGATATGGGCAGATGCTTTAGGGACTGATATGGGCAGTAATGATGCAGAGGCTGTAGGGACTGATATGGGCAGTAATGGTACAGAGGCTTTAGGGACTGATATGGGCAGATGCTTTAGGGACTGATATGGGCAGTAATGATGCAGAGTCTGTAGGGACTGATATGGGCAGTAATGGTGCAGAGGCTTTAGGGACTGATATGGGCAGTAATGGTGCAGAGGCTTTAGGGACTGATATGGGCAGTAATGGTACAGAGGCTTTAGGGACTGATATGGGCAGTAATGGTGCAGAGGCTTTAGGGACTGATATGGGCAGTAATGGTGCAGAGGCTTTAGGGACTGATATGGGCAGTAATGATGCAGAGGCTTTAGGGACTGATATGGGCAGTAATGGTACAGAGGCTTTAGGGACTGATATGGGCAGTAATGGTGCAGATGCAGAGGCTTTAGGGACTGATATGGACAGTAATGGTGCAGAGGCTTTAGGGACTGATATGGGCAGTAATGATGCAGAGGCTTTAGGGACTGATATGGACAGTAATGGTGCAGAGGCTTTAGGGACTGATATGGGCAGTAATGATGCAGAGGCTTTAGGGACTGATATGGGCAGTAATGGTGCAGAGGCTTTAGGGACTGATATGGGCAGATGCTTTAGGGACTGATATGGGCAGTAATGGTGCAGAGGCTGTAGGGACTGATATGGGCAGTAATGATGCAGAGGCTTTAGGGACTGATATGGGCAGTAATGGTGCAGAGGCTTTAGGGACTGATATGGGCAGTAATGGTGCAGAGGCTTTAGGGACTGATATGGGCAGTAATGGTGCAGAGGCTTTAGGGACTGATATGGGCAGTAATGGTGCAGAGGCTGTAGGGACTGATATGGGCAGTAATGGTGCAGAGGCTGTAGGGACTGATATGGGCAGTAATGGTGCAGAGGCTTTAGGGACTGATATGGGCAGTAATGGTACAGAGGCTGTAGGGACTGATATGGGCAGTAATGGTGCAGAGGCTTTAGGGACTGATATGGGCGGTAATGGTGCAGAGGCTTTAGGGACTGATATGGGCGGTAATGGTGCAGAGGCTTTAGGGACTGATATGGGCGGTAATGGTGCAGAGGCTTTAGGGACTGATATGGGCAGTAATGGTGCAGAGGCTTTAGGGACTGATATGGGCGGTAATGGTGCAGAGGCTTTAGGGACTGATATGGGCGGTAATGGTGCAGAGGCTTTAGGGACTGATATGGGCAGTAATAATGCAGAGGCTTTAGGGACTGATATGGGCAGTAATGGTGCAGAGGCTGTAGGGACTGATATGGGCAGTAATGGTACAGAGGTTGCAGGAGTAGTGGGATAGAGAAACAGGGCAGCGTCTATTCCCAGTACAGAGGAAGTCGGGGAGGGGAGGACGGCAGGAAGAGATGGAAGTGAGGAGGCCATCCTTTACTTCAGGGTTTCCCTAACTCGAGTTGAAACCCTGTTTGACCAGTCTTGGGGTTGGAAACAGCCGGTTGAATTAGCCATTACATCTGATAGGAAAACCAAATCACTTTAAAACATATTATTGGATATATTGACGTTCACACATTTAATGTGCTGCCACATACTGAACATTAGAATTATTTCCCAATAATGTTTCAGCTCGCTAACCGTTTCTGATTTGACTCGAACAGCGCTACAAGCAAGGCTGCCATGTTCTGCACGGTCAACGCACCTCAGCAGAGACGGAAGAGAATGCCCACTCCCTATTTTTTTTTCTTCTGGTCCATATATGGTTAATGAACGTCGCAGACTAGCTCTAGCTGCTAATGCATTGGTGTCAAAGGGAGAGCCACCTTGTCGAGCAGAACGGAACTGAATATTTTTAGTTTCAATGGGAAACAGCCTGAGTGGGACATAATTTATCCACCATCTTTGACCCTCACTGCCTGGGACTTGCCTGGGCACAAAGTGTAAAGAGTTGACTGGGTAGAACCTCCACAGATATAGTATCCAATCTTTTGTTTTATTTATTTATTTAATTAAGAGACACAGGGCTGTCAGATTTGATTTAGTTCTTCCGTTTCTCTGACCCCAGTACAGTAGGTGGCGGTAATCCACCGTTAACGGTGAATCCCGACCGCCGTTAAATCTACCGAAGAAGAACCGAAGCCTGAGAGATCAACAACTTGTTTATGGAAGGAGAGACGACGGCATGCTAGACACGTTTTCAAAAAACCTACATCGAGGGAACGTGTATTATTATTATTATTATTAGTGAAAAACCCGAGACAAACAGTCGAGGTAAGAAACGTTCGTGGTGTCTCTTTCTTTTATCTCGTATCCAAGGAAACTAACGTTAGATAGCTACTCAAACAAGCCTAATGTTGGCTACAGGGCTAACCAGCTACTGTTTACTGTCCTCACAAAGCCTCGTCCTTCACCATCATGTGTTATGTGGCAGAGGACGTTTAATCAATAACACATTTATCGTGGAGACTTTGGTGAAACGGCACGCAAGCTAAGTTAGAGGGATACTAAACTAGCTAGTTGTTTAGGTAACCTTACTTTCACAGCCTAGTTGTTGTTTATTAAATCCCGGTAATACGGTATCGTGGAGTTGAGGTAAACTCAGCTAGTATCCCCAGCCGAGGTGGCCAGATAAATTCACCTTTGGCATTTACAGCACCGCTTGTGTTGGGCTATCTACGGGTCGAAAGTCTAGCAAGGCTATTCGGCAATGTCCAATTTATGAAGCTATGTATGCAATCTTATCTAACTATATGATACAGTCGAATCTACTAGCCAGTCGGCTTACTGGAGATGTGTGTACACAGGTCTTTACAGTATCTGTAAACCAAACACTGGGTTTGATATGCCGCTACCTGTGTCTGTAGTGTCCTCACCCGTCTACGTTGTCCTGGTCTCTGTGTAGATGGTGTCTTATAAGAGACTGAGCCCAGAGGATGTCCAGTTCACCAACGCAGTTGCTTCAGAGGAGGCTCCTGTACGGGAGGAGGTGAGAACTACCTGACGCTCTAGTGGGATTCTGTCATGTATAGTAATGTAGTCACATTTGACCCCAACCCTACAGTACCAGTCAAAAGTTTGGACACACCTACTCATTCAAGGGGATTTTCTTTATTTTTACTAATTGTCTACATTGTAGAATAATAGTGAAGACATCAAAACTATGAAATAACACACATGGAATCATGTAGTAACCAGAAAAGCGTTAAACAAATCAAAATATTGTTGATGTTGAGATGTCTGTTACTCTGTGAAGCATTTATTTGGGCTGCAATCTGAGGCTGGTAACTCTAATGAACTTATCCTCTGCAGCAGAGGTAACTCTGGGTCTTCCATTCCTGTGGCGGTCCTCATGAGAGCCAGTTTCATCATAGCGCCTGATGGTTTTTGCGACTGCACTTGAAGAAACTTTCAAAGTTCTGAAAATGTTCCTTATTGACTGACCTTCATGTCTTAAAGTAATGATGGACCGTTGTTTCTCTTTGCTAATTTGAGCTGTTGTTGCCATAAAACGGACTTGGTCTTTTACCAAATCTTCTGTATACCACCCCTACCTTGTCACAACACAACTGATTGTCTCAAACGCATTAAGAAGCAAATAAATTCTACAAATGTACTTTTAACAAGGCACACCTGTTAATTGAAATGCATTCCAGGTGACTACCTCATGAAGCTGGTTGAGAGAATGCCAAGAGTGTGCAAAGCTGTCATCAAGGCAACGGGTGGATACTCTGAAGAATCTCAAATATTTTGATTTGTTCAACACTTTTTGTTGTTGTTGTTGGTTACTACATGATTCCATGTGTTATTTCATAGTGTTGATGTCTTCACTGTTATTCTACAATGTAGAAAATAGTCAAAAATTAAAGAAAACTCTTAAATGAGAAGTTGTGTCCAGACCTTTGACTGGTTCTGTACATAGCACCTCAACTGCTTTACACCCCTGCATTTTTACAAAAGAGCAGAAACAGACTGGCACTCAGATGATTGACTAGTGTCCTGTCCAGGGGGTGTACTGTACACCAAGCTGCAGAAACAGACTGGCAGATGATTGACTAGTGTCCTGTCCAGGGGGTGTACTGTACACCAAGCTGCAGAAACAGACTGGCAGATGATTGACTAGTGTCCTGCCCAGGGGGTGTACTGTACACCAAGCTGCAGAAACAGACTGGCAGATGATTGACTAGTGTCCTGTCCAGGGGGTGTACTGTACACCAAGCTGCAGAAACAGACTGGCAGATGATTGACTAGTGTCCTGCCCAGGGGGTGTACTGTACACCAAGCTGCAGAAACAGACTGGCAGATGATTGACTAGTGTCCTGTCCAGGGGGTGTACTGTACACCAAGCTGCAGAAACAGACTGGCAGATGATTGACTAGTGTCCTGCCCAGGACCCACTGTACACCAAGCTGCAGAAACAGGCTCCTGCCCCTATGAGCCGTTCTGACTCGCACAAGCCAAGGCTAACGTTCTTACCCAGACTACACCAGTGTTTTGTACTGTCTTGTACTCTACTGTTTAGTATTGTGTCGTATTGCAGTCAAACTGTAACTGTAGTTGTGATTTCAGGGGAAGGACCCAGAGGAGACAGACCGCCCCCTGCTGCCTCGGAGGCCCTCCTGTTCTGCCACCACGGCCCTCATCTCCCTGGGCTCCCTGCTGCTCCTGGTCTGTGGCCTCTGGCTTCTGGTGACCATCTTCTGGCTCCAAGCCCCCTCCAACAGCGTCCCCCACAGGGCCCCGCCGCCCAGGGGCTCCCCAGGGACGGGTGGGGGAGACGGGAGTAGAGCCCTACCAGAGCCCCAGGCTTGTGGAGTGGTCCCAGAGGCCTGGAGGTTTGACTGCTACCCAGAGAGAGGGGTGGTGGTGACCAGGGAGTTGTGTGAGGCGAGGAACTGTTGCTTCATCCCTGCCTCCTCCTTCCCCCCTGCCCCGGGGAGGAACGGTGTTCCCTGGTGTTTCTACCCTCCTGGGTTCCCCTCCTACTCCCTGGTGTCTGTTAACGCCACAGACTTGGGTCAGACAGGAACTCTGGTGAAGACGGTGAAGACCTACTACCCTAAAGACATTCTGACCTTACAGCTGGAGCTCCTCTATGAGACAGACCACAGGCTCCGAGTCAGGGTGAGGAGGCAGGGAGGACACACCAATACATACATACTGAGGCACATTCATGTACTGTACACACACACACACACACACACACACACACACACACACACACACACACACACACACACACACACACACACACACACACACACACACACACACCAATACATACATACTGACGCACATGAATGTACTGTACACACACACACACACCAATACATGCATTCATACATACTGATGCATGAATGTACTGTACACACACACACACACCAATACATGCATTCATACATACTGACGCATGAATGTACTGTATAGACACACATTAATGCTCGCTCACACACACACACACACATGAATTCAGTCCCTGTGTCAGATCTCTGGGGTCTTTGGCCGTCATATCATTCATCTCTCTTTTGTTATGTTCAGATCACCGACCCGTCTGAGTCGCGGTTCGAGGTGCCAATCGCCGTGCCCAAGGCCACAGAGAAGGCCTCTAGTCCCGCCTACTCTGTGGAGCTGTCCAATGAGCCGTTTGGCATCATCGTTAAGAGAACTTCCACAGGAGCTGTGCTGTATGCATGAGTTATTCTCTGTCTCTCTCTCTGTAGTCTCTACTCTGTCTCTCTGTCTCTCTCTGTGGTTTCTACTCTCTCTCTCTCTCTGTGGTTTCTACTCTGTCTCTCTCTCTATCTCTGTGGTTTCTACTCTCTCTCTGTCTCTCTCTCTCTGTAGTCTCTACTCTCTCTCTGTCTCTCTCTCTCGGTAGTCTCTACTCTCTCTTGGTAGTCTCTACTCTCTCTCGGTAGTCTCTACTCTCTCTTGGTAGTCTCTACTCTCTGTCCCTCTCTCTCTGTCTCTCTCTCTCTGTCTCTCTCTCGCTCTGTAGTCTGTACTCTGTCTCTCTCTCTCGGTAGTCTCTACTCTCTCTTGGTAGTCTCTACTCTCTCTCGGTAGTCTCTACTCTCTCTTGGTAGTCTCTACTCTCTGTCCCTCTCTCTCTGTCTCTCTCTCGCTCTGTAGTCTGTACTCTGTCTCTCTCTGTCTCTCTCTCTTTCTCCGTCTCTCTCTCTCTGTAGTCTCTACTCTGTCTCTCTCTCTCTGTAGTCTGGTTGGAGTAATCTGGGAATTGGGATAGTTTCCTTTGATTTAACATAATGTCTGTGCTTTTGTGTCTGTCTTCATGTTGTTTCTCTCTGCCCCCCCGCCCCCCCCCAGCCTCAACACCACCGTAGCACCTCTGTTCTACTGTGACCAGTTCCTCCAGCTGTCCAGCAGTCTGTCCAGTCAGTACATCTATGGGCTGGGAGAACACCGCTCCTCCTTCCTACACGACATCCACTGGAACACCCTCACCATGTGGGCTAGAGACGTGGCGCCCACGGTAACGACTCCCGTCTCCAGAACACATATTGACCGTCTCGGTCTCATCCCTTCTACCCGACCATGATTCTATTCTATATCCTGTGTCTGTAGGACCTCATCCCTTCTATCTGACCATGACTCTATTCTATATCCTGTGTCTGTAGGCCCTCATCCCTTCTACCTGACCATGACTCTATTCTATATCCTGTGTCTGTAGGACCTCATCCCTTCTACCCGACCATGACTCTATTCTATATCTTGTGTCTGTAGGACCTCATCCCTTCTACCTGACCCCTCATCCCTTCTACCTGACCATGACTCTATTCTATATCCTGTGTCTGTAGGACCTCATCCCTTCTACCTGACCATGACTCTATTCTATATCCTGAGTCTGTAGGACCTCATCCCTTCTACCCGACCATGACTCTATTCTATATCCTGTGTCTGTAGGACCTCATCCCTTCTACCCGACCATGACTCTATTCTATGTCCTGTGTCTGTAGGACCTCATCCCTTCTACCTGACCATGACTCTATTCTATATCCTGTGTCTGTAGGACCTCATCCCTTCTACCTGACCATGACTCTATTCTATATCCTGTGTCTGTAGGACCTCATCCCTTCTACCTGACCATGACTCTATTCTATATCCTGTGTCTGTAGGACCTCATCCCTTCTACCTGACCATGACTCTATTCTATATCCTGTGTCTGTAGGACCTCATCCCTTCTACCCGACCATGACTCTATTCTATATCCTGTGTCTGTAGGGCCTCATCCCTTCTACCTGACCCCTCATCCCTTCTACCTGACCGTGACTCTATTCTATATCCTGTGTCTGTAGGACCTCATCCCTTCTACCCGACCGTGACTCTATTCTATATCCTGTGTCTGTAGGACCTCATCCCTTCTACCTGACCATGACTCTATTCTATATCCTGTGTCTGTAGGGCCTCATCCCTTGTACCTGACCATGACTCTATTCTATATCCTGTGTCTGTAGGACCTCATCCCTTCTACCCGACCATGACTCTATTCTATATCCTGTGTCTGTAGGACCTCATCCCTTCTACCCGACCATGACTCTATTCTATATCCTGTGTCTGTAGGGCCTCATCCCTTCTACCTGACCCCTCATCCCTTCTACCTGACCGTGACTCTATTTTATATCCTGTGTCTGTAGGACCTCATCCCTTCTACCCGACCATGACTCTATTCTATATCCTGTGTCTGTAGGACCTCATCCCTTCTACCCGACCATGACTCTATTCTATATCCTGTGTCTGTAGGACCTCATCCCTTCTACCCGACCATGACTCTATTCTATATCCTGTGTCTGTAGGACCTCATCCCTTCTACCTGACCATGACTCTATTCTATATCCTGTGTCTGTAGGACCTCATCCCTTCTACCTGACCATGACTCTATTCTATATCCTGTGTCTGTAGGACCTCATCCCTTCTACCTGACCATGACTCTATTCTATATCCTGTGTCTGTAGGACCTCATCCCTTCTACCTGACCATGACTCTATTCTATATCCTGTGTCTGTAGGACCTCATCCCTTCTACCCGACCATGACTCTATTCTATATCCTGTGTCTGTAGGACCTCATCCCTTCTACCTGACCATGACTCTATTCTATATCCTGTGTCTGTAGGACCTCATCCCTTCTACCTGACCATGACTCTATTCTATATCCTGTGTCTGTAGGACCTCATCCCTTCTACCTGACCATGACTCTATTCTATATCCTGTGTCTGTAGGACCTCATCCCTTCTACCTGACCATGACTCTATTCTATATCCTGTGTCTGTAGGACCTCATCCCTTCTACCTGACCATGACTCTATTCTATATCCTGTGTCTGTAGGACCTCATCCCTTCTACCTGACCATGACTCTATTCTATATCCTGTGTCTGTAGGACCTCATCCCTTCTACCTGACCATGACTCTATTCTATATCCTGTGTCTGTAGGACCTCATCCCTTCTACCTGACCATGACTCTATTCTATATCCTGTGTCTGTAGGAGCTGACTAACCTGTACGGGGTTCATCCCTTCTACCTGGCGATGGATGAGGGAGGGACGGGGACAGCACATGGATTCTTCCTGCTCAACAGCAACGCGATGGGTCAGTGGCCACGTCCCATTTCTACCATTACTACCTTTACTCTAGCTCCTGTTTACTGGGACACGATGGGTCAGTGGCCTGTTCCATTACTACCATTACTTTAGCTCCTGTTTACTGGGACATGATGGGTCAGTAGCCTGTTCCATTACTACCATTACTCTAGCTCCTGTTTACTGGGACATGATGGGTCAGTAGCCTGTTCCATTACTACCATTACTTTAGCTCCTGTTTACTGGGACATGATGGGTCAGTAGCCTGTTCCATTACTACCTTTACTCTAGCTCCTGTTTACTGGGACATGATGGGTCAGTAGCCTGTTCCATTACTACCTTTACTCTAGCTCCTGTTTACTGGGACATGATGGGTCAGTAGCCTGTTCCATTACTACCATTACTCTACCTCCTGTTTACTGGGACACAATGGGTCAGTGGCCTGTTCCATTACTACCATTACTCTAGCTCCTGTTTACTGGGACATGATGGGTCAGTAGCCTGTTCCATTACTACCTTTACTCTAGCTCCTGTTTACTGGGACATGATGGGTCAGGCGCCTGTTCCATTACTACCTTTACTCTAGCTCCTGTTTACTGGGACATGATGGGTCAGGCGCCTGTTCCATTACTACCTTTACTCTAGCTCCTGTTTAATGGGACATGATGGGTCAGGCGCCTGTTCCATTACTACCTTTACTCTAGCTCCTGTTTACTGGGACATGATGGGTCAGTGGCCTGTTCCATTACTACCATTACTCTAGCTCCTGTTTACTGGGACATGATGGGTCAGTAGCCTGTTCCATTACTACCATTACTCTAGCTCCTGTTTACTGGGACACGATGGGTCAGTGGCCTGTTCCATTACTACCATTACTCTAGCTCCTGTTTACTGGGACATGATGGGTCAGGCGCCTGTTCCATTACTACCTTTACTCTAGCTCCTGTTTACTGGGACACGATGGGTCAGTAGCCTGTTCCATTACTACCTTTACTCTAGCTCCTGTTTACTGGGACACGATGGGTCAGTAGCCTGTTCCATTACTACCATTACTCTAGCTCCTGTTTACTGGGACATGATGGGTCAGGCGCCTGTTCCATTACTACCTTTACTCTAGCTCCTGTTTACTGGGACACGATGGGTCAGTAGCCTGTTCCATTACTACCATTACTCTAGCTCCTGTTTACTGGGACATGATGGGTCTGTGGCCTGTTCCATTACTACCTTTACTCTAGCTCCTGTTTACTGGGACATGATGGGTCAGGCGCTGGCCTGTTCCATTACTACCTTTACTCTAGCTCTTGTTTACTGGGACACGATGGGTCAGTGGCCTGTTCCATTACTACCATTACTACCTTTACTCTAGCTCCTGTTTACTGGGACATGATGGGTCAGTAGCCTGTTCCATTACTACCATTACTCTAGCTCCTGTTTACTGGGACACGATGGGTCAGGCGCCTGTTCCATTACTACCTTTACTCTAGCTCCTGTTTACTGGGACACGATGGGTCAGTGGCCTGTTCCATTACTACCATTACTACCTTTACTCTAGCTCCTGTTTACTGGGACATGATGGGTCAGTAGCCTGTTCCATTACTACCATTACTCTAGCTCCTGTTTACTGGGACACGATGGGTCAGGCGCCTGTTCCATTACTACCTTTACTCTAGCTCCTGTTTACTGGGACATGATGGGTCAGTAGCCTGTCCCATTACTACCTTTACTCTAGCTCCTGTTTACTGGGACATGATGGGTCAGTAGCCTGTCCCATTACTACCTTTACTCTAGCTCCTGTTTACTGGGACACAATGGGTCAGGCGCCTGTTCCATTACTACCTTTACTCTAGCTCCTGTTTACTGGGACATGATGGGTCTGTGGCCTGTTCCATTACTACCTTTACTCTAGCTCCTGTTTACTGGGACATGATGGGTCAGTGACCTGTTCCATTACTACCTTTACTCTAGCTCCTGTTTACTGGGACATGATGGGTCTGTGGCCTGTTCCATTACTACCTTTACTCTAGCTCCTGTTTACTGGGACATGATGGGTCTGTGGCCTGTTCCATTACTACCTTTACTCTAGCTCCTGTTTACTGGGACATGATGGGTCTGTGGCCTGTTCCATTACTACCTTTACTCTAGCTCCTGTTTACTGGGACATGATGGGTCAGTGGCCTGTTCCATTACTACCTTTACTCTAGCTCCTGTTTACTGGGACATGATGGGTCAGTGGCCTGTTCCATTACTACCTTTACTCTAGCTCCTGTTTACTGGGACATGATGGGTCAGTAGCCTGTTCCATTACTACCTTTACTCTAGCTCCTGTTTATTGGGACATGATGGGTCAGTAGCCTGTTCCATTACTACCTTTACTCTAGCTCCTGTTTATTGGGACATGATGGGTCTGTGGCCTGTTCCATTACTACCTTTACTCTAGCTCCTGTTTACTGGGACATGATGGGTCAGTGGCCTGTTCCATTACTACCATTACTCTAGCTCCTGTTTACTGGGACATGATGGGTCAGTGGCCTGTTCCATTACTACCTTTACTCTAGCTCCTGTTTACTGGGACATGATGGGTCAGTGGCCTGTTCCATTACTACCATTACTCTAGCTCCTGTTTACTGGGACATGATGGGTCAGTGGCCTGTTCCATTACTACCTTTACTCTAGCTCCTGTTTACTGGGACATGATGGGTCAGTAGCCTGTTCCATTACTACCATTACTCTAGCTCCTGTTTACTGGGACATGATGGGTCAGTGGCCTGTTCCATTACTACCATTACTCTAGCTCCTGTTTACTGGGACACGATGGGTCAGTAGCCTGTTCCATTACTACCATTACTCTAGCTCCTATTTACTGGGACACGATGGGTCAGTAGCCTGTTCCATTACTACCTTTACTCTATCTCCTGTTTACTGGGACATGATGGGTCAGTGGCCTGTTCCATTACTACCATTACTCTAGCTCCTGTTTACTGGGACACGATGGGTCAGTGGCCTGTTCCATTACTACCTTTACTCTAGCTCCTGTTTACTGGGACACGATGGGTCAGTAGCCTGTTCCATTACTACCATTACTCTAGCTCCTGTTTACTGGGACACGATGGGTCAGTAGCCTGTTCCATTACTACCTTTACTCTAGCTCCTGTTTACTGGGACATGATGGGTCAGTAGCCTGTTCCATTACTACCTTTACTCTAGCTCCTGTTTACTGGGACATGATGGGTCAGTAGCCTGTTCCATTACTACCTTTACTCTAGCTCCTGTTTACTGGGACATGATGGGTCAGTGGCCTGTTCCATTACTACCTTTACTCTAGCTCCTGTTTACTGGGACATGATGGGTCAGTAGCCTGTTCCATTACTACCTTTACTCTAGCTCCTGTTTACTGGGACATGATGGGTCAGTGGCCTGTTCCATTACTACCTTTACTCTAGCTCCTGTTTACTGGGACACGATGGGTCAGTGGCCTGTTCCATTACTACCTTTACTCTAGCTCCTGTTTACTGGGACATGATGGGTCAGTGGCCTGTTCCATTACTACCTTTACTCTAGCTCCTGTTTACTGGGACATGATGGGTCAGTGGCCTGTTCCATTACTACCTTTACTCTAGCTCCTGTTTACTGGGACATGATGGGTCAGTGGCCTGTTCCATTACTACCTTTACTCTAGCTCCTGTTTACTGGGACATGATGGGTCAGGCGCCTGTTCCATTACTACCTTTACTCTAGCTCCTGTTTACTGGGACATGATGGGTCAGTGGCCTGTTCCATTACTACCTTTACTCTAGCTCCTGTTTACTGGGACATGATGGGTCAGGCGCCTGTTCCATTACTACCTTTACTCTAGCTCCTGTTTACTGGGACATGATGGGTCAGTGGCCTGTTCCATTACTACCTTTACTCTAGCTCCTGTTTACTGGGACACGGTGGGTCAGTGGCCTGTTCCATTACTACCATTACTCTAGCTCCTGTTTACTGGGACATGATGGGTCAGGCGCCTGTTCCATTACTACCTTTACTCTAGCTCCTGTTTACTGGGACATGATGGGTCAGGCGCCTGTTCCATTTCTACCACCTTTTACGTTCAGTATGTTGAATCTCCGTTGATGTCTGAGTGATGCTGTGTCGTCTTTATGGCGTGTTTATGAATGCTCTGTGGATGTTGGTTCTGCAGACGTGGTCCTCCAGCCGGGCCCTGCCATCACCTGGCGTACCATCGGTGGGATCCTGGACTTCTACGTCTTTCTGGGTCCCGATCCGGCCTCTGTGATTGGACAGTATTTGGAGGTCGTAGGTCAGTCTACAGAAAGATAAGGACCTATTTCTTCCTCGTGTCCTTGGAAGTCGTCACTGTCTGATTCTCGACCGTCACCTCTGTCAGGTTACCCCGCCATGCCGGTGTACTGGGCGCTGGGGTACCATCTCTGTCGCTGGGGTTACGGAAGTAGCAATGCCACCTGGGACGTCGTCAAGAACATGAGGAACTATGGAATACCTCAGGTACGTTCCGCTGACTCCCTCAGTGTGTGTGTATATACTGACTCCCTCAGTGTGTGTGTATAGACTGACTCCCTCAGTGTGTGTGTATAGACTGACTCCCTCAGTGTGTGTGTATATACTGACTCCATCAGTGTGTGTGTATATACTGACTCCCTCAGTGTGTGTGTGTATATACTGACTCCCTCAGTGTGTGTGTGTATATACTGACTCCCTCAGTGTGTGTGTATAGACTGACTCCCTCAGTGTGTGTTCACAGTTCTCTTCTGCATGGAACATGACAGGCAGTGGCAGTGGAATAACTGTTATGTTAAAATCTTAAACCCTGTGTGAGTGTGTGTGTGTTCCAGGATGTGCTGTGAAATAACAGTGTGTGTGTGTTCCAGGATGTGCTGTGAAATAACAGTGTGTGTGTGTTCCAGGATGTGCTGTGAAATAACAGTGTGTGTGTGTTCCAGGATGTGCTGTGAAATAACAGTGTGTGTGTGTTCCAGGATGTGCTGTGAAATAACAGTGTGTGTGTGTTCCAGGATGTGCTGTGAAATAACAGTGTGTGTGTGTTCCAGGATGTGCTGTGAAATAACTGTGTGTGTGTGTGTGTGTGTGTGTGTGTGTGTGTGTGTGTGTGTGTGTGTGTGTGTTCCAGGATGTGCAGTGGAATGATATAGACTACATGGACCGTTCTCTAGACTTCACCTTTGACCCCACGGCCTTCTCGACCCTGCCTGACATGGTGAAAGACCTGCACAGCCACGGACAGCGCTACGTCATGATGCTGGTACGTTACCCCTCTCCCCCTCTAGGGGTATTAACCCTCTCCTCCCCCTCTAGGGGTATTAACCCTCCCCCCTCTAGGGGTAGGTATTAACCCTCCCCCCTCTAGGGGTATTAACCCTCTCCTCCCCCCTCTAGGGGTATTAACCCTCTCCTCCCCCCTCTAGGGGTATTAACCCTCTCCTCCCCCCTCTAGGGGTATTGACCCTCTCCTTCCCCCTCTAGGGGTATTAACCCTCTCCTCCCCCCTCTAGGGGTATTAACCCTCTCCTCCCCCCTCTAGGGGTATTAACCCTCTCCTCCCCCCTCTAGGGGTATTAACCCTCTCCTCCCCCCTCTAGGGGTGTTAACCCCTCTCCTCCCCCCTCTAGGGGTATTAACCCTCTCCTCCCCCCTCTAGGGGTATTAACCCTCTCCTCCCCCCTCTAGGGGTATTGACCCTCTCCTTCCCCCTCTAGGGGTATTAACCCTCTCCTCCCCCCTCTAGGGGTATTAACCCTCTCCTCCCCCCTCTAGGGGTATTAACCCTCTCCTCCCCCCTCTAGGGGTGTTAACCCCTCTCCTCCCCCCTCTAGGGGTATTAACCCTCTCCTCCCCCCTCTAGGGGTATTAACCCTCTCCTCCCCCCTCTAGGGGTATTAACCCCTCTCCTCCCCCCTCTAGGGGTATTAACCCTCTCCTCCCCCCTCTAGGGGTATTAACCCTCTCCTCCCCCCTCTAGGGGTATTAACCCTCTCCTCCCCCCTCTAGGGGTATTAACCCTCTCCTCCCCCCTCTAGGGGTATTAACCCTCTCCTCCCCCCTCTAGGGGTATTACCCCTCTCCTCCCCCCTCTAGGGGTATTACCCCTCTCCTCCCCCCTCTAGGGTTATTAACCCCTCTCCTCCCCCCTCTAGGGTTATTAACCCCTCTCCTCCCCCCTCTAGGGGTATTAACCCTCTCCTCCCCACTCTAGGGGTATTAACCCCTCTCCTCCCTCTACAGGACCCGGGTATTAGCAGTGTCCAGCCAGAAGGAGGGTACTGGCCGTATGACGAAGGTCTGAGGAGAGGAGTCTTCATCAACCACACAGATGGAAGCACACTCATCGGGAAGGTAGGGAGAAACACACACAGATGGAAGCACACTCACCAGGAAGGTAGGGAGACACACACACAGATGGAAGCACACTCACCAGGAAGGTACCTCTAAAGGTTCCAATCCCAGGTTCTGTGGACGTTCTATCTGTTTGGTACTTACTCACTCCTAGAGGTTAGAGATGGACCAGCAGCTGGAGATCTCCTAGAGGTTAGAGATGGACCAGCAGCTGGAGATCTCCTAGAGGTTAGAGATGGACCAGCAGCTGGAGATCTCCTAGAGGTTAGAGATGGACCAGCAGCTGGAGATCTCCTAGAGGTTAGAGATGGACCAGCAGCTGGAGGTCTCCTAGAGGTTAGAGAGAGATGGACCAGCAGCCGGAGATCTCATAGAGGTTAGAGAGAGATGGACCAGCAGCTGGAGATCTCCTAGAGGTTAGAGAGAGATGGACCAGCAGCTGGAGATCTCCTAGAGGTTAAAGAGAGATGGACCAGCAGCTGGAGATCTCCTAGAGGTTAGAGAGAGATGCAGCTGGAGGTTAGAAAGAGATGGACCAGCAGCTGGAGATCTCCTAGAGGTTAGAGAGAGATGGACCAGCAGCTGGAGGTTAGAGAGAGATGGAACAGCAGCTGGAGGTTAGAGAGAGATGGACCAGCAGCTGGAGGTCTCCTAGAGGTTAGAGAGAGATGGACCAGCAGCCGGAGGTCTCCTAGAGGTTAGAGAGAGATGGACCAGCAGCTGGAGATCTCCTAGAGGTTAGAGATGGACCAGCAGCTGGAGGTCTCCTAGAGGTTAGAGAGAGATGGACCAGCAGCCGGAGGTCTCCTAGAGGTTAGAGAGAGATGGACCAGCAGCTGGAGATCTCCTAGAGGTTAGAGAGAGATGGACCAGCAGCTGGAGGTCTCCTAGAGGTTAGAGAGAGATGGACCAGCAGCCGGAGGTCTCCTAGAGGTTAGAGAGAGATGGACCAGCAGCTGGAGGTCTCCTAGAGATTAGAGAGAGATGGACCAGCAGCTGGAGGTCTCCTAGAGGTTAGAGAGAGATGGACCAGCAGCTGGAGATCTCCTAGAGGTTAGAGAGAGATGGACCAGCAGCTGGAGGAAGTGGGCTGACGGCTACATGCCGTATCCTGCCTGTCGTTGTGCCCTTGAGCAAGACCATTAACCTCTAAAATGGGTTACTGCGCCTCCCTCTGCTTCAGCCTCTTTAACCTGTGTGTTTGTTTCTGTGGGATAAGCAGAAGGCACATTTCTGTTGATCAATGAAGTCAACTACCTCTCTTTTACCCTGCCCTCTCTCTCCTGTGTTGTTCACGTCCCTCCCTCTCTCCCTCCCCCTCTCTCCTCTCCTATGTTGTTCACCTCTCTCCCTCTCCCCATCCCCCTCTCCCTCTCTCCCCCATCCCCCCCCCCAGGTGTGGCCAGGTCTGACAGCGTTCCCTGATTTCTCTGATGATGTGACCCATGAGTGGTGGTACGACAATCTCAAGAGGTTCCACGACAAAGTTCCCTTCGACGGACTCTGGATCGTACGTAAGAGTGTGTGTGTGTGCTGACATCTAACCTTGTGTGTGTGTGTGTGTGTGCTGACATCTAACCTTGTGTGTGTGTGTGTGTGTGTGTGCTGACATCTAACCGTGTGTGTGTGTGTGTGTGTGTGCTGACATCTAACCGTGTGTGTGTGTGTGTGTGTGTGTGCTGACATCTAACCGTGTGTGTGTGTGTGCTGACATCTAACCTTGTGTGTGTGTGTGCTGACATCTAACCTTGTGTGTGTGTGTGTGTGTGTGCTGACATCTAACCTTGTGTGTGTGTGTGTGCTGTCATCTAACCTTGTGTGTGTGTGTGTGTGTGTGTGTGCTGACATCTAACCTTGTGTGTGAGTGTGTGTGTGTGTGTGCTGACATCTAACCTTGTGTGTGATGTCATCTAACCTTGTGTGTGTGTGTTTTCCTGTTTCGGTCTGGAGTCAGATATTGTGAACGGCTTTGCCCTCTGACCCCTCTCACTTCCTGCCTAGGACATGAACGAGCCATCTAGCTTCGTGGACGGGTCGACCGTTGGCTGTCCTGACACCGAGCTGGAGAACCCTCCGTACACACCTGGTGAGACACACACACACCTCTCTCATCTTGCTCTCTTTCTCTGCCCTCTCTCCTCTCATTCTCTCACCTCTCTCTCATTTCTCTCTCACTTCTCTCTCTCACTTCTCTCTCTCACCTCTTGTTCTCTCATTTCTCTCTCACTTCTCTCTCTCACCTCTCTCACCTCTCATTTCTCTCTCACTTCTCTCACTCACCTCTCTCTCATTTCTCTCTCACTTCTCCCTCTCTCACCTCTCTCTCACCTCACCTCTCTCTCACCTCACCTCTCTCTCACCTCTCTCTCTCTCACCTCTCTCTCTCTCACCTCTCTCTCTCTCACCTCTCTCTCTCACCTCTCTCTCTCTCTCTCTCTTTCTCCTCTCTCTCCCTCTAGGTATATTAGGAGGGTTGTTGAGGGCTAAGACCCTGTGTGCCTCTGCTGTCCAGAAGACCTCGTCTCACTACAACATGCACAGCCTGTATGGACTTCTAGAAGCTAAGGCCTCGGCACGGTCAGTACGACACATACACTCTCTGTTACACCACCTAACTAGGATACAGTCAGACGTGACCAACACACCACCTAACTAGGATACAGTCAGACGTGACCAATACACCACCTAACTAGGATACAGTCAGACGTGACCAACACACCACCTAACTAGGATACAGTCAGACGTGACCAACACACCACCTAACTAGGATACAGTCAGACGTGACCAATACACCACCTACCTAGGATACAGTCAGACGTGACCAATACACCACCTAACTAGGATACAGTCAGACGTGACCAATACACCACCTAACTAGGATACAGTCAGACGTGAACAATACACCACCTAACTAGGATACAGTCAGACGTGACCAATACACCACCTAACTAGGATACAGTCAGATGTGACCAATACACCACCTAACTAGGATACAGTCAGACGTGACCAATACACCACCTAACTAGGATACAGTCAGACGTGACCAATACACCACCTAACTAGGATACAGTCAGACGTGACCAATACACCACCTAACTAGGATACAGTCAGATGTGACCAACACACCACCTAACTAGGATACAGTCAGATGTGACCAACACACCACCTAACTAGGATACAGTCAGACGTGACCAATACACCACCTAACTAGGATACAGTCAGACGTGACCAACACACCACCTAACTAGGATACAGTCAGACGTAACCAATACACCACCTAACTAGGATACAGTCAGATGTGACCAATACACCACCTAACTAGGATACAGTCAGACGTGACCAATACACCACCTAACTAGGATACAGTCAGACGTGACCAATACACCACCTAACTAGGATACAGTCAGACGTGACCAATACACCACCTAACTAGGATACAGTCAGACGTGACCAACACACCACCTAACTAGGATACAGTCAGACGTGACCAATACACCACCTAACTAGGATACAGTCAGATGTGACCAACACACCACCTAACTAGGATACAGTCAGATGTGACCAACACACCACCTAACTAGGATACAGTCTGACGTGACCAATACACCACCTAACTAGGATACAGTCAGACGTGACCAACACACCACCTAACTAGGATACAGTCAGACGTGACCAATACACCACCTAACTAGGATACAGTCAGACCTGACCAATACACCACCTAACTAGGATACAGTCAGACGTGACCAATACACCACCTAACTAGGATACAGTCAGACGTGACCAATACACCACCTAACTAGGATACAGTCAGACGTGACCAATACACCACCTAACTAGGATACAGTCAGACGTGACCAACACACCACCTAACTAGGATACAGTCAGACGTGACCAACACACCACCTAACTAGGATACAGTCAGACGTGACCAATACACCACCTAACTAGGATACAGTCAGACACAACTAGGATACAGTCAGACGTGACCAATACACCACCTAACTAGGATACAGTCAGACGTGACCAACACACCACCTAACTAGGATACAGTCAGATGTGACCAATACACCACCTAACTAGGATACAGTCAGACGTGACCAACACACCACCTAACTAGGATACAGTCAGACGTGACCAATACACCACCTAACTAGGATACAGTCAGACCTGACCAATACACCACCTAACTAGGATACAGTCAGACGTGACCAAAACACCACCTAACTAGGATACAGTCAGACATGACCAATACACCACCTAACTAGGATACAGTCAGACGTGACCAATACACCACCTACCTAGGATACAGTCAGACGTGACCAATACACCACCTAACTAGGATACAGTCAGACGTGACCAATACACCACCTAACTAGGATACAGTCAGACGTGACCAATACACCACCTAACTAGGATACAGTCAGACATGACCAATACACCACCTAACTAGGATACAGTCAGACGTGACCAATACACCACCTAACTAGGATACAGTCAGACGTGACCAATACACCACCTAACTAGGATACATTCAGACGTGACCAATACACCACCTACCTAGGATACAGTCAGACGTGACCAACACACCACCTAACTAGGATACAGTCAGATGTGACCAATACACCACCTAACTAGGATACAGTCAGACGTGACCAACACACCACCTAACTAGGATACAGTCAGACGTGACCAATACACCACCTAACTAGGATACAGTCAGACGTGACCAAAACACCACCTAACTAGGATACAGTCAGACATGACCAATACACCACCTAACTAGGATACAGTCAGACGTGACCAATACACCACCTACCTAGGATACAGTCAGACGTGACCAATACACCACCTAACTAGGATACAGTCAGACGTGACCAATACACCACCTAACTAGGATACAGTCAGACGTGACCAACACACCACCTAACTAGGATACAGTCAGACGTGACCAATACACCACCTAACTAGGATACAGTCAGACGTGACCAATACACCACCTAACTAGGATACAGTCAGACGTGACCAACACACCACCTAACTAGGATACAGTCAGACGTGACCAACACACCACCTAACTAGGATACAGTCAGACGTGACCAAAACACCACCTAACTAGGATACAGTCAGACGTGACCAAAACACCACCTAACTAGGATACAGTCAGACGTGACCAATACACCACCTAACTAGGATACAGTCAGACGTGACCAAAACACCACCTAACTAGGATACAGTCAGACGTGACCAAAACACCACCTAACTAGGATACAGTCAGACGTGACCAAAACACCACCTAACTAGGATACAGTCAGACGTGACCAAAACACCACCTAACTAGGATACAGTCAGACGTGACCAACACACCACCTAACTAGGATACAGTCAGACCTGACCAACACACCACCTAACTAGGATACAGTCAGACCTGACCAATACACCACCTAACTAGGATACAGTCAGACGTGACCAATACACCACCTAACTAGGATACAGTCAGACCTGACCAATACACCACCTAACTAGGATACAGTCAGACGTGACCAATACACCACCTAACTAGGATACATTTGAGTTTTCTTTGATGGCCCGATACATATGTTTTCTCTTCTCTTTCCTCACTCCCTCCCTCCCTCACTCCCTCCCTCACTCCCTCCCTCCCTCCCTCCCTCCCTCCCTCACTCTCCCAATATATATGTTTTCTCTTCTCTTTCCACCCCCCCCCTACCTCCCTCTCTCTCCACCCCCCTCTCCCTCCCTCCCCCCACCTCCCTCCCTCCCTCCCTCTCTCTCTCTCTCTCTCCCTCCCTCCCTCCCTCCCTCTCTCTCCACCTCCCTCCCCCCCTCCCTCTCTCTCTCCACCTCCCTCCCCTCCCTCTCTCCCTCCTCCCCAGTGCCCTGAAGCGTATGTTAGGGAAGAGAGCGTTTGTGATCTCTCGCTCCACCTTCCCCAGTCAAGGCCAATACTCTGGACACTGGCTAGGAGACAACAGGAGTCACTGGAAGGACATGTACACCTCGATAGCAGGTAGACACACACACACTCACACACTCACACACTCACTCACTCACACACACACTAGGGCTGGGCGATATGTCCAAAATATCCTATCAGGATTTGTGTTGTTATGGACGGTTTTACAGTATTTGATGTTTCTGCTTGGTAAAAGTTGTAAATATGTTTTCTGTGTAGTGCAGAGGACCATTCTCCGTTCTTTAACCAGGTGGCCAGTTGAGACAAGTTCTCATTTACAACTGTGACCTGGCCAAGATAAAGCAAAGCAGTGTGACACAAACAACAACAGACTTACACATGGAGTAAACAAACGCACAGTCAATAACACAAAATAAAATAAATGTTTGTTTTTTTTATGTAAAAAAAAAAAAATCTATGTACAGATAGCAGGGAGATGAGACATGGTCACATGGAACTAGGACATTCTGATGGTGTTCTACTCAACCAAACCAGGACATTCTGATGGTGTTCTACTCAACCAAACTAGGACATTCTGATGGTGTTCTACTCAACCAAACCAGGACATTCTGATGGTGTTCTACTCAACCAAACCAGGACATTCTGATGGTTTTCTACTCAACCAAACCAGGACATTCTGATGGTGTTCTACTCAACCAAACTAGGACATTCTGATGGTGTTCTACTCAACCAAACCAGGACATTCTGATGGTTTACTACTCAACCAAACCAGGACATTCTGATGGTTTACTACTCAACCAACCAAACCAGGACATTCTGATGGTTTTCTACTCAACCAAACCAGGACATTCTGATGATTTTATACTCAACCAAACTAGGACATTCTGATGGTGTTCTACTCAACCAAACCAGGACATTCTGATGGTTTTCTACTCAACCAACCAAACCAGGACATTCTGATGGTTTTCTACTCAACCAAACCAGGACATTCTGATGGTGTTCTACTCAACCAAACCAGGACATTCTGATGGTTTTATACTCAACCAAACTAGGACATTCTGATGGTGTTCTACTCAACCAAACCAGGACATTCTGATGGTGTTCTACTCAACCAAACCAGGACATTCTGATGGTTTACTACTCAACCAACCAAACCAGGACATTCTGATGGTTTTATACTCAACCAAACCAGGACATTCTGATGGTGTTCTACTCAACCAAACCAGGACATTCTGATGGTGTTCTACTCAACCAAACCAGGACATTCTGATGGTTTTCTACTCAACCAAACCAGGACATTCTGATGGTGTTCTACTCAACCAAACCAGGACATTCTGATGGTTTTATACTCAACCAAACTAGGACATTCTGATGGTGTTCTACTCAACCAAACCAGGACATTCTGATGGTGTTCTACTCAACCAAACCAGGACATTCTGATGGTGTTCTACTCAACCAGGACATTCTGATGGTTTTATACTCAACCAAACCAGGACATTCTGATGGTTTTATACTCAACCAAACCAGGACATTCTGATGGTTTTATACTCAACCAAACCAGGACATTCTGATGGTTTTATACTCAACCAAACCAGGACATTCTGATGGTGTTCTACTCAACCAGGACATTCTGATGGTTTACTACTCAACCAACCAAACCAGGACATTCTGATGGTTTTATACTCAACCAAACCAGGACATTCTGATGGTTTTATACTCAACCAAACCAGGACATTCTGATGGTGTTCTACTCAACCAAACTAGGACATTCTGATGGTTTTATACTCAACCAAACCAGGACATTCTGATGGTTTTATACTCAACCAGGACATTCTGATGGTTTACTACTCAACCAACCAAACCAGGACATTCTGATGGTTTACTACTCAACCAACCAAACTAGGACATTCTGATGGTTTTATACTCAACCAAACCAGGACATTCTGATGGTTTACTACTCAACCAGGACATTCTGATGGTGTTCTACTCAACCAACCAAACCAGGACATTCTGATGGTGTTCTACTCAACCAAACCAGGACATTCTGATGGTTTTCTACTCAACCAAACAAACTAGGACATTCTGATGGTGTTCTACTCAACCAAACCAGGACATTCTGATGGTGTTCTACTCAACCAAACCAGGACATTCTGATGGTGTTCTACTCAACCAAACTAGGACATTCTGATGGTTTTATACTCAACCAAACCAGGACATTCTGATGGTTTACTACTCAACCAAACCAGGACATTCTGATGGTGTTCTACTCAACCAAACCAGGACATTCTGATGGTGTTATACTCAACCAACCAAACCAGGACATTCTGATGGTGTTCTACTCAACCAAACCAGGACATTCTGATGGTTTACTACTCAACCAACCAAACCAGGACATTCTGATGGTGTTCTACTCAACCAAACCAGGACATTCTGATGGTTTTCTACTCAACCAAACCAGGACATTCTGATGGTGTTCTACTCAACCAAACTAGGACATTCTGAAGGTGTTCTACTCAACCAAACCAGGACATTCTGATGGTGTTCTACTCAACCAAACCAGGACATTCTGATGGTGTTCTACTCAACCAAACTAGGACATTCTGATGGTGTTCTACTCAACCAAACCAGGACATTCTGATGGTGTTCTACTCAACCAAACTAGGACATTCTGATGGTGTTCTACTCAACCAAACCAGGACATTCTGATGGTTTTCTACTCAACCAAACAAACTAGGACTTTCTGATGGTGTTCTACTCAACCAAACCAGGACATTCTGATGGTGTTCTACTCAACCAAACCAGGACATTCTGATGGTGTTCTACTCAACCAAACCAGGACATTCTGATGGTGTTCTACTCAACCAAACTAGGACATTCTGATGGTTTTATACTCAACCAAACCAGGACATTCTGATGGTTTACTACTCAACCAAACCAGGACATTCTGATGGTGTTCTACTCAACCAAACCAGGACATTCTGATGGTGTTATACTCAACCAACCAAACCAGGACATTCTGATGGTGTTCTACTCAACCAAACCAGGACATTCTGATGGTTTACTACTCAACCAACCAAACCAGGACATTCTGATGGTGTTCTACTCAACCAAACCAGGACATTCTGATGGTTTTCTACTCAACCAAACCAGGACATTCTGATGGTGTTCTACTCAACCAAACTAGGACATTCTGATGGTTTTATACTCAACCAAACCAGGACATTCTGATGGTTTTATACTCAACCAAACCAGGACATTCTGATGGTGTTCTACTCAACCAAACTAGGACATTCTGATGGTTTTATACTCAACCAAACCAGGACATTCTGATGGTTTTATACTCAACCAAACTAGGACATTCTGATGGTTTTCTACTCAACCAAACTAGGACATTCTGATGGTTTTATACTCAACCAAACCAGGACATTCTGATGGTTTTATACTCAACCAAACCAGGACATTCTGATGGTGTTCTACTCAACCAAACTAGGACATTCTGATGGTGTTCTACTCAACCAAACTAGGACATTCTGATGGTGTTCTACTCAACCAAACCAGGACATTCTGATGGTGTTCTACTCAACCAAACCAGGACATTCTGATGGTGTTCTACTCAACCAAACCAGGACATTCTGATGGTGTTCTACTCAACCAAACCAGGACATTCTGATGGTTTTATACTCAACCAAACCAGGACATTCTGATGGACTAAACTGACAGTAACGTTGTAAAAATGGATACAACTTTTCATTTCTTTAGGACTGTAGAAAAATACCTTTTTATAGATAGTATTGTCAAAAGAGCCAATGATGAGGCTATTAGGTTCTGTTCTGTTCTAGTCTTTGTATCGGACCGGCTCTCTGTCACATGGAACTAGGCTGGTGTCTAATCATGTCTCATCTCTCTCTAGAGGTCACATGGAACTAGGCTGGTATCTAATCATGTCTCATCTCTCTCTCTCTGTCACATGGAACTAGGCTGGTGTCTAATCATGTCTCATCTCTCTCCATCTCTCTCTCTCTGTCACATGGAACTAGTCTGGTATCTAATCATGTCTCATCTCTCTCTCTCTGTCACATGGAACTAGGCTGGTATCTAATCATGTCTCATCTCTCTCTAGAGGTCACATGGAACTAGGCTGGTATCTAATCATGTCTCATCTCTCTAGAGGTCACATGGAACTAGGCTGGTATCTAATCATGTCTCATCTCTCTAGAGGTCACATGGAACCAGGCTAGTATCTAATCATGTCTCATCTCTCTCCCTCCCTCCTCCTCCAGGTATGTTAACCTTTAACCTCCTGGGTGTTTCCCTGGTGGGGTCTGATATCTGTGCCATCTCTCTCTCTCCCTCCCTCCCCCTCCAGGTATGTTAACCTTTAACCTCCTGGGTGTTCCCCTGGTGGGGGCTGATATCTGTGGCTTCAGTGAGCAGACTGAGGAGGAGCTGTGTGTCCGCTGGACTCAGCTAGGAGCCTTCTACCCTTTCACACGCAACCACAACTCTATCGACCAGAAGGTAAGACCCCCAATGTGGCCCCCCCCTCAATGTTCCGCCCCCCACCCCAATGTGCCCCCCCCCCTCCACCAATGTGCCCACCCCAATGTGCCTCTCCCCTCCACCAACGTGCCCCCCCCTCCACCAATGTGCCCCCCCCCACCCCAATGTGCCTCTCCCCCTCCACCAATGTGCCCCCCCCCTCCACCAATGTGCCCCCCCCCACCCCAATGTGCCCCCCCCCCCCCCTCCACCAATGTGCCCACCCCAATGTGCCTCTCCCCTCCACCAATGTGCCCCCCCCTCCACCAATGTGCCCCCCCCTCCACCAATGTGGCCCCCCCCTCCACCAATGTGCCCCCCCCCCCTCCACCAATGTGCCCACCCCAATGTGCCTCTCCCCTCCACCAATGTGCCCCCCCCTCCACCAATGTGCCCCCCCCTCCACCAATGTGGCCCTGACACAAACTGTCATAGAAAAGTCATTTTATCTGTATAAGCTGTGTGCTCTGTGTCTCTCTCCTCCCAGCCTCAGGACCCCCCAGCGTTCAGCCCTCGAGCCCGTTCAGCCATGAAACAGTCTCTGCTGCTCCGCTCCTCTCTGTTCCCTCTGCTCTACACGCTGTTCCACCGCGCACACACACACGGACACACTGTCGCTCGGCCTCTGCTGTTCGAGTGAGTTACACACACACACACACTGGGACACACACACACACACACACACACGGACACACCGTCGCTCGCCCTCTGCTGTTCGAGTGAGTTCCAGACACACACACACACACACACACACACAGGGACACACACACACACACACACACAGGGACACACACACACACACACACACACACACAGGGACACACACACACGGACACACCGTCGCTCGCCCTCTGCTGTTCGAGTGAGTTACACACACACACACACACACACACACACACACAGCTCTTTCAGGATGTTCCTGACCAATGTGTGTTCATATTTTTAGGTTCCCCAAGGACGTGAGAACGTATGGGATAGACAGACAGTTCCTATGGGGGAAGAGTTTGATGGTGACACCAGTATTAGATCCAGGTGTGGACTATGTTGTGGGCTACTTCCCTCAGGGTCTCTGGTACGACTACTACACGGTAAGAACACAGCTATACATATATTACCTATATATAACCCTTAATAACCCTTAATAACCCTAACCCCAGGTCTCTACTATACAGTAGGAACACAGCTATATATATTAACTATACATAACCCTTAATAACCCTTAATAACCCTAACCCCAGGTCTCTACTATACAGTAGGAACACAGCTATATATATTAACTATGCATAACCCTTAATAACCCTTAATAACCCTAACCCCAGGACTCTACTATACAGTAAGGACACAGCTATATATATTAACTATACATAACCCTTAATAACCCTTAATAACCATTAATAACCCTAACCCCAGGACTCTACTATACAGTAAGGACACAGCTATATATATTAACTATACATAACCCTTAATAACCCTTAATAACCCTTAATAACCCTAACCCCAGGTCTCTACTATACAGTAAGAACACAGCTATATATATTAACTATACATAACCCTTAATAACCCTTAATAACCCTTAATAACCCTAACCCCAGGTCTCTACTATACAGTAAGAACACAGCTATATATATTAACTATACATAACCCTTAATAACCCTTAATAACCATTAATAACCCTAACCCCAGGTCTCTACTATACAGTAAGAACACAGCTATATATATTAACTATACATAACCCTTAATAACCCTTAATAACCATTAATAACCCTAACCCCAGGTCTCTACTATACAGTAAGAACACAGCTATATATATTAACTATACATAACCCTTAATAACCCTTAATAACCATTAATAACCCTAACCCCAGGTCTCTCCTATACAGTAAGAATACAGCTATATATATTAACTATACAGTTACACCCCCATTCAGAACAGAACAGTGTAACCCTAACCCCTAACCCTAACTCTCCCTCCCTCTCTCTCCCTCCCTCTCTCTCCCTCCCTCTGTCTCCCTCCCTCTGTCTCCCTCTCTCCCCAACTTCCCTTGTCTCTCTGTCTCTCCTCTCTCTCTCCTCTCTCTCCTCTCTCTCCTCTCTCCTCTCTCCCTCCCCTCTCCTCTCTCTCCCTCCCTCGGTCTCCCTCTCTCCCCAACTTCCCTTGTCTCTCTGCCTCTCCTCTCTCTCCTCTCTCTCCCTCCCTCGGTCTCCCTCTCTCCCCAACTTCCCTTGTCTCTCTCTCTCTCCTCTCTCAGGGTGATTCTATCCGTAGTAAAGGAGAAGAGTTGAGGCTCAAGGCTCCTCTAGACCATATCAACCTTCACCTGAGAGAAGGAGCTGTCATACCTACACAGGTAAACAGACAGATGTATATACTGTACTCTATATCATCTACTGCATCTTTATGTAATACATGTATCACTAGCCACTTTAAACTTTGCCACTTTGTTTACATACTCATCTCATATGTATATACTGTACTCAATACCATCTACTGTATCTTGCCTATGCCGCTCTGTACCATCACTCATTCATATATCTTATGTACATATTCTTTATCCCATTACACTTGTGTTTATAAGGTAGTAGTTTTGGAATTGTTAGTTAGATTACTCGTTGGTTATAACTGCATTGTCTGAACTAGAAGCACAGGCATTTCGCTACACTCGCATTAACATCTGCTAACCATGTGAATGTGACCATTAACATCTGCTAACCATGTGAATGTGACCATTAACATCTGCTAACCATGTGTATGTAACAAGTAACATTGGATTTGATTTGTTAACATATGTTTCCCATGCCAATAAAGCCCCTTGAATTGAATTGACAGAGTCAGAGAGTCAGAGAGTCAGAGACAGAGAGAGTGTTTTACTGTAGGGAGGAACAAATTTCCTCTGTGTCTCTGCTGTGAGGGGCACCTGTTCACTGTCGGACCGTTAACATCTGCTAACCGTGTGTATGTGACAAATGAAATTGGATTTGATTTGAGACAATAGATGGTCAGGTAGCTGGCTCATCATGTTATTGGGGCTCCCGAGGAGGTGCAGCGGTCTCAGGCACTTGCATCTTAGTGCTAGAGGCGTCACTACAGACCCCGGTTCGATTCCAGGCTGTATTACAACCGGCTGTGATTGGGAGTCCCATAGGGCGGCGCACAATTGGCCCAGCGTCATTAGGGTTTGGCCCATGAGTAGGCCGTCATTGTAAATAATAATTTGTTCTTAACTGACTTGCCCAGTTAAATAAAGGTTATGTCAGAATAATGATGACTACAGAGTTTCAGAGGGTTAATAGGAAGATGACACAAAGTGGATGGTCAGGCATCCATATCGAAAATAATTAATCACTGTGTCTCTCTCTTCCTCTTTCTCTGTGTCTCTCCCTCGGTCTCTTTCGTTCTCTCTGTGTGTCTGTCGCTGTCTGTCTGTCTGTGTGTCTGTTGCTGTCTGTCTGTCTGTCTGTGTGTGTCGCTGTCTGTCTGTCTGTGTGTGTCGCTGTCTGTCTGTCTGTGTGTGTCGCTGTCTGTCTGTGCGTGTCGCTGTCTGTCTGTGTGTCTGTGTGTGTCGCTGTCTGTCTGTCTGTCTGTGTGTCTATGTGTGTCGCTGTCTGTCTGTCTGTCTGTGTGTGTCGCTGTCTGTCTCTGTCTGTGTGTGTGTCGCTGTCTGTCTGTCTGTGTGTGTGTCGCTGTCTGTCTGTCTGTGTGTGTCGCTGTCTGTCTGTCTGTCTGTGTGTGTCTCTGTCGCTGTCTGTGTGTGTCTCTCTCTGTGTGTGTCTGTCGCTGTCTGTGTGTGTCTCTCTCTGTGTGTGTTTGTCTCTCTCTGTGTCTGTGTGTGTCTCTCTCTTTGTCTGTGTGTGTGTCTCGCTCTGTGTCTGTGTGTGTGTCTCTCTCTGTGTGTGTGTCTCTCTCTGTGTCTGTGTGTGTCTCTCTCTGTGTGTGTCTCTCTCTGTGTCTGTGTCTGTGTCTCTCTGCCTGTGTGTGTCTCTGTGTCTGTCTCTCTCTCTCTCTGTGTCTGTGTCTCTCTGTCTGTGTGTCTCTCTGTGTGTTGCTCCCTGTGTAGCGTCCCAACACAACCCTGTTTGTGAGCAGTGGTCAGCCGCTCCACCTCGTGTCCAGTCTGTCTGAAGACGGCTCGGCCGGAGGAGAGCTATTCTGGGACGACGGAGAGAGCATCGACACCTTGGAGACAGACCAGTACGCTCACGTAGTGTTCACTGTGGTGAAGGTACGCTCCGACCACTACAGACCGGGAAGCTCCGACCACTACAGACCAGTACGCTCCGACCACTACAGACCGGTACGCTCCGACCACTACAGACCGGTACGCTCCGACCACTACAGACCGGTACGCTCCGACCACTACAGACCAGTAAGCTCCGACCACTACAGACCAGTACACTCCGACCAATACAGACCAGTACGCTCCGACCAGTACGCTCCGACCACTACAGACCGGTACGCTCCGACCACTACAGACCGGTACGCTCCGACCACTACAGACCAGTACGCTCCGACCACTACAGACCAGTACGCTCCGACCAGTACGCTCCGACCACTACAGACCAGTACGCTCCGACCAGTACGCTCCGACCACTACAGACCAGTACGCTCCGACCACTACAGACCGGTACGCTCCGACCACTACAGACCAGTACGCTCCGACCACTACAGACCAGTACGCTCCGACCACTACAGACCAGTACGCTCCGACCACTACAGACCAGTACGCTCCGACCACTACAGACCAGTACGCTCCGACCACTACAGACCGGTACGCTCCGACCACTACAGACCAGTACGCTCCGACCAGTACGCTCCGACCACTACAGACCAGTACGCTCCGACCACTACAGACCAGTACGCTCCGACCAGTACGCTCCGACCACTACAGACCGGTACGCTCCGACCACTACAGACAGTACGCTCCGACCACTACAGACCGGTACGCTCCGACCACTACAGACCGGTATGCTCCGACCACTACAGACCAGTACGCTCCGACCTCTACAGAGCAGTACGCTCCGACCTCTACAGACCAGTACGCTCCGACCAGTACGCTCCGACCACTACAGACCAGTACGCTCCGACCACTACAGACCAGTACGCTCCGACCAGTACGCTCCGACCACTACAGACCAGTACGCTCCGACCACTACAGACCAGTACGCTCCGACCAGTACGCTCCGACCACTACAGACCGGTACGCTCCGACCACTACAGACCAGTACGCTCCGACCACTACAGACCGGTACGCTGCGACCACTACAGACCGGTACGCTCCGACCACTACAGACCGGTACGCTCCGACCACTACAGACCAGTACGCTCCGACCTCTACAGAGCAGTGCGCTCCGACCACTGCAGACCAGTACGCTCCGACCAGTACGCTCCGACCACTACAGACCAGTACGCTCCGACCAGTACAGACCAGTACGCTCCGACCAGTACGCTCCGACCACTACAGACCAGTACGCTCCGACCACTACAGACCAGTACGCTCCGACCTCTACAGAGCAGTACGCTCCGACCACTACAGACCAGTACGCTCCGACCACTACAGACCAGTACGCTCCGACCACTACAGACCGGTACGCTCCGACCACTACAGACCGGTACGCTCCGACCACTACAGACCGGTACGCTCCGACCACTACAGACCGGTACGCTCCGACCACTACAGACCAGTACGCTCCGACCTCTACAGAGCAGTGCGCTCCGACCACTACAGACCAGTACGCTCCGACCAGTACGCTCCGACCACTACAGACCAGTACGCTCCGACCAGTACAGACCAGTACGCTCCGACCAGTACGCTCCGACCACTACAGACCAGTACGCTCCGACCACTACAGACCAGTACGCTCCGACCTCTACAGAGCAGTACGCTCCGACCACTACAGACCAGTACGCTCCGACCACTACAGACCAGTACGCTCCGACCACTACAGACCAGTACGCTCCGACCACTACAGACCGGTACGCTCCGACCACTACAGACCGGTACGCTCCGACCACTACAGACCGGTACGCTCCGACCACTACAGACCGGTACGCTCCGACCACTACAGACCGGTACGCTCCGACCACTACAGACCAGTACGCTCCGACCTCTACAGAGCAGTGCGCTCCGACCACTACAGACCAGTACGCTCCGACCAGTACGCTCCGACCACTACAGACCAGTACGCTCCGACCAGTACAGACCAGTACGCTCCGACCAGTACGCTCCGACCACTACAGACCAGTACGCTCCGACCACTACAGACCAGTACGCTCCGACCTCTACAGAGCAGTACGCTCCGACCACTACAGACCAGTACGCTCCGACCAGTACAGACCGGAACGCTCCGACCAGTACGCTCCGACCACTACAGACCAGTACGCTCTGACCACTACAGACCGGTACGCTCCGACCACTACAGACCAGTACGCTCCGACCACTACAGACCAGTACGCTCCGACCACTACAGACCGGTACACTCCGACCACTACAGACCAGTACGCTCCGACCTCTACAGAGCAGTACGCTCCGACCACTACAGACCAGTACGCTCCGACCTCTACAGAGCAGTACGCTTCGACCACTACAGACCAGTACGCTCCGACCACTACAGACCAGTACGCTCCGGCCACTACAGACCAGTGCGCTCCGACCACTACAGACCAGTACGCTCCGACCAGTACGCTCCGACCACTACAGACCAGTACGCTCCGACCACTACAGACCAGTACGCTCCGACCTCTACAGAGCAGTACGCTCCGACCACTACAGACCAGTACGCTCCGACCACTACAGACCAGTACGCTCCGACCACTACAGACCAGTACGCTCCGGCCACTACAGACCAGTGCGCTCCGACCACTACAGATCAGTACGCTCCGACCACTACAGACCAGTACGCTCCGACCACTACAGACCAGTACGCTCCGACCACTACAGACCAGTACGCTCCGACCACTACAGACCAGTACGCTCCGACCACTACAGACCAGTACGCTCCGACCACTACAGACCAGTACGCTCCGACCTCTACAGACCAGTACGCTCCGACCACTACAGACCGGTATGCTCCGACCACTACAGACCAGTACGCTCCGACCTCTACAGAGCAGTACGCTCCGACCACTACAGACCAGTACGCTCCGACCTCTACAGAGCAGTACGCTCCGACCACTACAGACCAGTACGCTCCGACCACTACAGACCAGTGCGCTCCGACCACTACAGACCAGTACGCTCCGACCAGTACGCTCCGACCACTACAGACCAGTACGCTCCGACCACTACAGACCAGTACGCTCCGACCTCTACAGAGCAGTACGCTCCGACCACTACAGACCAGTACGCTCCGACCACTACAGACCAGTACGCTCCGACCACTACAGACCAGTACGCTCCGGCCACTACAGACCAGTGCGCTCCGACCACTACAGACCAGTACGCTCCGACCAGTACGCTCCGACCACTACAGACCAGTACGCTCCGACCACTACAGACCAGTACGCTCCGACCACTACAGACCAGTACGCTCCGACCACTACAGACCAGTACGCTCCGACCACTACAGACCAGTACGCTCCGACCACTACAGACCAGTACGCTCCGACCAGTACGCTCCGACCACTACAGACAAGTACGCTCCCACCACTACAGACCAGTACGCTCCGACCACTATGCAACCTTCCAGTTACTAGTCCAACGCTCTAACCACTATAACCATGACAGCTGGTTCTACTAACACTATTACCTTCACCTCTTCCCTTCCTATTGTGTTCTAGAACACAATGACATCGGAGGTGCTGCACGACCACGTGGAGGCTTCCTACATCACCGTGGAAACAGCCTCCTTCTATGGCGTGAAGGTGGAGCCTACCAGGGTTACGGTCAACTCCCACGATGCTGCATTCACCTACAGAGCCAATCAGGTGAGACTTGGTGTCAGGAGGCAAAGGTTAAGTGTTTTTTAAAGTTCAGATAATGTTTTAGAGCAGCCATACTCACAATAAAACATTTTTTTAAAGGAATGTAGGGACCTCCCGAGTGGCGCAGGGGTCTAAGGCATTGATCAGTGCTAGAGGCGCCATTACAGATCCGGGTTCGATCCCGGGCTGTGTCGCAGCCAATCCGCGACCGGGAGACCCATGACGCGGCGCACAATTGGCCCAGCGCCGTCCGGGTTGTCCTTGTCTCATCGCGCTCTAGCGACTCCTTGTGGCGGGCCGCGCTGACTTTGGTCGCCAGCTGGTACAGTGTTTCCTCCGACTGTGTCCAGAAGCAGTGCGGCTTGGCGGGATCGTGTTTCGGAGGGACGCATTGCTGCTATAACAGCCTCCACTCTTCTGGGAAGGCTTTCTACTAGATGTTGGAACATTGCTTTGGGGACTTGCTTCCATTCAGCCACAAGTGCATTAGTGAGGTCGGGCAGTGATGTTGGGCAATTAGGCCTGGCTCGCAGTCGGCGATGCAATTCGTTCGAATTCATCACAAAGGTGTTCGATGGGGTTGAGGTCAGGGCTCGGTACAGGACAGTCAAGTTCTGAACAAACCATTTCTGTATGGTTCTCGCTTTGTGCACTGGGGCATTGTCATGCTGAAACAGGAAAGGGCCTTCCCCAAACTTTTGGAAGCACAGAATCATCTAGAATGTCATTGCATGCTGTAGCGTTGAGATTTCCTTTCACTGGAACCAAGGAGCCCGATCCATGAAAAACAGCCCCAGACCATTATTCCTCCTCCACCAAACTTTACAGTTGGCACTATGCATTGGGGCAGGTAGCGTTCTCCTGGCATCCTCCAAACCTAGATTCGTCCGTCGGACTGCCAGATGGTGAAGCGTGATTCATCCCTCCAGAGAAGGCGTTTCCAGAGTCCAGTGGCGGCGAGCTTTACACCAGTCCAGCCGACGCTTGGCATTGCATGCTGATGTTAGACGCTTGAAGCTCTCAACGAAACCGTTCTTGTGCCGACGTTGCTTCCAGAGGCAGTTTGGAACTCGGTAGTGAGTGTTGCAGCTGAGGACAGATGCTGTTTTACACGCTCCAACACTCGGTGGTCCCGTTCTGCTGAGCCGTTGTTGCTCCTAGATGTTTCCACTTCACCATAACAGCACTTACAGTTAGTATGCCCGGGGCAGCTCTAGCAGGGCTGACATTTAGACTTGTTGGAAAGGTGGCATCCTATGAGAGGGGCCACGTTGAAAGTCACTGAGCTCTTCAGTAAGGCTTTTCTACTGACAATGTTTGTCTATGGAGATTGCATGGCTGTGTGCTTGATACACCTTTATACACCTGTCAGTCTCCCCATGTTTAGAGGGAAATGTGTGAGTTGACTGGTAGTAGTGGAGTCTCCCCATGTTTAGAGGGAAATGTGTGAGTTGACTAGTAGTAGTGGAGTCTCCCCATGTTTAGAGGGAAATGTGTGAGTTGCCTGGTAGTAGTGGAGTCTCCCCATGTTTAGAGGGAAATGTGTGAGTTGACTGGTAGTAGTGGAGTCTCCCCATGTTTAGAGGGAAATGTGTGAGTTGCCTGGTAGTAGTGGAGTCTCCCCATGTTTAGAGGGAAATGTGTGAGTTGACTGGTAGTAGTGGAGTCTCCCCATGTTTAGAGGGAAATGTGTGAGTTGACTGGTAGTCGTGGAGTCTCCCCATGTTTAGAGGGAAATGTGTGAGTTGACTGGTAGTAGTGGAGTCTCCCCATGTTTAGAGGGAAATGTGTGAGTTGACTAGTAGTAGTGGAGTCTCCCCATGTTTAGAGGGAAATGTGTGAGTTGACTGGTAGTAGTGGAGTCTCCCCATGTTTAGAGGGAAATGTGTGAGTTGACTGGTAGTAGTGGAGTCTCCCCATGTTTAGAGGGAAATGTGTGAGTTGACTGGTAGTAGTGGAGTCTCCCCATGTTTAGAGGGAAATGTGTGAGTTGACTGGTAGTCGTGGAGTCTCCCCATGTTTAGAGGGAAATGTGTGAGTTGCCTGGTAGTAGTGGAGTCTCCCCATGTTTAGAGGGAAATGTGTGAGTTGACTAGTAGTAGTGGAGTCTCCCCATGTTTAGAGGGAAATGTGTGAGTTGCCTGGTAGTAGTGGAGTCTCCCCATGTTTAGAGGGAAATGTGTGAGTTGACTGGTAGTAGTGGAGTCTCCCCATGTTTAGAGGGAAATGTGTGAGTTGACTGGTAGTAGTGGAGTCTCCCCATGTTTAGAGGGAAATGTGTGAGTTGACTGGTAGTAGTGGAGTCTCCCCATGTTTAGAGGGAAATGTGTGAGTTGACTGGTAGTAGTGGAGTCTCCCCATGTTTAGAGGGAAATGTGTGAGTTGACTGGTAGTAGTGGAGTCTCCCCGTGTTTAGAGGGAAATGTGTGAGTTGACTGGTAGTAGTGGAGTCTCCCCATGTTTAGAGGGAAATGTGTGAGTTGACTGGTAGTAGTGGAGTCTCCCCATGTTTAGAGGGAAATGTGTGAGTTGACTGGTAGTAGTGGAGTCTCCCCATGTTTAGAGGGAAATGTGTGAGTTGACTGGTAGTAGTGGAGTCTCCCCATGTTTAGAGGGAAATGTGTGAGTTGACTGGTAGTAGTGGAGTCTCCCCATGTTTAGAGGGAAATGTGTGAGTTGACTGGTAGTAGTGGAGTCTCCCCATGTTTAGAGGGAAATGTGTGAGTTGACTGGTAGTAGTGGAGTCTCCCCATGTTTAGAGGGAAATGTGTGAGTTGACTGGTAGTAGTGGAGTCTCCCCATGTTTAGAGGGAAATGTGTGAGTTGCCTGGTAGTAGTGGAGTCTCCCCATGTTTAGAGGGAAATGTGTGAGTTGCCTGGTAGTAGTGGAGTCTCCCCATGTTTAGAGGGAAATGTGTGAGTTGCCTGGTAGTAGTGGAGTCTCCCCATGTTTAGAGGGAAATGTGTGAGTTGACTGGTAGTAGTGGAGTCTCCCCATGTTTAGAGGGAAATGTGTGAGTTGACTGGTAGTAGTGGAGTCTCCCCATGTTTAGAGGGAAATGTGTGAGTTGACTGGTAGTAGTGGAGTCTCCCCATGTTTAGAGGGAAATGTGTGAGTTGACTGGTAGTAGTGGAGTCTCCCCATGTTTAGAGGGAAATGTGTGAGTTGACTGGTAGTAGTGGAGTCTCCCCATGTTTAGAGGGAAATGTCATCTGTGGTTTGTTATTAATGTATCTCTGTTTCTCCGTTCGTCTCCCTCCAGGTGTTGACTGTAACAGATCTGGGACTGAATCTCAGCCAGAACTTCACCATCAGTTATTAATGTATCTCTGTTTCTCCCGTTCGTCTCCCTCCAGGTGTTGACTGTAACAGATCTGGGACTGAATCTCAGCCAGAACTTCACCATCAGTTATTAATGAATCTCAGTTTCTCCCGTTCGTCTCCCTCCAGGTGTTGACTGTAACAGATCTGGGACTGAATCTCAGCCAGAACTTCACCATCAGTTATTAATGTATCTCTGTTTCTCCCGTTCGTCTCCCTCCAGGTGTTGACTGTAACAGATCTGGGACTGAATCTCAGCCAGAACTTCACCATCAGTTGGATCTAACAGCTTTTCCCAAAACAATGGGAATTCCGACCTTTTGGAATGTTTGATGGTTTTTCCTTCCCTGACGGTCTCTACTGCTTTACGCCCCACGGCCGTGACCCAAATGGCACCCTATTCCCTATATAGTGTACTACCAGGGCTCAAAACACCCTCACTGTAGGACACACCATATGTTGCTCCGGGTGGGATTGAATCCTGACCTGAACCATTAGATACTAACCTAACCACTGATCTAGGACCAGATTACCCTCCTACAATACTAACCTTAACCATTAGATACTAACCTAACCACTGATCTAGGACCAGATTACCCTCCTACAATCCTAACCTGAACCATTAGATACTAACCTAACCACTGATCTAGGACCAGATTACCCTCCTACAATCCTAACCTGAACCATTAGATACTAACCTAACCACTGATCTAGGACCAGATTACCCTCCTACAATCCTAACCTGAACCATTAGATACTAACCTAGGACCAGATTACCCTCCTACAATCCTAACCTAAACTGAATCACACTCAACAAGCCTCCTGGAGCGAGTTTCATTTATTTACCCAACAGAGGATATAGCTGGCTACATCTATGGGCTTTTCTGTTTTTCTGTCGTGCAGTAGCCTATATCATATATGTATTGGATAACAGCACTATATTTTGGACTTTTTTGGGGCTTGGGCTCATTAAATGTATTTTAATGTAGGGCTCATCAGGCTTGAATTTTTTAATCAAAGCTCTAATCAAATCCACAGGCCTGTTTTTATGCTCTATAATGCTTTTGAAGGACCGTTCCAGTTTGGACTGGAAATACCGGTTTAGTCGGTAGGAAAGTGATTTATTCTCAGGATGGAACATTTTGTAAAATACTGTGAAGACATTCACCCGTGAGCCAGATGCATTAGTTTGAAAGGCCTCCTGTGTATTTTACTGGTTAGGTAGTAAAATATGAAGTCTAGTCGTTCTGCCACTGGTCGTTACTACAGTCAAGAGCCAACTTTTATTTTGCTGTTTTCATTTCTCAGAGGAAAGGTGAAGATGTGCAATTAAAAGGAGAGGAACTTTTCTTTCCCTCAGAACAAGACTAGAATGGGGTGAGATGGATGTTTGTGTCTTTGGGGAGTTTCGTGATAATAATCAGTGATTTGTTGTTATTGATCCTGATATGTACATATTGTTGTTGACAAGCTTGTTTGCACTGAATCAGGACATATTGAAGGTACAGGGAAGTGCCTTTACGAATGATCAAACTGTCTCTTCTACTGCTCTGTTTTAAATCTGTTCTAGAATGATAGTTTCAGAGCACCTCTAGAACAGCTCAGTTTTAACTCTGTTCTAGAATGATAGTTTCAGAACACCTCTAGAACAGCTCAGTTTTAACTCTGTTCTAGAATGATAGTTTCAGAACACCTCTAGAACAGCTCAGTTTGAACTCTGTTCTAGAATGATAGTTTCAGAGCACCTCTAGAACAGCTCAGTTTTAACTCTGTTCTAGAATGATAGTTTCAGAACACTTCTAGAACAGCTCAGTTTTAACTGATAGTTTCAGAACACCTCTAGAACAGCTCAGTTTTAACTGTTCTAGAATGATTGTTTCAGAACACCTCTAGAACAGCTCAGTTTTAACTCTGTTCTAGAATGATTGTTTCAGAACACCTCTAGAACTGCTCAGTTTTAACTCTGTTCTAGAATGATCGTTTCAGAAAACCTCTACACATCTACATTGTTCTAAAACTAGAATTCTAGTTTCAGTTTGTTTTCTAACTGCTTTACTGTGACTCTAAAAACAGGGTCTTTCTCTCTAAAACAATGATATTAAAGTATTGTCAAGCTTTCTCAGACATACAATTGCCTTTGCTACATAATGAATGAGCCTGGATTGTAGTTTTTGACATTTTGAAGCGTTATGGAAACGCAACGTTTGCCCTTTTGAAATTGATTGGTTGAAATGTTGTTTGACAAATGTGTTTTATTTGTCCTATTCTATTCAAGCGGTATAATGAAAACTGTGGAAGGGGAAGACTTGCCTTATGTTGGCCGGTTCGGCCAGTTGGGTGTTTCTATCTGGCATGAATAATGACTGTTGATGCTGTAATGCCCGCCTCTCCATTTCCATTTGTGTTATGTTGAACGGGGACGTGCTCAGACAGATGCTCGTTTCTAATGATGACTTGATTAAACATGAATCCTGACTCCCATGTGTCTGTTTTATATCTGTTTGTCACATGATTGGACGGGAGGGACTTATATACCTGGGTGTAATTTAGTTTCATCCAGGTATTACTACTGCTTGGCTGGAGCATAATCCTGCACCCATCAAATATGCCTTTTTATTCTAATCAAATGTATTCATAAAGCCCTTCTTACTGATATCAGCTGATATATCAAAGTGCTGTATAGAAACCCAGCCTAAAACCCCAAACAGCAAGCAATGCAGGTGTAGAAGCACGGTGGCTAGGAAAAACTCCCTAGAAAGGCCGAAACCTAGAGAGGAACCAGGCTATGAGGGATGGCCAGTCCTCTTCTGGCTGTGCCGGGTGGAGATTATAACAGAACATGGCCAAGATGTTCGAATGTTCATGAATGGCCAACATGGTCAAATAATAATAATCACAGTAGTTGTCGAGGGTGCAACAGGTCAGCACCTCAGGAGTAAATGTCAGTTGGCTTTTCATAGCCGATCATTAAGAGTATCTCTACCGCTCCTGCTGTCTCTAGAGAGTTGAAAACAGCAGGTCTGGGACAGGTAGCATGTCCGGTGAACAGGTCAGGGCTCTATAGCCGCAGGCAGAACAGTTGAAACTGGACCAGCAGTATGGCCAGGTGGACTGGGGACAGCAAGGAGTCATCATGCCAGGTAGTCCTGAGGCATGGTCCTACGGCTCAGGTCCTCCGAAAGAGAGAATTAGAGAGAGCATACTTAAATTCACACAGGACACCGGATAAGACAGGAGAAATACTCCAGATATAACAAACTGACCCTAGCCCCCCGACACATAAACTACTGCGGCATAAATACTGGAGGCTGAGACAGGAGGGGTCAGGAGACACTGTGGCCCCATCCGATGATACCCCCAGACAGGGCCAAACAGGCAGGATATAACCCCACCCACTTTGCCAAAGCACAGCCCCCACACCACTATTATTGAATTCCATTGTCCTCTAATCAGTGTTTTTTTTTTTGTTCTATCAATGTAATTGCATCATTTCCCATATTTTTTTGTAAATATATACAGTACCAGTCAAAAGTTTGGGGACACCTCATTCAAGGGTTTTTCTTAGTTTTACTATTAAATAACACATACGGAATCATGTAGTAACCAAAAGTGTTAAACAAATCAAAATATATTTTTTGAGATTCTTCAAAGTAGCCACCTTTTGCCTTGACAGCTTTGCACAATCTTGGCATTCTCTCAACCAGTTTCATGAGGTAGTTACCTGGAATGTATTTAAATTAACAGGTGTGCCTTGTTAAAAGTACATTTGTGGAATTTCTTTCCTCCTTAATGCGTTTGAGACAATCAGTTGTGTTGTGACAAGGTAGGGGTGGTATACAGAAGATAGCCCTATTTGGTAAAAGACCAAGTCCATATTATGGCAAGAACAGCTCGAATATGCAAAGAGAAACGACAGTCCATCATTACTCTAAGACATGAAGGTCAGTCAATCTGGAAAATCTCAAGAACTTTTAAAGTTTCTTCAGTTGCAGTTGCAAAAACCATCAAGCGCTATGAGGAAACTGTCTCTCTTGAGGACACAGGAGGAGACAACATGAATCAGGCCTTCGTGGTCGAATTGCTGCAAAGAAACCGCTACTAAAGGACACCAATAAGAAGAAGAGACTTGCTTGGGTCATGAAACATGAGTAATGGACATTAGACAGGTCTCTGTCCTTTGGTCTGATGAGTCCAGATTTGAGATGTTTGGTTCCGACTCTTGTCTTTGTGAGACGCAGAGTAGGTGAACGGATGATCTCCGCATGGTTCCCACCATGAAGCATGGAGGAGGTGGTGTGGGACAATCATTTGTTTTTCAACAGGACAATGCTCAAAATTTGAGAAGCTTTTCGTGCGTAAGGAATATTTCTGGGGTCTTTTATTTCAGCTCATGAAACATATGACCAACACTTGACATGTTTGTTCAGTGTGTGTGTGTGTATGTATGTGTGTGTATACTGTGTATACAGTGGGGAGAACAAGTATATAGGCAAATCTGGTGAAGAACTACAGGAAGCGTATGATCTCTGTAATTGCAAACAAAGGTACCAAATATTAAGTTCTGCCTTTCTGATGTATCAAATACTTATGTCATGCTATAAAATGCAAATTAATTACTTAAAAATCATACAATGTGATTTTCTGGATGTTTTAGATTCAGTCTCTCACAGTTGAAGTGTGCCTATGATAAAAATTACAGACCTCTACATGCTTTGTAAGTAGGAAAACCTGCAAAATCGGCAGAGTATCAAATACTTGTTCTCCCCACTATATATACTATGTATGTATACACACACACACACTGTGCATTTGGAAAGTATTTATTTTTTCTACAGCCTTATTCTGAAATTGATTTAAAAAAAATCTTTATCAACACACAATACCCCATAATGACAAAGTGAAAAAAACAGAAATACCTTAATTTACATATAATATACTATAATAATAAGAATACTATAATACATATATATATATACATATTATATTACATACATATTTATTTAGTATTCAGACCCTTTGCTATGATGTTTCTACAACTTGGAGTCCACCTGTGGTAAATTCTATTGATTGGACATGATTTGGAAAGGCACACACCTGTCTATATAAGGTCCCACAGTTGACAGTACATGTCAGAGCAAAAACCAAGACATGAGGTCGAAGGAATTATCTGTGGAGCTCCGAGACAGGATTGTGTTGAGGCAGAGATCTGGGGAAGGGTACCAAAGAATATCTGCAGCATTGAAGGTCCCCAAGAACACAGTGGCCTCCATCATTCTAAAATGGAAGAAGTTTGGAATCACCAAGACTCTTCCTAGAGCTGGCTGCCCGACCAAACTGAGCAATCAGGGGAGAAGGGGCATGGTCGGGGAGGTGACCAAGAACCCGATGGTCACTCTGACAGAGCTCCAGAGTTCCTCTGTGGAGATGGGAGAACCTTCCATAAGGACAACCATCTCTGCAGCACTTCACCAATCAAGCCTTTATGGTAGTGACCAGACGGAAGCCACTCCTCAATAAAAGCCACATGACAGCTCGCTTGGCGTTTGCCAAAAGGTACCTAAAGACTCTCAGACCATGAGAAACAATATTCTCTGGTCTGATGAAACTAAGATTGAACTCTTTGGCCTGAATGCCAAGCATCATGTCTGGAGGAAACCTGGCACCATCCTTACGGTAAAACATGGTGGTGGCAGAATTGTGATGTGGGGATGTTTTTCAGTGGCAGGGAGACAAGTTAGGATTGAAGGAAAGATGAATGGAGCAAAGTACAGAGAGATCCTTGATGAAAACCTTCTCCAGAACGCTCAGGACCTGAGACTGGGGTGAAGGTTCATCTTCCAACAGGACAACGACCCTAAGCACACAGACCGGAGCAAGGGACAAGTGTCTGAATGTCCTTGAGTGTCCCAGCCAGAGCCCGGACTCGAACCAGATCGAACATCTCTGGAGAGACCTGAAAATAGCTGTACAGATGCTCCCCATCCAATCTGACAGAGCTTGAGAGGATCTGCAGAGAAGAATGAGAGAAACTCCCCAAATACAAGTGTGCGAAGGTTGTAGGGTCATACCCAAGAAGACTCGAGGCTGTAATTGCTGCCAAAGGTGCTTCAACAAAGTACTGAGTAAAGGGTCTGAATAGTTATGTAGACATGTAGAGTTAAAAATATATAAATAAATAAAATGTGCAAACATTTAAAAAAACGTTTTGCTTTGTCATTATGAGGTATTGTGATGTCATTATGAGGTATTGTGATGTCATTATGAGGTATTGTGATGTCATTATGAGGTATTGTGATGTCATTATGAGGTATTGTGATGTCATTATGAGGTATTGTGTGTATATTGATGAAGGATAAAAACAATGTATTCAGTTTTAGAATAAGGCTGTAACGTAACAAAATATACAAAAATTGAATGGGTCTGAATACTTTCTGAACCCCTCTCATCTATCTCTGAAGACCATCTATTCCAGCCTTCAGCTCCCCTCAACCCCTCTCATCTATCTCTGAAGACCATCTATTCCAGCCTTCAGCTCCCCTCAACCCCTCTCATCTATCTCCGAAGACCATCTAGTCCAGCCTTCAGCTCCCCTCAACCCCTCTCATCTATCTCTGAAGACCATCTAGTCCAGCTTTCAGCTCCCCTCAACCCCTCCCATCTATCTCTGAAGACCATCTAGTCCAGCCTTCAGCTACCCTCAACCCCTCCCATCTATCTCTGAAGACCACCCAGTTATGATTTCTACTGGTCATATTTTCCCACTGTGTTCTGAACCTTTCTTGTCCTCCAAGAGTTGTTGAATCTTCTCTCACCCTCATCGGTCTTCACTGGGTCAGTTGGTCCTCATGAGCCACTGGCATATGTTCACCTGTAGAGGGCGCTGTGCTGTCACAATTCAACCCCCCTTTACTGTTCTTGGTACAGTTTGGTGTGGTCTTCCCCACTAATGGTAGGGTTTAAGTGGAGTACAGGGCTGATATGCTGGACATCTCTGTGTGTGTCTTGAACCAGGAAGGACATCTGTTCTCTGTTATTCTGAATGCTGCTGTTCTCAGCTCTACTAAACCCACTGGTCACATAGTTGATAATCTCTCACACAGCACATTACAGATATGAACAACTGTGTTTATGTTAATAATTTGTCACACAGCACATTACATAAAGGCCTGTAATCTCCTCCTCTGCTCCTTTTCCCCCTCTCCTCCCACCTCCTCCCCCTCTTGCCTCCCCATCTCTTCCTCGTCTGCTCTCCTCTTCCCCCGTCCCCTCTGCTCTCCTCTTCCCCCCTCTCCCTCCTCCTTTCTATTCCCCCTCTTCCCCCGTCCCCTCTGCTCTCCTCTTCCCCCCTCTCCCTCCTCCTTTCTATTCCCCCTCTTCCCCCGTCCCCTCTGCTCTCCTCTTCCCCCCTCTCCCTCCTCCTTTCTATTCCCCCTCTTCCCCCCTCCCCATCTGCTCTCCTCTACCCCCCTCACCCCCCCCCCCCCTCGCTGCTCTCCTCCTCCCCCATCTCTTCCCCCTCTTCCTCCTCTCTGCTCTCTCTTCTCCGTCCTCCTCCCCCGATCACTCTTCACCCCTGTGATCTGTTATTATTATGATAGTGGGGGCCCAGGATGACAGTTAATTAAGTGTTGAAGTCTAATAAATAAACCTAATCACACATCTATGGCTCTCAAGAGAAGACAGGCTATGTGCCCACTGCCCACAAAATGAGGTGGAAACTGAGCTGCACTTCCTAAACTCCAGTCCAATGTATGACCATATTAGAGAGACATTTTTCCCTCAGATTACACAGATCCACAAAGAATTAGAAAACAAACCCAAATTTGATAAACTCCCATATCTACTGGGTGAAATTCCACAGTGTGCCATCACAGCAGCAAGATTTGTGACCTGTTGCCACAAGAAAAGGGCAACCAGTGGAGAACAAACACCATTGTAAATACAACCCATATTTATGTTTATTTATTTTCCCTTTTGTACTTTAACCATTTGCACATCATTACAACACTGTATGTAGACATAATATGACATTTGAAATGTCTTTAGTCTTTTGGAACTTCTGTGAGTGTAATGTTTACTGTTCATTTTTTGGTTTATTTCACTTTTGTTTATTATCACTTGCTTTGACAATGTCAACATATGTTTCCCAATAAAGCCCTTTACTTGAAATGAAATTGAACGGAAAGACAGACATAGAGAGAGAGGCTGACAGAGGTAGAGA
>NC_048581.1:7366152-7368652 GCF_013265735.2 Oncorhynchus mykiss | reverse complement strand
ATGAAACGAAACACCATGACAAATACAAGGACCTGGACATGACTCAAAGGAGCCAGAAAGTAGAGGAGATGAAAAGAAGTTTGGTTTCACAACAGAATATGTTTAAAAAAGCCACATCACAAAGCGAGGCTGCTGTAAAGGCTAGTTATATAGTGGCAGCAGAGATCGCAAAATCAGCCCGGCCCTTTAATGAGGGAGAGTTCATGAAAAAGTGCATGATGAAGGTTTGTGACCTCGTATGCCCAGAGAAAAAACAAGCATTTTCAAACGTGAGCCTGAGCAGGAACACAGTAGCTGATCGCACATGTGATCTTGCCACCAATCTGTATGACCAGCTGATGGAAAAGGGAAAATATTTTGTTGCGTTCTCCCTCGCTGTGGAGGAGAGCTGTGACGCATCTGATACTGCTCAGCTGTCAGTCTTCATCCGTGGAGTGGACTCAAATCTGTGTGTTACGGAGGAGCTATTAGGATTCAAATCAATGCATGGCACAACCACAGGAAAGGAAATCTTTGAGGAGGTTTCCAAATGTGTAACTGAAATAAAGCTGCCGTGGGATAAACTCGTTGGATTAACGACAGATGGTGCGCCAGCGATGTGCTGTAAAAAGAGTGGACTGGTGGGCATGGTTCGGGAGAAGATGCGGGAAGAGAACTGTGCAGGTGAGCTAACTGTTTACCACTGCATCATACATCAGGAAGCACTGTGTGCCAAAGCCCTAAAGATGGAACATGTTATGACCACAGTAACACAGGTAGTTAACTTTATAAGAGCCAAAGGTCTAAATCACCGCCAGTTTAAATCTTTTCTGGAGGAGTGTGGTTCGGAATACGCAGACGGCACGTATCACACAGAGGTGAGATGGCTAAGCAGAGGAAAAGTACTGAACAGATGTTTCGAGCTGCGTGAGGAAATATGTCAATTCCTGGAAACCAAAGGGAAGGATACAGCAGAGCTCCGGGAGCAAAAGTTCCTGTGTGAGCTGGCCTTTCTCTGTGACATCTCGAGCCATCTCGATGCGCTGAACCTGCAGCTTCAGGGGCGGGGGCGCATCATCACAGACATGTACGCTGCAGTGAGGGCCTTCAAAACTAAACTGTGCCTGTGGGAGAATCAGATGCTGCAAGGAAACCCTTGCCATTTTCCCTGCTGCCAATCCATAAAAGCGCAGATCTCTACCGCCGTGTTCCCATGCGCACAGTTTGCTGAAAAACTTAGTGTTCTCGCCGCTGAGTTTAGCCGGCGATTTGCCGACTTCGATGCCCAGAAATGCAAGTTTGAACTGCTTAGTAATCCCTTCGCAGTTGATATGGAAAATGCACCAACCAACATCCAAATGGAGCTGATTGAACTCCAGTGCAACGACACGCTGAAGTCAAAGTATGATGCTGTGGGCGCCGCACAGTTTCCACGGTTCATCCCTGACACAATGCCTCAGCTCCGCACCCAAGCTGCTCAGATGCTCTCCATGTTCGGCAGCACTTATCTATGCGAGCAACTTTTCTCCTCGATGAAGATGACCAAAACAACTCACAGGAGACGTCTGACTGATGAACATCTTCGCTCGATACTGAGGATTTCTTCAGCTCAGAGCTTGAGCCCAGACATTGATGAACTAGCATCCAAGAAGAGATGCCAGGTATCTGGCTTGGGCACATCAGATTAGACCAGTGTGCAATAATTAACGTTTTCTTTATGCACTTTTTCTTGCTACAAGGCATGGGCTTGAATGGTTGATTGATTTATTATCATTTTATTTGTAAAATTATTAGCCAGTGGAAAAAGTTTATTTTGGTATTTAAATCAGAAGGCTGCAAATAGAAAAGAGGCATACAATTTTTATTTACATTTTATTTATTTAATAAATGAATGCCATTGATGTGTTTTTTCATTTGAAATTCGATTTTGCATGTCTCCACTATTAAATTATATATTGTATGGTAATAAGCGATGCTTGTTCCATATTCAATGTTAAAGCAAAACTTGTTTGGGTCCATATTAAAAGGTTAATTTGTTCAATGTTGGCCCGTGACTTTGTTCAGGTTTTACATTTTGGCCCACTGGGTATTTGAGTTTGACACCCCTGTTCTAGAACATAGCTACTCCTCTAAGAGGACAGAGGTTAGACAGAGAGAATGTTCTAGAACATAGCTACTAATCTATCTAAGAGGACAGAGGTTAGACAGAGAGAATGTTCTAGAACATAGCTACTCCTCTAAGAGGACAGAGGTTAGACAGAGATAATGTTCTAGAACATAGCTACTCCTCTAAGTGGACAGAGGTTAGACAGAGAGAATGTTATAGAACCTAGCTACTCCTCTAAGTGGACAGAGGTTAGACAGAGAGAATGTTATAGAACCTAGCTACTCCTCTAAGTGGACAGAGGTTAGACAGAGAGAATGTTCCAGAACGTAGCTACTAATCTATCTAAGAGGACAGAGGTTAAACAGAGAGAATGTTCTAGAACATAGCTACTCCTCTAAGAGGACAGAGGTTAGA
>NC_048581.1:7328652-7363652 GCF_013265735.2 Oncorhynchus mykiss | reverse complement strand
ACTCAACTAGTTGCGGTCAGTTCGTGAACTTGGATCGCGTCTTGCCGCTTTTACACTCGGTTCGGGGTTTCGGGAGAGAACTAGGATGTCGGCGGTGAAAGCGCTGCAACAGTGGTGTAAGATCCAGGTTCAGGGTTACAGAGATGTCACTATCACCAATATGACCACCTCTTTCAGGGACGGGATGGCTTTCTGCGCCCTCATTCACCGAAACAGACCCGACCTCATGTAAGTAGAGGGCAGTATCGATAGGACTACTTCGAGAGTTGCGAAATTCTATGAGGAAGTGAATAAACTCGAGAGAGTTTAACAAGGAATGAGTCTTGATTTTTGTCTTATGGTGACACAGCGTAACCTGTATTCACTGCAACAAAGTAGCCCTTGAATGCAACACGAAATACATATTATGTTAAAGTTTCCTTTCATTGTCTGGAGGTAGTTCCCTGTAAGTATCAGTAGCCTAACAATTTGGAAATGAAAACCCTACAACTCTTGCCAACTCAACGTGGCAGTAAACATGTGTGCTTCCTTTCGATTTGTAAACTAATCCCCAAATTAAAAACGGAATTTAACACGATTTCTGAATACAACAATATCTGTATATCGGTGAAATCTCATCAGTGATAAAGCCTAGTCTTTTGTCAAATGTTTCCTTTTTTAAAGACACAGTAGATTACAGGTTTACAGTAAACAGTTGGGGACAGGGTAACCGTCCTAAACATAACATTAACTATTTGAGATAATCAGTAGCCTGGGCCGTCTACTGTCTGAATGACAAGGCATCATTTCCACATGTTTCACTCCGGTGAACTCCGTCTAAAGACCCAAATATTTTTGACATTTTGACATTTTAATAAAAGCAAAGTGAATCACTGGTCATAAGATGGAGTGACATCATTGACGCTGTCATTATGACGGTCAGGTTCTCAAGTGAAGACGTTGTTGAATGATTCTGCAAAGGAGTCTGAGAGAATGGAATGTTTGACGTATTGTGACACCACTCCACTGATTCCGATCCAGACATTACCACGAGCCCGTGCCACCAGCCTCCTGTGGACTAGATTGAGATCCAGGGAATAATGCCAGGTAGCTTGCGTCAGTGGGGTGTGAGATCCAGGGAATAATGGCAGGTGTCAGTGGTGTGATTGATGTGACATGTCATCAACCTAATCTGTGCTTCTTCTCCTCAGTGACTTTGATTCCCTGATGAAGGAGAATGTCTATGACAACAACCACCTGGTAAGTTACTGATGAACACACACAGACATGTGATGGCGGGATGAAAAGGCTGTGGCTCGGATGGTTGATGTCCTTGAGGATCTTTTTGGCCTTCCTGTGACATCGGGTGCTGTAGGTGTCCTGAAGGGCAGGTAGTGTGCCTCCCCCTGTGATGCGTTGGGCAGACTGTGCCACCCTCTGGAGAGCCCTGCGGGTGGTGCAGTTGCCGTACCAGGTGATGATTCAGCCTGACAGGAGGCTCTCAATTGTGCATCTGTAAAAGTTTGAGGGTTTCGGGTGCCAAGCCAAATTTCTTCAGCAATAGACTACTATAGATTATACAGCCAGCTGAGTCTCACCATAGACCACTATAGACAATACAGCCAGCTAAATCTCACTACTCCTCACCATAGACTGCTATAGATTATACAACCAGCTGAGTCTCACTACTCCACAACATAGACTGCTATAGATTATACAGCCAGCTGAGTCTCACCATAGACTACTATAGATAATACAACCAGCTGAGTCTCACCATAGACAATACAGCCAGCTAAGTCTCCCTACTCCTCACCATAGACTACTATAGATTATACAGCCAACTGACTGTCACTCCAGACCATAAACTCCAGCAAACTGACCACCATTTTACCACCAATTCATTACGTAGAGTGATATATCTAGGCTTGATTAACACTCTAGGACTATACTTCTGACATAGAACTACAGTAACATTCTAGCATCTGAATTATTCTGATATAGAACTACAGTAACATTCTATCCTCTGGATTATTCTGATTAGAACTACAGTAACATTCTATCCTCTGGATTATTCTGATATAGAACTACAGTAACATTCTAGCCTCTGGATTATTCTGATATAGAACTACAGTAACATTCTAGCCTCTGAATTATTCTGATATAGAACTACAGTAACATTCTAGCCTCTGAATTATTCTGATATAGAACTACAGTAACATTCTAGCCTCATGGAAAATATTCTTATTTCAAACAACCAATGAGCAACTCTGCCGTAAACCATCTGCGTATGGAACGTTGAGATTGCCAGAGACCTGTCTCTATGGCAATGACAAGGAGTGGCATGTTAACTAAAGAGACTGGTGCTCAGACTACACTAGCCTGTGTCATGCAGGCCAGTTATTAATGATTGATGTAGTTGCCATAGTTACGTATCATCTGAAAGCAAAACAGGGCCATATCAACAGTTGGAAATTTGTGGGAATTTCTCCTGTTAGATTCCACACATAAACTTTCACTTTTGTATTGGAATGATGCTGTTCCTCCCTTTCCTCAGAGCAGGAAGAGGTTAGCCTGGAGGTTACCTCAGAGCAGGAAGAGGTTAGCCTGGAGGTTACCTCAGAGCAGGAAGAGGTTAGCCTGGAGGTTACCTCAGAGCAGGGAGAGGTTAGCCTGGAGGTTACCTCAGAGCAGGAAGAGGTTAGCCTGGAGGTTACCTCAGAGCAGGGAGAGGTTAGCCTGGAGGTTACCGCAGAGCAGGGAGAGGTTAGCCTGGAGGTTACCTCAGAGCAGGGAGAGGTTAGCCTGGAGGTTACCTCAGAGCAGGAAGAGGTTAGCCTGGAGGTTACCTCAGAGCAGGGAGAGGTTAGCCTGGAGGTTACCTCAGAGCAGGGAGAGGTTAGCCTGGAGGTTACCTCAGAGCAGGGAGAGGTTAGCCTGGAGGTTACCGCAGAGCAGGAAGAGGTTAGCCTGGAGGTTACCTCAGAGCAGGAAGAGGTTAGCCTGGAGGTTACCTCAGAGCAGGAAGAGGTTAGCCTGGAGGTTACCTCAGAGCAGGGAGAGGTTAGCCTGGAGGTTACCTCAGAGCAGGAAGAGGTTAGCCTGGAGGTTACCTCAGAGCAGGGAGAGGTTAGCCTGGTGGTTTCCTCAGGGCAGGGAGAGGTTAGCCTGGAGGTTTCCTCAGGACAGGGAGAGGTTAGCCTGGAGGTTTCCTCAGGACAGGGAGAGGTTAGCCTGGTGGTTTCCTCAGGACAGGGAGGGAGAAGGGAGAGGTTAGCCTGGAGGTATCCTCAGGACAGGGAGAGAGAAGGGAGAGGTTAGCCTGGAGGTATCCTCAGGACAGGGAGAGAGAAGGGAGAGGTTAGCCTGGAGGTTTCCTCAGGACAGGGAGAGAGAAGGGAGAGGTTAGCCTGGAGGTTTCCTCAGGACAGGGAGAGAGAAGGGAGAGGTTATCCTGGAGGTTTCCTCAGGACAGGGAGAGAGAAGGGAGAGGTTGGTCTGGAGGTTTCCTCAGGGCAGGGAGAGAGAAGGGAGAGGTTAGCCTGGAGGTTTCCTCAGGACAGGGAGAGAGAAGGGAGAGGTTAACCTGGAGGTTTCCTCAGGGCAGGGAGAGGTTAACCTGGAGGTTTCCTCAGGGCAGGGAAAGGTTAACCTGGAGGTTTCCTCAGGGCAGGGAGAGGTTAACCTGGAGGTTTCCTCAGGGCAGGGAGAGGTTAACCTGGAGGTTTCCTCAGGGCAGGGAGAGAGAAGGGAGAGGTTAACCTGGGGGTTTCCTCAGGACAGGGAGAGAGAAGGGAGAGGTTAACCTGGAGGTTTCAAGTGTGTGTGTTTGTGTCATGGCTGGCCTGTCTTCAGAAGTGAAAGTTGGATCATAGTAATGTAAACAGCTTTTTTATAGCTGTGGTGATGAACTGATAACACTCAGCTGGCTTCAGACACAGACATGTTGTTTATCAAATCATGTTGTCACGGTGTACAGCTCAAATGGCACCCTATTCCCTAAATAGTGCACTAGTTTTCACCAGGGTCCATAGAACTTGGGTCAAATGTAGTGGACTTCATAGGGAACAGGGTCCTACTTGGAACGCTGTTATGGATGAGCTCTTCTGTCCTTCCTTCCTGCTTCCATGGAGACGGTGGTCCTGGAAATGGTGTGGATGAGGAGAGCATGTCCTGCTGCGCGCACACACACACACACACACACACACACACACACACATTTCCAGGACCACCGTCTATATATATATATATATACACACACACACACACACAGTGCCTTGCGAAAGTATTCGGCCCCCTTGAACTTTGCGACCTTTTGCCACATTTCAGGCTTCAAACATAAAGATATAAAAATGTATTTTTTTGTGAAGAATCAACGACAAGTGGGACACAATCATGAAGTGGAACGACATTTATTGGATATTTCAAACTTTTTTAACAAATCAAAAACTGAAAAATTGGGCGTGCAAAATTATTCAGCCCCCTTAAGTTAATACTTTGTAGCGCCACCTTTTGCTGCGATTACAGCTGTAAGTCGCTTGGGGTATGTCTCTATCAGTTTTGCACATCGAGAGACTGAACTTTTTTCCCATTCCTCCTTGCAAAACAGCTCGAGCTCAGTGAGGTTGGATGGAGAGCATTTGTGAACAGCAGTTTTCAGTTCTTTCCACAGATTCTCGATTGGATTCAGGTCTGGACTTTGACTTGGCCATTCTAACACCTGGATATGTTTATTTTTGAACCATTCCATTGTAGATTTTGCTATATGTTTTGGATCATTGTCTTGTTGGAAGACAAATCTCCGTCCCAGTCTCAGGTCTTTTGCAGACTCCATCAGGTTTTCTTCCAGAATGGTCCTGTATTTGGCTCCATCCATCTTCCCATCAATGTTAACCATCTTCCATGTCCCTGCTGAAGAGAAGCAGGCCCAAACCATGATGCTGCCACCACCATGTTTGACAGTGGGGATGGTGTGTTCAGCTGTGTTGCTTTTAAGCCAAACATAATGTTTTGCATTGTTGCCAAAAAGTTCAATTTTGGTTTCATCTGACCAGAGCTCCTTCTTCCACATGTTTGGTGTGTCTCCCAGGTGGCTTGTGGCAAACTTTAAACAACACTTTTTATGGATATCTTTAAGAAATGGCTTTCTTCTTGCCACTCTTCCATAAAGGCTAGATTTGTGCAATATACGACTGATTGTTTTCCTATGGACAGAGTCTCCCACCTCAGCTGTAGATCTCTGCAGTTCATCCAGAGTGATCATGGGCCTCTTGGCTGCATCTCTGATCAGTCTTCTCCTTGTATGAGCTGAAAGTTTAGAGGGACGGCCAGGTCTTGGTAGATTTGCAGTGGTCTGATACTCCTTCCATTTCAATATTATCGCTTGCACAGTGCTCCTTGGGATGTTTGGGAAATCTGTTTGTATCCAAATCCGGCTGTAAACTTCTTCACAACAGTATCTCGGACCTGCCTGGTGTGTTCCTTGTTCTTCATGATGCTCTCTACGCTTTTGACGGACCTCTGAGACTATCACAGTGCAGGTGCATTTATACGGAGACTTGAATACACACAGGTGGATTGTATTTATCATCATTAGTCATTTAGGTCAACATTGGATCATTCAGAGATCCTCACTGAACTTCTGGAGAGAGTTTGCTGCACTGAAAGTAAAGGGGCTGAATCATTTTGCACGTCCAAATTTTCAGTTTTTGATTTGTTAAAAAAGTTTGAAATATCCAATAAATGTCGTTCCACTTCATGATTGTGTCCCACTTGTTGTTGATTCTTCACAAAAAATACAGTTTTATATCTTTATGTTTGAAGCCTGAAATGTGGCAAAAGGTCGCAAAGTTCAAGGGGGCCGAATACTTTCGCAAGGCACTGTGTGTGTGTGTGTGTGTGTGTGTGTATATATATATATATATATATACATACATACATACATACATACATACATACATACATACATACATACATACATACATACAGAAAATCACATTGTAGGATTTTTTATACATTTATTTGCAAATTATGGTGGAAAATAAGTATTTGGTCACCTACAAACAAGCAAGATTTCTGGCTCCCACAGACCTGTAACTTCTTCTTTAAGAGGCTCCTCTGTCCTCCACTCGTTACCTGTATTAATGACACCTGTTTGAACTTGTTATCAGTATAAAAGACACCTGTCCACAACCTCAAACAGTCACACTCCAAACTCCACTATGGCCAAGACCAAAGAGCTGTCAAAGGACACCAGAAACAAAATTGTAGACCTGCACCAGGCTGGGAAGACTGAATCCGCAATAGGTAAGCAGCTTGGTTTGAAGAAATCAACTGTGGGAGCAATTATTAAGAAATGGAAGACATACAAGACTACTGATAATCTCCCTCGATCCTGGGCACCACGCAAGATCTCACCCCGTGGGGTCAAAATGATCACAAGAACGGTGAGCAAAAATCCCAGAACCACACGGGGGGACCTAGTGAATGACCTGCAGAGAGCTGGGACCAAAGTAACAAAGCTTACCATCAGTAACACACTACGCCGCCAGGGACTCAAATCCTGCAGTGCCAGATGTGTCCCCCTGCTTAAACCAGTACATGTCCAGGCCCGTCTGAAGTTTGCTAGAGAGCATTTGGATGATCCAGAAGAAGATTGTGAGAATCTCATATGGTCAGATGAAACCAAAATATAACTTTTTGGTAAAAACTCAACTCGTCGTGTTTGGAGGACAAAGAATCCTGAGTTGCATCCAAAGAACACTATACCTACTGTGAAGCATGGGGGTGGAAACATCATGCTTTGGGGCTGTTTTTCTGCAAAGGGACCAGGGCGACTGATCCGTGTAAAGGAAAGAATGAATGGGGCCATGTATCGTGAGATTTTGAGTGAAAACCTCCTTCCATCAGCAAACGTGGCTGGGTCTTTCAGCATGACAATGATCCCAAACACACCGCCCGGGCAACAAAGGAGTGGCTTCATAAGAAGCATTTCAAGGTCCTGGAGTGGTCTAGCCAGTCTCCAGATCTCAACCCCATAGAAAATCTTTGGAGGGAGTTGAAAGTCCGTGTTGCCCAGCAACAGCCCCAAAACATCACTGCTCTAGAGGAGATCTGCATGGAGGAATGGGCCAAAATACCAGCAACAGTGTGTGAAAACCTTGTGAAGACTTACAGAAAACGTTTGACCTCTGTCATTGCCAACAAAGGGTATATAACAAAGTATTGAGAAACTTTTGTTATTGACCAAATACTTATTTTCCAACATAATTTGCAAATAAATTCATTAAAAATCCTACAATGTGATTTTCTGGATGTTTTTTTCCACATTTTGTCTGTCATAGTTGAAGTGTACCTATGATGAAAATTACAGGCCTCATCTTTTTAAGTGGGAGAAATTGCACAATTGGTGGCTGACTAAATACTTTTTTGCTTCACTGTATACACACACACACACACTTTGGCTGTTGAAACCCCCGGGCTTTCCATTCTTTCTCCCAGTCATGAAGAAAGCCAGGAACATTTCTGACAGGAAAGTGAGTAATCTAACAGGAGAAATTCCCAAGAACTCCAGACTGTTGATGGTCCTGCACTGGTTTCTCTTTCTGTCCTGAATCATTGCTGTGATCTGTTCTGTCTTGTCTGTTTTCATACTTTACTTTACTTTTTGTTCTGGTCTAAATATGCAGCTTTAGAACCAGGCCAGCCAGGCCAGCCAGCCAGGCCAGCCAGCCAGTTGCTCAGGCTGTATTCACACAGACAGTCCATTAAAACACTGAGACGTACATAGCAGCTACTGTAAACAAGGAGTTAACTCACATTCTGCCGAGCAAATTCAGAAATTAGAGGACAGGGATTTCTCAAACACAGAAATAGTAACAAAGACATCTCTCTTTCTCACACACAAAGTCACTTTACCAGCTATTCCAGTCATGTGTGGTGTGGGAGTATTGGAATGACAACAACGCTTTGTCTCTGAGTCTCTGCCTCTATAGACCAATGGGAGTGTTGGAATGAGAACAACACCTTGTCTCTGCCTCTATAGACCAATGGGAGTGTTAGAATGAGAACAACACCTTGTCTCTGCCTCTATAGACCAATGGGAGTGTTAGAATGAGAACCACACCTTGTCTCTGAGTCTCTGCCTCTATAGACCAATGGGAGTGTTAGAATGAGAACCACACCTTGTCTCTGCCTCTATAGACCAATGGGAGTGTTAGAATGAGAACCACACCTTGTCTCTGAGTCTCTGCCTCTATAGAACAGTCCCTAAGTCAGCAGATCTCCATATCTACAGTGTGTTGTAGCATGGTTCTGTCAATCTTGATAACAATATCGAAATCACATGCTTGGTAAACAACAGGTGTAGACTAACAGCTGATTGGTCCTTCCCAACAAGGCAGAGAGAAAGAACATAGACAAGTAGTACAACAGTAATCACACGTCAATAAACACACAATAAACACACTTCTATCTCTCTGTGTGTTCCAGCCTTCTATCTCTCTGTGTGCTCCAGCCTTCTATCTCTCTGTGTGCTCCAGCCTTCTATCTCTCTGTGTGCTCCAGCCTTCTATATATCTGTGTGTTCCAACCTTCTATCTCTCTGTGTGCTCCAGCCTTCTATCTGTGTGTTCGCAGGCGTTCCGGGTAGCGGAGGATGAGTTGGGGATCCCAGCTCTGTTAGATGCTGAGGACATGGTGGCCCTGAAGATACCAGACAGACTCAGTATTCTGACATATGTCTCACAATACTACAACTACTTCCATGGCAAATCACCTAGTGAGTAGTACACATACACACATACATATTGAGTAAACATGTGCAAGCCCACACGCTGCCCACACGCTGCCCACATGATACCCACACACTGCCCACACACTGCCCACACGCTCCCCACATTATACCCACACGCTGCCCACACGCTGCCCACATGATACCCACACGCTGCCCACACGCTGCCCACACGCTCCCCACATTATACCCACACGCTGCCCACATGCTACTGACATGCTGCCCACATGATACTCACACACTGCCCACACGCTGCCCACATGATACCCACACACTGCCCACACGCTGCCCACATGATACCCACACACTGCCCACACACTGCCCACATGCTGCCCACATGCTACTGACATGCTGCCCACATGATGCCCACACGCTGCCCACATGATACCCACACACTGCCCACACGCTGCCCACATGATACCCACACACTGCCCACACACTGCCCACATGATACCCACATGCTGCCCACATCACCTGGCACAGCCAGAAGAGGACTGGCCACCCCTCATAGCCTGGTTCCTCTCTAGGTTTCTTCCTAGGTTTTGGCCTTTCTAGGGAGTTTTTCCTAGCCACCGTGCTTCTACACCTGCATTGCTTGCTGTTTGGGGTTTTAGGCTGGGTTTCTGTACAGCACTTTGAGATATCAGCTGATGTAAGAAGGGCTATATAAATACATTTGATTTGCCCACATGCTGCCCACGTGATACTCACATGCTGCCCACGTGATACTCGCATGCTGCCCACGTGATACTCGCATGCTGCCCACGTGATACTCGCATGCTGCCCACGTGATACTCACATGCTGCCCACGTGATACTCACATGCTGCCCACGTGATACTCACATGCTGCCCACGTGATACTCACATGCTGCCCACGTGATACTCACATGCTGCCCACGTGATACTCACATGCTGCCCACGTGATACTCACATGCTGCCCACGTGATACTCACATGCTGCCCACGTGATACTCACATGCTGCTCACGTGATACTCACACGCTGCCCTCATGATACTCACACGCTGCCCTCATGATACTCACACGCTGCCCTCATGATACTCACACGCTGCCCTCATGATACTCACACGCTGCCCTCATGATACTCACACGCTGCCCTCATGATACTCACACGCTGCCCTCATGATACTCACACGCTGCCCACATGATACTCACACGCTGCCCCCATGATACTCACACGCTGCCCCCATGATACTCACACGCTGCCCTCATGATACTCACACGCTGCCCACATGATACTCACACGCTGCCCACATGATACTCACACGCTGCCCCCATGATACTCACACGCTGCCCACATGATACTCACATGCTGCCCACACGATACTCACACGCTGCCCTCATGATACTCACACGCTGCCCTCATGATACTCACACGCTGCCCACATGATACTCACACGCTGCCCACATGATACTCACATGCTGCCCACACGATATGGGCACACGCATACTGTGATGAACTTTGTGATCAAGTTGTGTGTGTGTGTGTGTGTGTGTGTAGTTGGCGGCATGGCAGGGATAAAGCGTCCAGCGGAGGCATCCACAGAAGAGGGGCCTTCTGGGAAAAAGAACCAAGCAGTTGTCTCCAAGGTCTTCCCTGCCTCTACCCCCTCTAAATCCGCTACTGAGAACCGCCCTCCCCCCTCCTCCTCACCCAAAGCCTCAACCAGACCAGACAGGGCAGCACAGGTAAGGATCTCCTTTAAATACTCTTGTCCAGGGTTGCCCAAACCCTGTTCCTGGAGAGCTATCCTCCTGTAGGTTTTAACTCTAACCGTGTTCCTGGAGAGATGCCCTCCTGTAGGGGTTCACTCCAACCCTGTTCCTGGAGAGATGCCCTCCTGTAGGGGTTTCACTCCAACCCTGTTCCTGGAGAGATGCCCTCCTGTAGGGGTTTCACTCCAACCCTGTTCCTGGAGAGATACCCTCATGTAGGGGTTCACTCAAACCCTGTTCCTGGAGAGATGCCCTCCTGTAGCGGGTCACTCCAACCCTGTTCCTGGAGAGATGCCCTCCTGTAGGAGTTTCACTCCAACCCTGTTCCTGGAGAGATACCCTCATGTACGGGTTTCACTCCAACCCTGTTCCTGGAGAGATGCCCTCCTGTAAGGGTTCACTCCGGCCCCAGTTGTAACTAGCCTGATTCATCTTTATTAACAAGCCAATTATTATTACTAGTTGTTATTTTTTGACTTTTGGTATTTGATTCTTGATGGATATTGATGTTGCAGTGCATTGCTGTTGAAGAGTTATTAGCAAAGCAAGTATTTCACTGGACCTTGTGCAGGTGACCAACGCACTTTGACCTTGTGCAGGTGACCAACGCACTTTGACCTTGTGCAGGTGACCAACGCACTTTGACCTTGTGCAGGTGACCAACACACTTTGAATTTATCCTGTGTCAGATCCTCCAGTGAGTGTCGTTGAGACTGGTGGCCTACAAACAGGTGCTTTGTCAAAGCCTTTGTCAGATCCTCCTGTGAGTGTCGTTGAGACTGGTGGCCTACGAACAGGTGCTTTGTCAAAGCCTTTGTCAGATACTCCAGTGAGTGTCGTTGAGACTGGTGGCCTACGAACAGGTGCTTTGTCAAAGCCTGTGTCAGATCCTCCAGTGAGTGTCGTTGAGACTGGTGGCCTACGAACAGGTGCTTGGTCAAAGCCTGTGTCAGATCCTCCAGTGAGTGTCGTTGAGACTGGTGGCCTACGAACAGGTGCTTTGTCAAAGCCTGTGTCAGATCCTCCAGTGAGTGTCGTTGAGACTGGTGGCCTACGAACAGGTGCTTTGTCAAAGCCTGTGTCAGATCCTCCAGTGAGTGTCGTTGAGACTGGTGGCCTACGAACAGGTGCTTTGTCAAAGCCTGTGTCAGATCCTCCAGTGAGTGTCGTTGAGACTGGTGGCCTACGAACAGGTGCTTGGTCAAAGCCTGTGTCAGATCCTCCAGTGAGTGTCGTTGAGACTGGTGGCCTACGAACAGGTGCTTTGTCAAAGCCTGTGTCAGATCCTCCAGTGAGTGTCGTTGAGACTGGTGGCCTACGAACAGGTGCTTTGTCAGATCCTCCAGTGAGTGTCGTTGAGACTGGTGGCCTACGAACAGGTGCTTTGTCAGATCCTCCAGTGAGTGTCGTTGAGACTGGTGGCCTACGAACAGGTGCTTTGTCAAAGCCTGTGTCAGATCCTCCAGTGAGTGTCGTTGAGACTGGTGGCCTACGAACAGGTGCTTTGTCAAAGCCTGTGTCAGATCCTCCAGTGAGTGTCGTTGAGACTGGTGGCCTACGAACAGGTGCTTTGTCAAAGCCTGTGTCAGATACTCCAGTGAGTGTCGTTGAGACTGGTGGCCTACGAACAGGTGCTTTGTCAAAGCCTTTGTCAGATCCTCCTGTGAGTGTCGTTGAGACTGGTGGCCTACGAACAGGTGCTTTGTCAAAGCCTGTGTCAGATACTCCAGTGAGTGTCGTTGAGACTGGTGGCCTACGAACAGGTGCTTTGTCAAAGCCTTTGTCAGATCCTCCTGTGAGTGTCGTTGAGACTGGTGGCCTACGAACAGGTGCTTTGTCAAAGCCTGTGTCAGATACTCCAGTGAGTGTCGTTGAGACTGGTGGCCTACGAACAGGTGCTTTGTCAGATCCTCCAGTGAGTGTCGTTGAGACTGGTGGCCTACGAACAGGTGCTTTGTCAGATCCTCCAGTGAGTGTCGTTGAGACTGGTGGCCTACGAACAGGTGCTTTGTCAGATCCTCCAGTGAGTGTCGTTGAGACTGGTGGCCTACGAACAGGTGCTTGGTCAAAGCCTGTGTCAGATAATTAGCTCAATATAACGAGTTGAGGAATACAATAAGATTCTCCTCTTTTCTAGTGTAGGTTTGTGATTCAAAATGTTTTCGTTTTTGTTTCTGGCGATTTAGTAATAATAACATTGAAATAATAATCATTGCACGGACCTACTGTAGTACCTCCAACAACCCCTAGGGGTCTGTGGACCCTACGTCAAATACTCCTGTTGTAACTAACAGAAGGTTAATCTGTCTGTCTGTCCGTCCCCAGAAGGATGTGTTGTCGGAGCGATCCAATAAGACGGGGACTCTGAGCAGTAAGTGTTCCGTGTGTAATAAACACGTTCATCTGGTCCAGAGACACCTAGTGGATGGGAGGCTGTATCACAGGAGCTGTGCCAGGTAAGACCTGACTGTTTAACCCTGTTAATGACTCCACCATGTTAATGACTCCACCGTTTAACCATGTTAATGACTCCACCGTTTAACCCTGTTAATGACTCCACCATTTAACCCTGTTAATGACTCCACCATTTAACCCTGTTAATGACTCCACCATGTTAATGACTCCACCGTTTAACCATGTTAATGACTCCACCGTTTAACCCTGTTAATGACTCCACCATTTAACCCTGTTAATGACTCCACCATTTAACCCTGTTAATGACTCCACCATTTAACCCTGTTAATGACTCCACCCTGTTAATGACTCCACCCTGTTAATGACTCCACCCTGTTAATGACTCCACCCTGTTAATGACTCCACCCTGTTAATGACTCCACCCTGTTAATGACTCCACCCTGTTAATGACTCCACCATTTAACCCTGTTAATGACTCCACCCTGTTAATGACTCCACCATGTTAATGACTCCACCCTGTTAATGACTCCACCATTTAACCCTGTTAATGACTCCACCCTGTTAATGACTCCACCATTTGACCCTGTTAATGACTCCACCATTTAACCATGTTAATGACTCCACCATTTAACCCTGTTAATGACTCCACCATGTTAATGACTCCACCATTTGACCCTGTTAATGACTCCACCCTGTTAATGACTCCACCATTTAACCCTGTTAATGACTCCACCCTGTTAATGACTCCACCCTGTTAATGACTCCACCCTGTTAATGACTCCACCCTGTTAATGACTCCACCCTGTTAATGACTCCACCTTGTTAATGACTCCACCATTTGACCCTGTTAATGACTCCACCCTGTTAATGACTCCACCCTGTTAATGACTCCACCATGTTAATGACTCCACCATATTATACCAGTCTCCTATTGAAAGGGTTAACTGTATAGAGCTGTACCATGTTATTATACCAGTCTCCTATTGAAAGGGTTAACTGTATAGAGCTGTACCATGTTATAATACCAGTCACCTAGTGAAAGGGTTAACTGTATAGAGCTGTACCATGTTATTATACCAGTCACATACTGAAAGGGTTAACTGTGTAGAGCTGTACCATGTTATTATACCAGTCACCTAGTGAAAGGGTTAACTGTGTAGAGCTGTACCATGTTATTATACCAGTCTCCTATTGAAAGGGTTAACTGTGTAGAGCTGTACCATGTTATTATACCAGTCTCCTATTGAAAGGGTTAACTGTATAGAGCTGTACCATGTTATAATACCAGTCACCTAGTGAAAGGGTTAACTGTATAGAGCTGTACCATGTTATTATACCAGTCTCCTAGTGAAAGGGTTAACTGTGTAGAGCTGTACCGTGGTAGACAGCTGTACTTCACACTGCGTTCATTGCTGTAACATGTATCAGTCTATAGGTGGAGACAGAGATCTGGTTGGTTGACAGACGTGCAGACAGACACAATATTCTTAATGGTCTCCTGTGTTCTATGTCATGTCTGTTCCTGTGTTCTATGTCATGTCTGTTCCTGTGTTCTCCGTATATAGGTGTTCTATGTCATGTCTGTTCCTGTGTTCTCCATATATAGGTGTTCTATGTCATGTCTGTTCCTGTGTTCTCCATATATAGGTGTTCTATGTCATGTCTGTTCCTGTGTTCTCCATATATAGGTGTTCTATGTCATGTCTGTTCCTGTGTTCTCCATATATAGGTGTTCTATGTCATGTCTGTTCCTGTGTTCTCCATATATAGGTGTTCTATGTCATGTATGTTCCTGTGTTCTCCATATATAGGTGTTCTATATCATGTCTGTTCCTGTGTTCTCCAGGTGTAGTGAGTGTTCCACCACTCTACTGTCTGGTAACTGTAAACCTGGACCAACACCAGGCTCCTTCATCTGTACCTCCCACCACCACCCCCAGGGGGCGCTGCCAACACACCCCCCTCTCCGAGACCTGCCCAAAAACAACCCTACTACCCCTGCTGAATCCAAATACACTCCTCCCACTGTCAAGACCACCCCTCTCTCATACCTGCCCAAAAACAACCCTACTACCCCTTCTTCCTCCAAATACACCCCTCACCCTCCTCCCACTGTCCAGACCACCCCTCTCTCATACCTGCCCCAAAACACCCCTACTACCCCTTCTTCCTCCAAATACACCCCTCACCCTCCTCCCACTGTCCAGACCACCCCTCTCTCAGACCTCTCCAGGAATACCCCCGGAGCCAAATACACAGACCCCCCGAAATCCACCCCAGCTCCGACACCCACCAGTACCCCCTCCAAATGTGTCCCTAGCTGGCTGAGCTCCAAATCAGACGGATCCAAAAGCACCGCCCCCTCTGCCTCCTCCTGGCGGCCCAGCCCGGGGCTCTCCTCCCTGGGCATAGTGAGCCCCGCAGCCCCTGGACCCACCGCAGTCCCACGGAACATCAACACGACAACTACCCAGCAGGCCCGGCTCCAGTTCTTCCAATCTGGGAACACCACCACTGGGCAGGAGAACCAGGGCAAGACCCAGACTCCGGGACAGGCACCGAGTCTACCCACAAATAGAGTCCCGAACGCTGGCACACAGGGGACAGTAGTGGGGGTTGGCCAGGGTGTGAGTGTGGTAGTGAGTTTGGGTGGCAGTGGGGTAGGGGGTAAGGGAGAGGGTTCAGGTTGGGGTGGGGGTAAGGGAGGGGATAAGGGTGTGAATGTGGTGCTAGGTGGGGACAGGGACGTGGTTCAGGGTAGAGGTAGAGTTGTCTTCAAGATGGATAGTGATGTGAAAGCCTCTCCATCTAAAGAAGACTGCAGTACCAAGACCCAGGCTGCTGCTGTCATCGCTAAGAAACTAACAGACAACAACACCACAACAGCTGGTGCTGTCATCACTAAGAAACTAACAGACAACAACACAACAGCACCTGGTGCTGTCATCACTAAGAAACTAACAGACAACAACACCACCACAACAACAGCTGGTGCTGTCATCACTAAGAAACTAACAGACAACAACAACACAACAACAGCTGGTGCTGTCATCGCTAAGAAACTAACAGACAACAACACAACAACACCTGGTGCTGTCATCACTAAGAAACTAACAGACAACAACACCACAACAACAGCTGGTGCTGTCATCACTAAGAAACTAACAGACAACAACACAACAACAGCTGGTGCTTCAAGTCCTCCGTGGCATCCTGTAGGACTGAAGAAGACCGAGAACAGGTGAGACATCTCAGATATTCTCAGAACTCGACACTCTCCTCAGGAGCAACGTTTTGGTTTTTTGCCGTGGCGCTGCACAGCTGATTCAAATAATCAACCAATCATCACGCTTTAATCATTTGAATCAGCTGTGTCGTGTAAGGCAGTGCTTCATTTATAGATCGGGAAGTCCCGGGACACATAGTGAGCGTGTCAGGATCAGTTACATACCACACTGGCCCTCCCCATAACCTCTATGTATAAATAAGAGGGCAGGTCTGGGATCAGTTACATACCACACTGGCCCTCCCCATAACCTCTATGTATAAATAAGAGGGCAGGTCTGGGATCAGTTACATACCACACTGGCCCTCCCCATTCCCTCTATGTATAAATAAGAGGGCAGGTCTGGGATCAGTGTGGCAGGGGCAGGATGGGATAATCACATAAAAATATCACTACTTTTTTATTATTAATTAATTTCATTATTAATTAATGAATGAATTAATTATTACTTTTTTTATTATCTCTCTCTCTTCTCCATTTTTTTAAATGTGTTTTTTTTATTTTACCTTTATTTAACTAGGCAAGTCAGTTAAGAACAAATTCTTATGTACAATGACGGCCTAGGAACAGTGGGTTAACTGCCTGTTCAGGGGCAGAACGACAGATTTTTACCTTGTCAGCGCAGGGGTTTGAACTTGCAACCTTTTGGTTACTAGTCCAACGCTCAAACCACTAGGCTACCCTGCCGTCCAATTTAGTTATTATTACTTTTATTATTATTATTATTATTCATTTATTTATGAATATTAATTAATTTATTATTAATATTCGTATTTTACATGATGGTCTTTCTGGGGGGGGGGGGGATTAAGGAGCAGGCAACTGGGGGGGGGGGGGGGGGGGATAACGAGCAGGCAACTGGGGGGGGGGGGGGGGGGATAACGAGCAGGCAACTGGGGGGGGGGGGGGGGGGATAACGAGCAGGCAACTGGGGGGGGGGAATAACGAGCAGGCAACTTGATTTAACTCTGATCACTTCCATTAGAATGTTTACACAGTGCCAACAGTGAAATAATGAATGAATCATGCCGCGAGAGGTACTGGACCCGGCTCAAATAGGACCCGGCTCAATTAGGACCCGGCTCAATTAGGACCCGGCTCAAATAGGACCCGGCTCAATTAGGACCCGGCTCAAATAGGACCCGGCTCAAATAGGACCCGGCTCAATTAGGACCCGGCTCAAATAGGACCCGGCTCAAATAGGACCCGGCTCAAATAGGACCCGGCTCAATTAGGACCCGGCTCAAATAGGACCCGGCTCAAATAGGACCCGGCTCAAATAGGACCCGGCTCAATTAGGACCCGGCTCAATTAGGACCCGGCTCAAATAGGACCCGGCTCAAATAGGACCCGGCTCAAATAGGCTCCGGCTCAAATAGGCTCCGGCTCAAATAGGCTCCGGCTCAAATAGGACCCGGCTCAAATAGGACCCGGCTCAAATAGGACCCGGTTCAAATAGGACCCGGCTCAAATGAAGCACTGATGTTAGGGCAAAAACCAAAACGGCCCTTTTGTTTGGGAAACGTTGTATTAGACAGTATTGCGGGCTCCCGAGTGGTGCAGCGGTCTAAGGCACTGCATCACAGTGCTAGAGGCATCACTACCACTACAGGCCCTGGTTCAATTCCAGGCTGTATCACAACAGGCCCATAGCGCGGCGCACAATTGGCCCAGTGTCGTAAGGGTTTGGCCGGAGTAGGCCGTCATTGTAAATAAGAATTTGTTCTTAACTGACTTGCCTAGTTAACGGTTAAATAAATAAAAATAGAGCCCGACCTCTGCTGGTAAAATAAGGGAATAGCACTTCAAGCATACAGTTGGCGTCAATGGCCCTTCCTCAATTCATCTTTCCTTGCATCCTCTTACCTTGTCTCCTTTTCAGATCAGAGGGGAGGGACTTTCTATTCCAATGTGTATGAGATGGAAGCGAGACGTTAATTAAGATTTGAGGAAATACTATTTGTCTGTTCGATGTTGAAAGGCCTCCCTCTGTCTCCCCTCGACCCCCAGATCTCCCTCTCTCAGACCTGCCCCTGCTGAAACGCCTAAGAAAGAGACGGAGACGCCTAAAAAGGAGACTGGGGGCCGAGTTAAGCTAAAAGCAGACCCGTCTCTCCTCGCCCCCCTCACCCCCAACACCTCCACCCCGACCCCAGCCAGCAGAACAGGCCTGTGGAACAAAACCCTGGATAAGGCATCCGGAGCTGCTTCTCCCAGCAACACTATGGGTGAGCACCATTTGCCCTGTCTGTCTAGTTGGTCATCCACATTTCACTTTTCAGTGGTAATTATTTGTGGCTGTTATGGCTGATGTAATGTTTTTTGGGGGCTGTATATCGTCTTGTCTCTCTTTAGCAACAGCAGACAACAGCAGCTCTCCTGCTGACTGGCGGTCCAGACTCAAACCTGCCTCCAAGTAAGTATACTCTACATTCTACTCTACATTCTACTATATACTCTACTCTACATTCTACTCTACATTCTACTCTACAGTCGACTCTATATTCTAGTCGACTCTATATTCTATTCTACTCTATATTCTACTCTATATTCTACTCTACTCTACATTCTACTCTACATTCTACTCTACATTCTACTCTATATTCTACTCTATATTCTACTCTGCATTCTACTCCATATTCTACTCTATATTCTACTCTCTTCTATATATTCTACTTTACATTCTACTCTCCTCTATATTCTACTCTACTCTAAATTCTACTCTACTCTATATTCTATTCTACTCTATATTCTACTCTCCTCTATATTCTATTCTACTCTACTCTAAATTCTACTCTACTCTATATTCTATTCTACTCTATATTCTACTCTCTTCTATATATTCTACTTTACATTCTACTCTCCTCTATATTCTATTCTACTCTACTCTAAATTCTATTCTTCTCTACTCCATATTCTACTCTACTCCATATTCTACTCTTCTCTATATTCTACTCTACTCCATATTCTACTCTACATTCTACTCTACTACATATTGTACTCCATATTCTACTCTATATTCTACTCTCTTCTATATATTCCACTTTACATTCCACTCATCTATATTCTATTCTACTCTACTCTAAATTCTACTCTACTCTATATTATATTCTACTCTAAATTCTACTCTATATTATATTCTACTCTACTCTAAATTCTACTCTACTCTATATTCTTTTCTACTCCATATTCTACTCTATATCTTACTTTATATTCTACTCCATATTCTTCTCTACATTCTACTCTACTACATATTCTAGTCTTCTCTATATTCTACTCTATATTCTACTCTACTCCATATTCTACTCTACTACATATTCTACTCTACTCTTTACTATACATTCTACTCTTCACTCTACTCTATATTCTACCTCAGATCCTACTCTACATTCTACTTTACTCCATATTCTACTCTACTCCATATTCTACTCTACTCTATATTCTCTTCTACTCTATATTCTACTCTCTTCTATACATTCTACTCTATATTCTACTCTACTCCATATTCTTCTCCATATTCTGCATTCTTCATATTCTGCTCTGCATTCTACTCCATATTCTACTCTACATTCTACTCCAAATTCTACTCTGCATTCTACTCTATATTCTCCTCCTCATTCTACTCTATATTCTTTTCTACATTATACTCCATATTCTACTCTATATTCTACTCTACTCTCTACTCTACATTCTACTCTTTACTCTATTTTCTACTCCATATTCTACTCTATATTCTACTCCATATTATACTCTACTCTCTACTCTATATTTACTCTACACCATATTCTACTCTATTCTACTCTATATTCTACTCTACACCATATTCTACTCTATTCTACTCTACTCCATATTCTACTCCATATTCTACTCTATACTCTTCTCTACTCTACATTCTACTCTTCACTCTTTTCTACTCTATATTCTACTCTATATTCTACTCTACTCTGTATTCTATTCTACTCTATATTCTACTCTATATTCTACTCTACTCCATATTCTACCCCATATTCTACTCTACTTCATATTCTACTCCATATTCTACTTTATATCTACTCTGGTTTCGCTCCACTTGTCTCTGTTCCATTATGTTCTGTTTCTATTCCACCTGCTGCTCATTTTCTCTTGTCACTGAACTCCATTCTACTCTACAGAACACTAAAATACTATGTAGAACTCTATTCTACAGAACTCTTATGTTCCACTACTGTTCTACCCTACTCCTATTCTGTTCTACTTTGGTTCTATTCCAACTTGGTTTTATCCTACTTCCACTTGCGTTGTCACGTGTCCACTAGTAATCTGGGAGGTCTGGTCACCTGGGTGTGAGGTCCCAGCCGCTGTGGAAGGGTCACCTGGGTGTGAGGTCCCAGCCGCTGTGGAAGGGTCACCTGGGTGTGAGGTCCCAGCCGCTGTGGAAGGGTCACCTGGGTGTGAGGTCCCAGCCGCTGTGGAAGGGTCACCTGGGTGTGAGGTCCCAGCCGCTGTGGAAGGGTCACCTGGGTGTGAGGTCCCAGCCGCTGTGGAAGGGTCACCTGGGTGTGAGGTCCCAGCCGCTGTGGAAGGGTCACCTGGGTGTGAGGTCCCAGCCGCTGTGGAAGGGTCACCTGGGTGTGAGGTCCCAGCTTTCCACCCCTCATCCGTTCGTCTTTCCACCCCTCATCCGTTCGTCTTTCCACCCCTCATCCGTTCTGCAGGCGGTTTGTTCGTGCCCCTCCGAGCCGCTCTGTTTTGATGTTCCACCGGAGATCAAAGACCCTCCCCCTCCCCTCCCTCCTCCCCCTCCCCTCCCTCCTCGTCAGACCTGCGGTGTGTCGGGGCTAAGGCCGTCCCCTAGAGTCCCACCCCCTAGCCCCGGATGACCATTCTTCCTCCTCCTCTTCCTCCTCCTCCTCCTCAGTCCTACTGATCCTCAGACTCTCGTATGAAAGGTGAGAGAGAACCTGGGGAAGGAAAACAACTAATTGTGAGACAATGAGAGGTTAGATGCATTCAGGAAGGAAAGGAAGAGACAGACCTTGTTACATCTCTCTCCTCCCCTCTCCTCCTCCCCCTCCTTTCTCTCTCTCCTCCCCTCTTTTCTTCCTCTCCCTCCTCTCTCTCCTCCCCTCTGTTCTTCCTCTCTCTAATCCACCCCCATCACTCCTCCTCCCCTCCTCTCTCTCTCGCCAGGCCTGTAGGACCTAAAGACTCCTCTCCCCTCCACCCTGACATTCAGAAGGCTGAAACCCTGTCTCGGCCCTGGGCCGGTGGATCAGGAAACGCCCAGGCTTCAGTCCCTGCTGGGTCTACTCTGGCCCCCTCCAGCCCCCCAGAAGCCTCCTCACCCAGCCCGCTGAACACCGGCCCTGGGACATGGGGTAAGACAGACACACACACAGACAGACATAAACCCACTTCCCCAGCTCCCCATAACAGTGTTCTGCTGTGTTTCCTCTACCAGGCGTCCTGACAGGGAAGAGCTCAACGACAGCTAACGGCTCCAACACAGACACCAAGACACCTAAACCAGTAGGTTTAATACATGGAGACGGGATGAGGGATGTTAGTACCTGTGTGTTTATATTAATGTGTGTGGTGTCTGTGTGTGGTGTCTGTGTGTGGTGTCTGTGTGTGTGCAGAGTAAACCCGACTACATCCCGAAGGAAGAGATCCTCAGAGAGCTTCAGGAGATAGAGGACAGTGTTAATGAGTTGGAGAGGAAAGGAGTGGACCTGGAGAAACAACTACGCTCCTGTGAAGAGGGTAAGACTCGGAGGGAGAGGGAGAGGAAAGGAGTGGACTTGGAGAAACAACTACGCTCCTGTGAAGAGGGTTAGACTCGGAGGGAGAGGGTGAGACTCGGAGGGAGAGGGTGAGACTCGGAGGGAGAGGGTGAGACTCGGAGGGAGAGGGTGAGACTCGGAGGGAGCGGGTGAGACTCGGAGGGAGCGGGTGAGACTCGGAGGGAGCGGGTGAGACTCGGAGGGAGAGGGTGAGACTCGGAGGGAGAGGAAATGAGTGGACCTGGAGAAACAACTACTCTCCTGTGAAGAGGGTAAGACTCGGAGGGAGAGGGTAAGACTCGGAGGGAGAGGGTAAGACTCGGAGGGAGAGGAAAGGAGTGGACCTGGAGAAACAACTACGCTCCTTTGAAGAGGGTGAGACTCGGAGGGAGAGGGTGAGACTCGGAGGGAGAGGGTGAGACTCGGAGGGAGAGGGTGAGACTCGGAGGGAGAGGGTGAGACTCGGAGGGAGAGGGTGAGACTCGGAGGGAGAGGGTGAGACTCGGAGGGAGAGGGTGAGACTCGGAGGGAGAGGGTGAGACTCGGAGGGAGAGGGTGAGACTCGGAGGGAGAGGGTGAGACTCGGAGGGAGAGGGTGAGACTCGGAGGGAGAGAGTGAGACTCGCGCAGAGGGAGAGGGTAGAGGAGAGAGGGAGCAGGGAGGGAGAGGGTAAGACTTGCGTAGAGGAGAGAGGGAGCAGGGAGGGATGAAGAGGGTAAGACTCACACAGAGGGAGAGTGAGGAGGAAGGAGAGGGTGAGATTGAGCTTGAGGATGGAGGGAGAGGGGTGTTGTGTTGAGAGTGGAGGGAAGAGGTGTAGATTGGGGTCGGTGTCGCCTGAGGGGATGTGACCCAAAAAGTGAATTTCCACCACTTCTGGCTCTAATGAAGTCTCTGATAGCTTCCTGTCTCTGTGGGATTGACGGGCGGTAGGAGGAAATAAAGACAGCCCTGGTGGCTGGGGGGAGGGAGGGAGGGGGAGGGAGGGATGGAGGAGAGGGATGGAGGAGAGGGATGGAGGGGGGAGGGAGGGAGGAGAGGGATGGAGGGAGTAGAGGGATGGAGGAGAGGGATGGAGGAGAGGGATGGAGGAGAGGGATGGAGGGGGGAGGGAGGGAGGAGAGGGATGGAGGGAGTAGAGGGATGGAGGAGAGGGATGGAGGAGAGGGATGGAGGAGAGGGATGGAGGGGGGAGGGAGAGAGGGAGGGATGGAGGGAGTAGAGGGATGGAGGAGAGAGAGAGGAGAGAGAGAGGGAGGGAGGAGAGAGGGAGGGATGGAGGGAGTAGAGGGATGGAGGAGAGGGATGGAGGAGAGGGATGGAGGAGAGGGATGGAGGAGAGGGATGGAGGAGAGGGATGGAGGGGGGAGGGAGGGATGGGAGAGGGAGAGAGGGAGAGAGGGAGGGAGGAGAGGGATGGAGGAGAGGGATGGAGGAGAGGGATGGAGGGGGGAGGGAGGGAGGAGAGGGATGGAGGGAGTAGAGGGATGGAGGAGAGGGATGGAGGAGAGGGATGGAGGGGGGAGGGAGAGAGGGAGGGGTGGAGGGAGTAGAGGGATGGAGGAGAGGGATGGAGGAGAGGGATGGAGGATGGAGGGAGTAGAGGGATGGAGGAGAGGGATGGAGGAGAGGGATGGAGGAGAGGGATGGAGGGGGGAGGGAGAGAGGGAGGGATGGAGGGAGTAGAGGGATGGAGGAGAGAGAGAGGAGAGAGAGAGGGAGGGAGGAGAGAGGGAGGGATGGAGGGAGTAGAGGGATGGAGGGAGTAGAGGGAGGGAGGAGAGAGGGAGGGATGGAGGGAGTAGAGGGATGGAGGAGAGGGAGGGATGGGAGAGAGGGAGGGAGGAGAGAGGGAGGGATGGGAGAGGGAGGGAGGGAGGGAGGAGAGGGATGGAGGAGAGGGATGGAGGAGAGGGATGGAGGAGAGGGATGGAGGAGAGGGATGGAGGGGGGAGGGAGAGAGGGAGGGATGGAGGGAGTAGAGGGATGGAGGGAGTAGAGGGAGGGAGGAGAGAGGGAGGGATGGAGGGAGTAGAGGGATGGAGGAGAGGGAGGGATGGGAGAGGGAGAGAGGGAGGGAGGAGAGAGGGAGGGATGGGAGAGGGAGGGAGGAGAGGGATGGAGGAGAGGGAGGGAGGAGAGGGATGGAGGAGAGGGATGGAGGAGAGGGATGGAGGAGAGGGATGGAGGAGAGGGATGGAGGGGGGAGGGAGAGAGGGAGGGATGGAGGGAGTAGAGGGATGGAGGGAGTAGAGGGAGGGAGGAGAGAGGGAGGGATGGAGGGAGTAGAGGGATGGAGGAGAGGGAGGGATGGGAGAGGGAGAGAGGGAGGGAGGAGAGAGGGAGGGATGGGAGAGGGAGGGAGGGAGGAGAGAGGGAGGGATGGAGGGAGTAGAGGGATGGGAGAGGGAGGGAGGGAGTAGAGGGATGGAGGAGGAGGAGAGAGGGAGTAGAGGGATGGAGGAGAGGGATGGAGGAGAGAGGGAGGGATGGAGAGAGGGAGGGATGGAGGGAGGAGAGAGGGAGGGATGGAGGGAGTAGAGGGATGGAGGGAGGAGAGAGGGAGGGAGGAGAGAGGGAGGGGTGGAGGGAGTAGAGGGATGGAGGAGAGGGATAGAGGGGGACAGTAGGGGAAATAGTGTCTTTAATATTTCTCAAGTGTTTCATGACCTTGAACTCTGTCAATATGTCTTTAATATCTCGAGGTCTGCTTTTAAATTCCACTGTGGTGGTAATCGTGTGTGTGGCTGTGTGTGGTTGTGTGTGTGTGTGTGTTTGGTTGTGTGTGGTTGTGTGTGTGTGTGTTTGGTTGTGTGTGTGGTTGTGTGTGTGGTTGTGTGTGGTTGTGTGTGTGTGTGTCTGCGTGTGGTTCTGTGTGTGTGTGGTTGTGTGTGTGTGTGTGTGGTTGTGTGTGTGGTTGTGTGTGTGTGTGTGTGTGTCAGAGGGGGAAGAGGACGTGATGATGGATGACCTGATGGTGGAATGGTTCAACCTCATCAGAAACAAGCAGGTGTCCATGAGGAGAGAGTCTGAACTGGTCTACATGTGAGTCTCACATACATACACACACCGCACACACACACACACACACACACACACACACAGAACCACACGCAGACACACACACACACACACCCACAGAACCACAAAAATACACACAGCAGATATTTCCTAGTCCTCTAACATCTGTCTGTGTGTGTGTGTGTGTGTGTGTGTGTGTGTGTGTGTGTGTGTGTGTGTGCAGAGCGAAGACACAGGACTTGGAGGAACAGCAGCCCAGTGTAGAGCAGGAGCTGAGAAGACTCATGGACAAACCTGGTGAGTAGAGAGAGAGAGGGGGGGGGGCAGCCCAGTGTAGAGCAGGAGCTGAGGAGACTCATGGACAAACCTGGTGAGTAGAGAGGGGGGGGGGGGGGGGGGTGTGTGTGTTGGGGTCAGACCTGGTGAGTAGAGAGAGAGGGGGGGTGGGGTGTTGGGGTCAGACCTGGTGAGGAGAGAGAGGGGTGTGTGTTGGGGTCAGACCTAGTGAGGAGAGAGAGGGGGGGTGTGTTGGGGTCAGACCTGGTGAGGAGAGAGAGGGGGGGTGTGTTGGGGTCAGACCTGGTGAGGGGGTGTGTTGGGGTCAGACCTGGTGTGGACAATGCAAAAGTTGTGTGTGTTTACACTGATCGTGTGTTAATGTGTGTGTTTACACTGATCGTGTGTTTACACTGATCGTGTGTTAGTGTGTGTGTTTACACTGATCGTGTGTTAATGTGTGTGTTTACACTGATCGTGTGTTTACACTGATCGTGTGTTAGTGTGTGTGTTTACACTGATCGTGTGTTTGTGTGTGTTTATGTGTGTGTTTATGTGTGTGTTAATGTGTGTGTTAATGTGGGCAGAGCGGCTGAAGACGTTGTGGGACCGCCGTAGAGAAGAGGAGTTGATGGTCAAGCTGGTGGAGATCGTCAATGACAGAAACGCCATCATAGACGGACTGGACGATGACAGACTCAGGTAGGAGAGAGAGGGTGGGGTGACAGACTCCGGTAGGAGAGAGAGGGTGGGGTGACAGACTCAGGTAGGAGAGAGAGGGGGGGGGGGGGATGACAGACTCAGGTAGGAGAGAGAGGGGGGGATGACAGACTCAGGTAGGAGAGAGAGGGGGGGATGACAGACTCAGGTAGGAGAGAGAGGGGGGGATGACAGACTCAGGTAGGAGAGAGAGGGGGGGGATGACAGACTCAGGTAGGAGAGAGAGGGGGGGGATGACAGACTCAGGTAGGAGAGAGAGGGGGGGATGACAGACTCAGGTAGGAGAGAGAGGGGGGATGACAGACTCAGGTAGGAGAGAGGGGGGGATGACAGACTCAGGTAGGAGAGAGAGGGGGGGATGACAGACTCAGGTAGGAGAGAGAGGGGGGGATGACAGACTCAGGTAGGAGAGAGAGGGGGGGATGACAGACTCAGGTAGGAGAGAGAGGGGGGGATGACAGACTCAGGTAGGAGAGAGAGGGGGGGGATGACAGACTCAGGTAGGAGAGAGAGGGGGGGATGACAGACTCAGGTAGGAGAGAGAGGGGGGATGACAGACTCAGGTAGGAGAGAGAGGGGGGGATGACAGACTCAGGTAGGAGAGAGAGGGGGGGATGACAGACTCAGGTAGGAGAGAGAGGGGGGGATGACAGACTCAGGTAGGAGAGAGGGGGGGATGACAGACTCAGGTAGGAGAGAGAGGGGGGGATGACAGACTCAGGTAGGAGAGAGAGGGGGGGTGACAGACCCGGTAGGAGAGAGAGGGGGAGATGACAGACTCAGGTAGGTGTGGGGGGGTGTGACAGACCCGGGTAGGAGAGAGAGGGGGAGATGACAGACTCGGGTAGGAGAGAGAGGGGGACGATGACAGACTCGGGTAGGAGAGAGAGGGGGATGATGACAGACTCGGGTAGGAGAGAGAGGGGGATGACAGACTCAGGTAGGAGAGAGGGGGGATGACAGACTCAGGTAGGAGACAGGGGGGGAGATGATGAGATGACAGACTCAGGTAGGAGAGAGAGGGGGATGACAGACTCAGGTAGGAGTGTGTGGGGGGGGGGGGTGTGACAGACCGGGTAGGAGAGAGAGGGAGATGACAGACTCGGGTAGGAGAGAGAGGGGGAGATGACAGACTCAGATAGGAGAGAGAAGGGGGGGATGACAGACTCAGGTAGGAGAGAGAGGGGGAGATGATGAGATGACAGACTCAGGTAGGAGAGAGAGGGGGATGACAGACTCAGGTAGGAGTGTGGGGGGGGGGTGACAGACCCAGGTAGGAGAGAGAGGGGGAGATGATGAGATGACAGACTCAGGTAGGAGAGAGAGGGGGATGACAGACTCAGGTAGGAGAGAGAGGGGCGGATGACACTCAGGTAGGAGAGAGAGGGGGGGTGACAGACTCGGGTAGGAGAGAGAGGGGGGGATGACCGACTTGGGTAGGAGAGGTGAGGGGGGATGACACTCAGGTAGGAGAGAGAGGGGGGATGACACTCAGGTAGGAGAGAGAGGGGGGGTGACAGACTCGGGTAGGAGAGAGGGGGGATGACCGACTTGGGTAGGAGAGGGAGGGGGGGATGACAGACTCCGGTAGGAGAGAGAGAGGGACGATGACAGACTCAGGTAGGAGTGGGGGGGGGGGGGGGGGGGTGTGACAGACCCAGGTAGGAGAGAGAGGGGGAGATGACAGACTCGGGTAGGAGAGAGAGGGGGACGATGACAGACTCGGGTAGGAGAGAGAGGGGGGGATGACAGACTCCGGTAGGAGAGAGGGACGATGACAGACTCAGGTAGGAGTGGGGGGGGGGGGGGTGACAGACCGGGTAGGAGAGAGAGGGAGATGACAGACTCGGGTAGGAGAGAGAGGGGGGGTGACAGACCCGGTAGGAGAGAGAGGGGGAGATGACAGACTCAGGTAGGTGTGGGGGGGGGGATGACAGACTCCGGTAGGAGAGAGAGAGGGACGATGACAGACTCAGGTAGGAGTGTGGGGGGGGGGGGGGGGGGGGGGTGACAGACCGGGTAGGAGAGAGAGGGAGATGACAGACTCGGGTAGGAGAGAGAGGGGGACGATGACAGACTCGGGTAGGAGAGAGAGGGGGAGATGACAGACTCGGGTAGGAGAGAGAGGGGGGGATGACAGACTCCGGTAGGAGAGAGAGAGGGACGATGACAGACTCAGGTAGGAGTGGGGGGGGGGGGGTGACAGACCGGGTAGGAGAGAGAGGGAGATGACAGACTCGGGTAGGAGAGAGAGGGGGGGTGACAGACCCGGTAGGAGAGAGAGGGGGAGATGACAGACTCAGGTAGGTGTGGGGGGGGGGATGACAGACCCGGTAGGAGAGAGAGGGGGAGATGACAGACTCAGGTAGGTGTGGGGGGGGGGGGGGGGTGACAGACCCGGGTAGGAGAGAGAGGGGGAGATGACAGACTCGGGTAGGAGAGAGAGGGGGACGATGACAGACTCGGGTAGGAGAGAGAGGGGGACGATGACAGACTCGGGTAGGAGAGAGAGGGGGACGATGACAGACTCGGGTAGGAGAGAGAGGGGGGGATGACAGACTCCGGTAGGAGAGAGAGAGTGACGATGACAGACTCAGGTAGGAGTGGGGGGGGGGGGGGGGTGACAGACCGGGTAGGAGAGAGAGGGAGATGACAGACTCGGGTAGGAGAGAGAGGGGGACGATGACAGACTCGGGTAGGAGAGAGAGGGGGGGATGACAGACTCCGGTAGGAGAGAGAGAGGGACGATGACAGACTCAGGTAGGAGTGTGTGGGGGGGGGGGGGGGGGGGGTGACAGACCGGGTAGGAGAGAGAGGGAGATGACAGACTCGGGTAGGAGAGAGAGGGGGAGATGACAGACTCAGATAGGAGAGAGAAGGGGGGGATGACAGACTCAGGTAGGAGAGAGAGGGGGGATGACAGACTCAGGTAGGAGAGAGAGGGGGGGATGACAGACTCAGGTAGGAGAGAGAGGGGGGGTGACAGACCCGGTAGGAGAGAGAGGGGGAGATGACAGACTCAGGTAGGTGTGGGGGGGGGGGGGGGTGACAGACCCGGGTAGGAGAGAGAGGGGGAGATGACAGACTCGGGTAGGAGAGAGAGGGGGACGATGACAGACTCGGGTAGGAGAGAGAAGGGGGATGACACTCAGGTAGGAGAGGGGGGGGTGACAGACTCAGGTAGAAGAGGGGGGGGGTGACAGACTCGGGTAGGAGAGAGAGGGGGGGATGACAGACTCAGGTAGAAGAGAGAGAGGGGGGATGACAGACTCGGGTAGAAGAGAGGGGGGATGACAGACTCAGATAGAAGATAGAGAGGGGGGGAGGACAGACTCGGGTAGGAGAGAGAGGGGGGGATGACAGACTTGGGCAGGAGAGAAGGGGGGATGACAGACTCGGGTAGGAGAGAGAGGGGGATGACACTCAGGTAGGAGAGAGAGGGGGGATGACAGATTCAGGTAAGAGAAAGGGGGGGAGCTGTCTTTAATGTGGATGGCTCTCTGGGATTGTGTGTGTGTGTGTAGGTTAGTCATGCTGTGTCGTTAATCTTCTGTCTGATCTCTCTTCAGGGAGGATGAGGAAGATGAGCAGCTCAATAAGATGATGAAGACCCTAGGTCAGTCCCTACACAACACATCTAGGATCATTTTATCTTCTATAACCCTTATCAAACCCAAGGTCAGTCCCTACACAACACATCTAGGATCAGTTTATCTTCTATAACCCAAGGTCAGTCCCTACACAACACATCTAGGATCAGTTTCCCTTCTGTAACCCAAGGTCAGTCCCTACACAACACATCTAGGATCAGTTTATCTTCTGTAACCCAAGGTCAGTCCCTACACAACACATCTAGGATCAGTTTATCTTCTATAACCCAAGGTCAGTCCCTACACAACACATCTAGGATCAGTTTATCTTCTATAACCCTTATCAAACCCAAGGTCAGTCCCTACACAACACATCTAGGATCAGTTTATCTTCTATAACCCTTATCAAACCCAAGGTCAGTCCCTACACAACACATCTAGGATCAGTTTATCTTCTGTAACCCAAGGTCAGTCCCTACACAACACATCTAGGATCAGTTTATCTTCTATAACCCTTATCAAACCCAAGGTCAGTACCTACACAACACATCTAGGATCAGTTTATCTTCTATAACCCTTATCAGAACCAGAAAGGGAGAAAACTGAGCTAATTGGCTAAATAATTTGGCTAACCCTTCCCACCTGTGAACACACACACACACACACACCCATATCAAACCACACCCCGAAACCAACTCTGGTTTGAATTCAGTCATGGCTGCTAGCATTTCTTAATGAACTGACTCTAAAAGGAGGCCAAACCAGGAAGTGCTATCGCTCCTCAACTGTGTGAATCATCCCTCTAATAATGTCCTCTCTAAACCTCTGTATCTATGGAGAACCTCTCTAACCCTCTGTATCTATGGATAACCTCTCTAACCCTCTGTATCTATGGAGAACCTCTCTAACCCTCTGTATCTATGGAGAACCTCTAACCCTCTGTATCTATGGAGAACCTCTCTAACCCTCTGTATCTATGGATAACCTCTCTAACCCTCTGTATCTATGGAGAACCTCTCTAACCCTCTGTATCTATGGAGAACCTCTAACCCTCTGTATCTATGGAGAACCTCTCTAACCCTCTGTATCTATGGAGAATCTCTCTAACCCTCTGTATCTATGGAGAACCTCTCTAACCCTCTGTATCTATGGAAAACCTCTCTAACCCTCTGTATCTATGGAGAACCTCTCTAACCCTCTGTATCTATGGAGAACCTCTCTAACCCTCTGTATCTATGGAGAACCTCTCTAACCCTCTGTATCTATGGAGAACCTCTCTAACCCTCTGTATCTATGGAGAACCTCTAACCCTCTGTATCTATGGAGAACCTCTCTAACCCTCTGTATCTATGGAGAACCTCTCTATCTATGGAGAACCTACCTCTACTCTCTCTCGCTCTACTTCTACTCTCTACCACTCCTCTCTCTCTCTCATCCCATCCTTTCTCTCTCATCCCATCCTCTCTCTCTCATCCCATCCTCTCTCTCTCATCCCATCCTCTCTCTCTCTCATCCCATCTTCTCTCTCTCTCTCATCCCATCCTCTCTCTCTCTCTCATCCCATCCTCTCTCTCATCCCATCCTCTCTCTCATCCCATCCTCTCTCTCATCCCATCCTCTCTCTCTCCCTCATCCCATCCTCTCTCTCCCTCATCCCATCCTCTCTCTCTCTCATCCCATCCTCTCTCTCTCCCTCATCCCATCCTCTCTCTCTTTCAGACACAAAGAAAGAAAAGAAGAAGAAGTCCAGCTTCAAGTTGTTTGGTAGGAACAAGAAGGAGGGATGATCCCACGGGGAGGAACTCTGGGACACACTGTTACCCTGCTTGAGATGTGGTTGTCACTGTTTTGATAGTTGATGTATTGAAGTCTGTTAGGTCTCTGGTTCATGTCTATAATACCCTCCTGACATGAACCAGCCCTGAAACCCAGTATAACACTACACCACACGGTGTCTGTATGTAATGTGTCTATAATACCCTCCTGACATGAACCAGAGACCTGAAACCCAGTATAACACTACACCACCCGGTGTCTGTATGTAATGTGTCTATAATACCCTCCTGACATGAACCAGAGACCTGAAACCCAGTATAACACTACACCACCCGGTGTCTGTATGTAATGTGTCTATAATACCCTCCTGACATGAACCAGAGACCTGAAACCCAGTATAACACTACACCACACGGTGTCTGTATGTAATGTGTCTATAATACCCTCCTGACATGAACCAGCCCTGAAACCCAGTATAACACTACACCACCCGGTGTCTGTATGTAATGTGTCTATAATACCCTCCTGACATGAACCAGAGACCTGAAACCCAGTATAACACTACACCACCCGGTGTCTGTATGTAATGTGTCTATAATACCCTCCTGACATGAACCAGCCCTGAAACCCAGTATAACACTACACCACCCGGTGTCTGTATGTAATGTGTCTATAATACCCTCCTGACATGAACCAGCCCTGAAACCCAGTATAACACTACACCACCCGGTGTCTGTATGTAATGTGTCTATAATACCCTCCTGACATGAACCAGCCCTGAAACCCAGTATAACACTACACCACCCGGTGTCTGTATGTAATGTGTCTATAATACCCTCCTGACATGAACCAGAGACCTGAAACCCAGTATAACACTACACCACCCGGTGTCTGTATGTAAAGTGTCTATAATACCCTCCTGACATGAACCAGAGACCTGAAACCCAGTATAACACTACACCACCCGGTGTCTGTATGTAATGTGTCTATAATACCCTCCTGACATGAACCAGCCCTGAAACCCAGTATAACACTACACCACCCGGTGTCTGTATGTAATGTGTCTATAATACCCTCCTGACATGAACCAGCCCTGAAACCCAGTATAACACTACACCACCCGGTGTCTGTATGTAATGTGTCTATAATACCCTCCTGACATGAACCAGAGACCTGAAACCCAGTATAACACTACACCACCCGGTGTCTGTATGTAATGTGTCTATAATACCCTCCTGACATGAACCAGCCCTGAAACCCAGTATAACACTACACCACCCGGTGTCTGTATGTAATGTGTCTATAATACCCTCCTGACATGAACCAGACCTGAAACTCAGTATAACACTACACCACACGGTGTCTGTATGTAATGTGTGTGGTTAGTTAATCTGTATGATGGGGATTATGTAGGGATTAGAAGATATCAAAGGAACTACGGCCTCACTGCCTAATAATGACTCACTGCTAATGGCTGGCATCACTCAACCGTGTGTCTGTCTGTAAGTAATGTAATGACATCACTCAACCGTGTGTCTGTCTGTAAGTAATGTAATGACTCACTGCTAATGGATGACATCACTCAACCGTGTGCCCTTTGCCCTTTGCCCTTTGCCCTCTGCTGTTTTTAAGTCACCCATGTTTACAAGCTACAGAGAGAAGTTGTTTTGTTGAGGGGTCGGACAACTCTTCTCATGACATACCTATCATCACGTTTCTCTGTGGCTTCATCTGTCCCATGGGATGGTTTATCTTCTGACCCCAGATCAGATGTTAGCTCTGTAATCGCCCCCCTTAGTTTGTTTTATAATGTTATGTCCTGACCCCAGATCAGATGTTAGCTCTGTAATCGCCCCCCTTTAGTTTGTTTTATAATGTTATGTCCTGACCCCAGATCAGATGTTAGCTCTGTAATCGCCCCCCTTAGTTCGTTTTATAATGTTATGTCCTGACCCCAGATCAGATGTTAGCTCTGTAATCGCCCCCCTTTAGTTCGTTTTATAATGTTATGTCCTGACCCCAGATCAGATGTTAGCTCTGTAATCGCCCCCCTTTAGTTCGTTTTATAATGTTATGTCCTGACCTCAGATCAGATGTTAGCTCTGTAATCGCCCCCCTTTAGTTCGTTTTATAATGTTATGTCCTGACCCCAGATCAGATGTTAGCTCTGTAATCGCCCCCCTTTAGTTCGTTTTATAATGTTATGTCCTGACCCCAGATCAGTGATGAGTGTCTTATGAGCTTTTATTAAGCAGCATTTTGCATTGATCAAAGTTAATGTGTATAAATGCTGGCCCTTCAGCCAAAGGGGTTTTTATTCCTCATAAGAGACTCGCTTTTACCATTTAACATTCTGTTATAATGATCAGTGGTGCCTTAGTGACATCACATTCTGTTATAATGATCAGTGGTGCCTTAGTGACATCATTCTGTTATAATGATCAGTGGTGCCTTAGTGACATCATTCTGTTATAGTGATCAGTGGTGCCTTAGTGACATCACATTCTGTTATAATGATCAGTGGTGCCTTAGTGACATCATTCTGTTATAATGATCAGTGGTGCCTTAGTGACATCATTCTGTTATAATGATCAGTGGTGCCTTAGTGACATCACATTCTGTTATAATGATCAGTGGTGCCTTAGTGACATCATTCTGTTATAGTGATCAGTGGTGCCTTAGTGACATCACGTTCTGTTATAATGATCAGTGGTGCCTTAGTGACATCATTCTGTTATAATGATCAGTGGTGCCTTAGTGACATCACATTCTGTTATAATGATCAGTGGTGCCTTAGTGACATCACATTCTGTTATAATGATCAGTGGTGCCTTAGTGACATCATTCTGTTATAATGATCAGTGGTGCCTTAGTGACATCATTCTGTTATAGTGATCAGTGGTGCCTTAGTGACATCACGTTCTGTTATAATGATCAGTGGTGCCTTAGTGACATCATTCTGTTATAATGATCAGTGGTGCCTTAGTGACATCACGTTCTGTTATAATGATCAGTGGTGCCTTAGTGACATCATTCTGTTATAATGATCAGTGGTGCCTTAGTGACATCACATTCTGTTATAATGATCAGTGGTGCCTTAGTGACATCATTCTGTTATAATGATCAGTGGTGCCTTAGTGACATCACATTCTGTTATAGTGATCAGTGGTGCCTTAGTGACATCACATTCTGTCATAATGATCAGTGGTGCCTTAGTGACATCACATTCTGTCATAATGATCAGTGGTGCCTTAATGACATCACATTCTGTTATAGTGATCAGTGGTGCCTTAGTGACATCACATTCTGGTATAATGATCAATAGTGGACAACAGAAATGTGGCCAGTTTTTGTCTTGTGGAGAAACCAGGAAATGGATGATTTGACCAGGAAATGAATGATTTGACCAGGAAATGAATGCGTGAATGATTTGATCCATATTGGATCTGAGCGTGAATGTGCTATTCAAAATGGTCAATACCTGTGTCGTCATTGATTAGGGGGCAATTTGTTTTAGCTAACGGCACTTTTAATAAATTACAATTAACTGTTTTCTTTTTAGCTGGTTGTGTCAGAATTGAGACGTTTTATGAATCGGGAGAATTGTTAAACGTCCGGGGGTTTTTCCCTCTGTATAATTTGTGGTTTTATC
>NC_048581.1:7318652-7323652 GCF_013265735.2 Oncorhynchus mykiss | reverse complement strand
GTGTGTGTGTGTGTATCTTGTCAGTGTGTGTGTGTCTGCTCAGTGTGTGTGTCTACTCAGTGTGTGTCTGCTCAGTGTGTGTGTGTGTGTGTGTGTGTGTGTCTGCTCAGTGTGTGTGTGTCTGCTCAGTGTGTGTGTGTGTGTGTGTGTGTCTTGTCAGTGTGTGTGTGTCTGCTCAGAGTGTGTGTCTACTCAGTGTGTGTCTGCTCAGTGTGTGTGTCTGCTCAGTGTGTGTGTGTCTGCTCAGTGTGTGTGTGTCTGCTCAGTGTGTGTGTGTGTGTGTGTGTGTGTGTGTGTGTGTGTCTGCTCAGTGTGTGTGTCTGCTCAGTGTGTGTGTGTCTGCTCAGTGTGTGTGTGTCTGCTCAGTGTGTGTGTGTGTGTGTGTGTGTGTGTGTGTGTGTGTGTGTGTGTGTCTGCTCAGTGTGTGTGTGTGTCTTTGATGCACCTTGTTGTCTTATCTCCACACCCCAGAGGTTAATGAAGTACTACCTCTCTCTCAACCGTGTGTGTGTGTCTGCTAAATGTGTGTGTGTGTGTCCTGCTCTGTGTGTGTGTCTGCTCAGTGTGTGTGTTTGTGTAATCCTGAAGATATGTATTACCAGCTGATTGACAGAAACAGAAAGGACTCAAGAAGATGAAGAGACCTGAAGTGGCAATCTGGAGGGTGGAAGTGAGAGGGAGAAAGAGAAAGGGAGGGAGAGAGAGAGGAGAGAGAGGGAGGGAGAGAGAGAGGGGAGGGGGAGAGAGAGAGAGGAGAGAGAGGGAGGGAGAGAGAGAGGGGAGGGGGAGAGAGAGAGTGGTGAAGGGGGAGAGAGAGAGAAAGGGAGGGAGAGAGAGAGAGCGGGGAGGGGGAGAGAGAAAGGGAGAGGAGAGGAGAGGAGAGGAGAGGAGAGGAGAGGAGAGGAGAGGAGAGGAGAGGAGAGGAGAGGAGAGGAGAGGAGAGGGAGAGACTAAGTGTCTTAATCAGCGAAGTCACCTGTGATACAAGTCAGTATTCGGGGTTGATCTATGTTTGAGGATGTGGGGAGAAGATGTGGAGTCTGGCCACTAGGGGCAACTGTGAGGCTGTTACCTTCCAGTAGGTTTCAGTTCTGCAGGGTGTTGTGGACGGGGATGGCAGAGAGGTGTCTCATTCCAGAGGATCAATCCTGTGATTTAAGCCCTAACATCAACCCTAACCTTAACCATTCAGAGTTAATGATTAACCTTAACCCTAACCTTAACCATTCAGAGTTAATGCCTAACCTTAACCATTCAGAGTTAATGTCTAACCTTAACCATTCAGAGTTAATGCCTAACCTTAACCCTAACCTTAACCATTCAGAGTTAATGTCTAACCTTAACCATTCAGAGTTAATGCCTAACCTTAACCATTCAGCGTTAATGCCTAACCTTAACCATTCATAGTTAATGTCTATCCTTAACCATTCAGATTTAATGATTAACCTTAACCCTAACCTTGACCATTCAGAGTTAATGTCTAACCTCAACCATTCAGAGTTAATGCCTGAAGTTAAATTGAAACAAAATGTGATGTTTGAAAAACATAGATGAACGTTTAATTCTGACGTGAGACTGTGAGATCTAGTTGGTCTTCGTAGCTTAACTGAGTCAGGAGGAGATTCTGAACTAAACTGATAGCATTTCTCTCTCTTACCCAATGTCCTACTAATCCTTTTCCTCTCCCTCCTACTCTCCCTCTCTCTATCCCTCCTACTCTCCCTCTCTCTATCCCTCCTACTCTTCCTCCCTCTATCCCTCCTACTCTTCCTCTCTATCCCTCATACTCTTCCTCTCTCTGTCCCTCCTTCTCTTCCTCTCTCTCCCTCCTACTCTTCCTCTCTCTCCCTCCTACTCTTCCTCTCTCTCCCTCCTACTTTTCCTCTCTCTCCTTCCTACTCTTCCTCTCTCTCCATCCCTCTCCCTCCTACTCTTCCTCTCTCTCCTACTCTTCATCTCTCTTCCTCCTACTCTTCCTCTCTCTCCTACTCTTCCTCTCTCTCCCTCCTACTGTCCTACTGTCCCTCATACTCTTACTTTTCCTCTCCTTCCTACTCTTCCTCTCTCTGTCCCTCCTACTCTTCCTCTCTCTCCCTCCTACTCTTCCTCTCTCTCCCTCCTACTCTTCCTCTCTCTCTCCTATTCTTCCTCTCTCTCTCTCTCCTACTCTTCCTCTCTCTCTCTCCTACTCTTCCTCTCTCTCCCCCCTATTCTTTCTCTCTCTCCTACGCTTCCTCTCTCCCTCCGAATCTTCCTCTCTCCTACTCTTCCTCTCTCCCTCTCCTACTCTTCCTCTCTCTCTTTCCTATTCTTCCTCTCTCCCTCCTAATCTTCCTCTCTCTCTTTCCTAGTCTTCCTCTCTCTCTTTCCTAGTCTTCCTCTCTCCCTTTCCTACTCTTCCCCTCTCTCTTTCCTATTCTTCCTCTCTCCCTTCTATTCTTCCTCTCTCTCTCCTACTTTTCCTCTCTCTCTTTCCTACTCTTCCTCTCTCCCTTCTATTCTTCCTCTCTCCCTCCTAATCTTCCTCTCTCTCTTTCCTACTCTTCCTCTCTCTCTCTTCTATTCTTCCTCTCTCTCTCCTACTCTTCCTGTCTCTTCCTATCTGTCTCTCCTCCCCCTCTGTCTCAGTGAAATCTCTATGGTGTTATATACAGTGTTAATGATGTTGGGGCTCAGGTGTATTCTGATGGGACTCCACTCTAACTGCTGTCTGTATAAACGGCCTGAGACAGTTTCTTCTGTGACCTAACTCCTCGCTTAGCAACGATTGAGCCCAGACGACCAAGCAGCCAACCGGTGACTTTCAATACTGATGCATAACTGTTTGTGTGTGGTGTGTGTGTTTGTGCGTACGTGTGTGTGTGTGTGTGTGTGTCTGGTTTTTCACTCATCTGTTGCGCTGCATATTAAACACCATGAATCTCTCCTCTCTGACATCCACACTGAGCCAAACCCAACAGGCCTTAACTTCAGAGTCACTCTGTCCTGATTTGGCTTGAGGCGAGACTGTGTGTGTGTGTGTGTGTGTGTGTGTGTGTGTGGGGGGGTTGGGGAATCTGTAGAGCCAAGTGTGGGCACAGATTACAGTGTGTCCATCATCGACCCATCACTCTGCCAGCGTTTATTACTGTCTGACTAATCATGTTTTCTGGATAAACACTCAGGTCTGAGATACGTGGCAGAACACACACACACACACACACACACACACACACACACACACACACACACACACGCCTCCTAAACACTAGACTTAGTGACCTTGCATTACTTATATGATAATAGGATAGGTCAGGAAAAACAAGGTTTGACTGAAGTTAGAGTGTGTGTGTGTCAGGAAAACAGAGTGATTGACTCTGCAGCTGAATTATATAGAGATGTTGACTCTAAAGTTAATATGTAGGAGACCAGAAACACTATCAACTAACTGGAGACCAGAAACACTATTTATCAATTAACTGGAGGAGACCAGAAACACTATTTATCAACTAACTGGAGGAGACCAGAAACACTATTTATCAACTAACTGGAGACCATAAACACTATTTATCAACTAACTGGAGACCAGAAACACTATTTATCAACTGGAGACCAGAAACACTATTTATCAACTAACTGGAGACCAGAAACACTATTTATCAACTAACTGGAGACCAGAAACACTATTTATCAACTAACTGGAGACCAGAAACACTATTTATCAACTAACTGGAGGAGACCAGAAACACTATTTATCAACTAACTGGAGACCAGAAACACTATTTATCAACTAACTGGAGACCAGAAACACTATTTATCAACTAACTGGAGGAGACCAGAAACACTATTTATCAACTAACTGGAGGAGACCAGAAACACTATTTATCAACTAACCGGAGACCAGAAACACTATTTATCAACTAACTGGAGACCAGAAACACTATTTATCAACTAACTGGAGACCAGAAACACTATTTATCAACTAACTGGAGACCAGAAACACTATTTATCAACTAACTGGAGGAGACCAGAAACACTATTTATCAACTAACTGGAGGAGACCAGAAACACTATTTATCAACTAACTGGAGACCAGAAACACTATTTATCAACTAACTGGAGACCAGAAACACTATTTATCAACTAACTGGAGACCAGAAACACTATTTATCAACTAACTGGAGACCAGAAACACTATTTATCAACTAACTGGAGACCAGAAACACTATTTATCAACTAACTGGAGGAGACCAGAAACACTATTTATCAACTAACTGGAGGAGACCAGAAACACTATTTATCAACTAACTGGAGGAGACCAGAAACACTTTATCAACTAACTGGAGACCAGAAACACTATTTATCAACTAACTGGAGACCAGAAACACTATTTATCAACTAACTGGAGGAGACCAGAAACACTATTTATCAACTAACTGGAGACCAGAAACACTTTATCAACTAACTGGAGACCAGAAACACTATTTATCAACTAACTGGAGACCAGAAACACTATTTATCAACTAACTGAAGGAGACCAGAAACACTATTTATCAACTAACTGGAGGAGACCAGAAACACTATTTATCAACTAACTGGAGGAGACCAGAAACACTATTTATCAACTAACTGGAGACCAGAAACACTATTTATCATCTAACTGGAGACCAGAAACACTATTTATCAACTAACTGGAGGAGACCAGAAACACTATTTATCAACTAACTGGAGGAGACCAGAAACTCTATTTATCATCTAACTGGAGACCAGAAACACTATTTATCAACTAACTGGAGACCAGAAACACTATTTATCAACTAACTGGAGACCAGAAACACTATTTATCAACTAACTGGAGGAGACCAGAAACACTATTTATCAACTAACTGGAGGAGACCAGAAACACTATTTATCAACTAACTGGAGGAGACTAGAAACACTATTTATCAACTAACTGGAGACCAGAAACACTATTTATCAACTAACTGGAGACCAGAAACACTTTATCAACTAACTGGAGA
>NC_048581.1:7276152-7311152 GCF_013265735.2 Oncorhynchus mykiss | reverse complement strand
ACACACACGTCTGTGTGTGCATGATCTTATTCAGGGTGATTTAGCTAATCTCTTCCTTCTGTTCACGCCTGCTAGCATTCATGCATACTTAGCACATTAGCTTTCATGCAGTTCTACCATACAAAACATGCTAACAACTATTAGCATATTTAGCATGTTAGCTTCCATGCAGTTCTACCATTTAAATCATGCTAACAGCCATTGGCGTACCAGAAAACCCAAACAATTGTGTGTTTTAAAAAGACAATTCTCACGTTCACACTAGTTTGTGCTTTGTTGAGTTTTTCTTCGGGGGACAGAGTTGTTTTGAAGAGAATATTGTGTTATTTTGTCTAAGATGAAGAGTGATGAAGATGAAGGGCTGAGTGATTGTGATTTAAATGGCAACTGAAAGTGTAGTTGTGTTTTGAGTTGAAACAGAACGTTCTTAAAGGTTTTCTATCGTTCACACACACACACACACACACACACAGACACGCGCACGCACGCACGCGCACACACACGTTATTTAAGTGAATGTGACTATCAGACAGTGGTAAGTGATTCATTAAGTGTCCTGCTGTGTTAATCACCCTCCTGTGACATCACTAACGAGGATATGTAATTAATGCTTCTCTAATTGCACAGTGCTGGCCAATCAGGCTGCTCGCTCCTGTGGTGAATTTGCATAATTAGAACCCAAGACTTTCTGGGAGTCTCCTGGGCAGTAGGTGGGCTCGTCTCCTCTCGTTCACCCTCCTCTCCAATGGGAAGACTTAAGAGCATTGACACACAACCAGGTAGAACGTTCAGAGCTGTTGTGTTCTAGAATCTCTGCAGTGTAAACAGATAGTTGACAGGACTTATTTCCAGTCTCAAAGGTTTCTGCTTGTATTAACAACAGCCCATGTAATATGATTTAACCTGTATTTAACTAGGCAAGTCAGCTAAGAACAAATTCTTATTTACAATGACTGCCTACACCGGCCAAACCCGGACGACGCTGGGTCTGTTGCGCGCCGCCCTATGGGACTCCCAATCACGGGTGGTTGTGATACAGCCTGGATTCGAACCAGGGTGTCTGTAGTGACGCCTCTAGCACTGAGATGCAGTGCCTTATTTATTCATTATTCATTTATTTCACCTTTATTTAACCAGGTGGGCCAGTTGAGAACAAGTTCTCATTTACAACAGCGACCTGGCCAAGATAAAGCAAAGCAGTTCGACACAAACAACAACAGAGGAATGAAACACATGGAATAAACAAACATACAGTCAATAATACAGTAGATAAAAATCTATATACAGTGTGTGCAAATGAGGTAAAATTAGGGAGGTAAGGCATTAAATAGGCCATAGTGGCGAGGTAATTATGATATAACAATTAAACACTGGAGTGAATAGATGTGCAGAAGATTAATGTGCAAGTAGAGATACTGGGGTGCAAAGGAGCAAAATAAATAAATACATGGGGATGAGGTAGTTGGATGGGCTATTTACAGATGGGCTATGTACAGGTGCAATGATCTGTGAGCTGCTCTGACAGCTGGTGCTTAAAGCTAGTGAGGGAGGTAAGAGTCTCCAGCTTCAGCGATTTTTGCAGTTCGTTCCAGTCATTGGCAGCAGAGAACTGGAAGGAAAGGCGGCCAAAGGGGTAATTGGCTCTGGGGCTGATCAGTGAAATATACCCGCTGGAGCGCGTGCTGCAGGTGGGTGCTGCTATGGTGACCAGTGAACTGAGAAAAGGCGGGGCTTTACCTAGCAAAGACTTGTAGATGACCTGGAGCCAGTGCGCCACTCAGGAGCCCACGATTGAATGTAATATGGGGTTAATCAGTAGTTTTTTTTGTCGCTCGACAACACCAGTATCACCACGGGGATTAGTGTTTTGGCAATGAGGATTACCGCGGCGGCCGATCAGTGGAAGGATATTTAGCCGAAACGACAACAAGCGTCATCAAACCGAGTTTAGTGTCCTGTTATCCAATTTAGACGGATTTTAGTCTGTAATTACTGTTGTTTCACTCATTCACACACTATATTCTATATCTGACTGTAGCAAACAGATCTGTCTTATACCAAGTAGAGGACCTTAAACCATATACCGCATAGAGGACCTTAAACCATATACCACGGTAGAGGACCTTAAACCATATACCACATAGAGGACCTTAAACCATATACCAGGGTAGAGGACCTTAAACCATATACCACATAGAGGACCTTAAACCATATACTGTACCACGTAGAGGACCTTAAACCATATACCAGGGTAGAGGACCTTAAACCATATACCAGGGTAGAGGACCTTAAACCATATACCACGTAGAGGACCTTAAACCATATACCAGGGTAGAGGACCTTAAACCATATACCAGGGTAGAGGACCTTAAACCATATACCAGGGTAGAGGACCTTAAACCATATACCACGTAGAGGACCTTAAACCATATACCAGGGTAGAGGACCTTAAACCATATACCAGGGTAGAGGACCTTAAACCATATACCAGGGTAGAGGACCTTAAACCATATACCAGGGTAGAGGACCTTAAACCATATACCAGGGTAGAGGACCTTAAACCATATACCACGTAGAGGACCTTAAACCATATACCAGGTAGAGGACCTTAAACCACATACCACGTAGAGGACCTTAAACCATATACCACATAGAGGACCTTAAACCATATACCACATAGAGGACCTTAAACCATATACCAGGGTAGAGGACCTTAAACCATATACCAGGGTAGAGGACCTTAAACCATATACCAGGGTAGAGGACCTTAAACCATATACCAGGGTAGAGGACCTTAAACCATATACCACGTAGAGGACCTTAAACCATATACCAGGGTAGAGGACCTTAAACCATATACCAGGGTAGAGGACCTTAAACCATATACCAGGGTAGAGGACCTTAAACCATATACCACGGTAGAGGACCTTAAACCATATACCACATAGAGGACCTTAAACCATATACCACGTAGAGGACCTTAAACCATATACCAGGTAGAGGACCTTAAACCATATACCAGGGTAGAGGACCTTAAACCATATACCAGGGTAGAGGACCTTAAACCATATACCACGTAGAGGACCTTAAACCATATACCAGGTAGAGGACCTTAAACCATATACCACATAGAGGACCTTAAACCATATACCACATAGAGGACCTTAAACCATATACCACATAGAGGACCTTAAACCATATACCAGGGTAGAGGACCTTAAACCATATACCACGGTAGAGGACCTTAAACCATATACCACATAGAGGACCTTAAACCATATACCACATAGAGGACCTTAAACCATATACCACGTAGAGGACCTTAAACCATATACCAGGTAGAGGACCTTAAACCATATACCAGGTAGAGGACCTTAAACCATATACCACATAGAGGACCTTAAACCATATACCAGGGTAGAGGACCTTAAACCATATACCACATAGAGGACCTTAAACCATATACCACGTAGAGGACCTTAAACCATATACCAGGGTAGAGGACCTTAAACCATATACCAGGGTAGAGGACCTTAAACCATATACCAGGGTAGAGGACCTTAAACCATATACCACATAGAGGACCTTAAACCATATATCAGGGTAGAGGACCTTAAACCATATACCACGTAGAGGACCTTAAATCATATACCAAGGTAGAGGACCTTAAACCATATACCAGGGTAGAGGACCTTAAACCATATACCACGTAGAGGACCTTAAACCATATACCAGGGTAGAGGACCTTAAACCATATACCAGGGTAGAGGACCTTAAACCATATACCACGTAGAGGACCTTAAACCACATACCACGTAGAGGACCTTAAACCATATACCACATAGAGGACCTTAAACCACATACCACATAGAGGACCTTAAACCATATACCACATAGACAACCTTAAACCATATACCACGTAGAGGACCTTAAACCATATACCAGGGTAGAGGACCTTAAACCATATACCACGGTAGAGGACCTTAAACCATATACCAGGGTAGAGGACCTTAAACCATATACCAGGGTAGAGGACCTTAAACCATATACCAGGGTAGAGGACCTTAAACCATATACCACGTAGAGGACCTTAAACCACATACCACGTAGAGGACCTTAAACCATATACCACATAGAGGACCTTAAACCACATACCACGTAGAGGACCTTAAACCACATACCACGTAGAGGACCTTAAACCATATACCACATAGAGGACCTTAAACCACATACCACGTAGAGGACCTTAAACCACATACCACGTGGAGGACCTTAAACCATATACCAGGGTAGAGGACCTTAAACCATATACCACGGTAGAGGACCTTAAACCATATACCACATAGAGGACCTTAAACCATATACCAAATAGACGACCTTAAACCATATACCAGGGTAGAGGACCTTAAACCATATACCAGGTAGAGGACCTTAAACCATATACCAGGTAGAGGACCTTAAACCATATACCAGGGTAGAGGACCTTAAACCATATACCACGTAGAGGACCTTAAACCATATACCAGGGTAGAGGACCTTAAACCATATACCAGGTAGAGGACCTTAAACCATATACCAGGTAGAGGACCTTAAACCACATACCACGTAGAGGACCTTAAACCATATACCAGGTAGAGGACCTTAAACCATATACCAGGTAGAGGACCTTAAACCATATACCAGGGTAGAGGACCTTAAACCATATACCAGGTAGAGGACCTTAAACCATATACCAGGTAGAGGACCTTAAACCACATACCACGTAGAGGACCTTAAACCATATACCAGGTAGAGGACCTTAAACCATATACCAGGTAGAGGACCTTAAACCATATACCAGGTAGAGGACCTGAAACCATATACCGCATAGAGGACCTTAAACCATATACCAGGGTAGAGGACCTTAAACCATATACCACGTAGAGGACCTTAAACCATATACCAGGTAGAGGACCTTAAACCATATACCAGGGTAGAGGACCTTAAACCATATACCAGGGTAGAGGACCTTAAACCATATACCAGGGTAGAGGACCTTAAACCATATACCAGGGTAGAGGACCTTAAACCATATACCACGTAGAGGACCTTAAACCATATACCAGGTAGAGGACCTTAAACCATATACCAGGTAGAGGACCTTAAACCATATACCAGGTAGAGGACCTTAAACCATATACCACATAGAGGACCTTAAACCATATACCACATAGAGGACCTTAAACCATATACCACATAGAGGACCTTAAACCATATACCACGGTAGAGGACGTTAAACCATATACCACGATAGAGGACCTTAAACCATATACCAGGGTAGAGGACCTTAAACCATATACCACATAGAGGACCTTAAACCATATACCACATAGAGGACCTTAAACCATATACCACGGTAGAGGACCTTAAACCATATACCACGGTAGAGGACCTTAAACCATATACCAGGGTAGAGGACCTTAAACCACATACCACGTAGAGGACCTTAAACCATATTCCACATAGAGGACCTTAAACCACATACCACGTAGAGGACCTTAAACCACATACCACGTAGAGGACCTTAAACCATATACCACATAGAGGACCTTAAACCACATACCACGTAGAGGACCTTAAACCACATACCACGTGGAGGACCTTAAACCATATACCAGGGTAGAGGACCTTAAACCATATACCACGGTAGAGGACCTTAAACCATATACCACATAGAGGACCTTAAACCACATACCACATAGAGGACCTTAAACCATATACCACATAGACGACCTTAAACCATATACCAGGGTAGAGGACCTTAAACCATATACCAGGGTAGAGGACCTTAAACCATATACCACGTAGAGGACCTTAAACCATATACCAGGGTAGAGGACCTTAAACCATATACCAGGTAGAGGACCTTAAACCATATACCAGGTAGAGGACCTTAAACCACATACCACGTAGAGGACCTTAAACCATATACCAGGTAGAGGACCTTAAACCATATACCAGGGTAGAGGACCTTAAACCATATACCACGTAGAGGACCTTAAACCATATACCAGGGTAGAGGACCTTAAACCATATACCAGGTAGAGGACCTTAAACCATATACCAGGTAGAGGACCTTAAACCACATACCACGTAGAGGACCTTAAACCATATACCAGGTAGAGGACCTTAAACCATATACCAGGTAGAGGACCTTAAACCATATACCAGGGTAGAGGACCTTAAACCATATACCAGGTAGAGGACCTTAAACCATATACCAGGTAGAGGACCTTAAACCACATACCACGTAGAGGACCTTAAACCATATACCAGGTAGAGGACCTTAAACCATATACCAGGTAGAGGACCTTAAACCATATACCAGGTAGAGGACCTTAAACCATATACCGCATAGAGGACCTTAAACCATATACCACGTGGAGGACCTTAAACCATATACCACATAGAGGACCTTAAACCATATACCAAGGTAGAGGACCTTAAACCACATACCACGTAGAGGACCTTAAACCATATACCACGATAGAGGACCTTAAACCATATACCAAGGTAGAGGACCTTAAACCACATACCACGTAGAGGACCTTAAACCATATACCACGTAGAGGACCTTAAACCATATACCAGGTAGAGGACCTTAAACCATATACCAGGTAGAGGACCTTAAACCATATACCAGGTAGAGGACCTTAAACCACATACCACGTAGAGGACCTTAAACCATATACCAGGTAGAGGACCTTAAACCATATACCAGGTAGAGGACCTGAAACCATATACCAGGGTAGAGGACCTTAAACCATATACCAGGTAGAGGACCTTAAACCATATACCAGGTAGAGGACCTTAAACCACATACCACGTAGAGGACCTTAAACCATATACCAGGTAGAGGACCTTAAACCATATACCAGGTAGAGGACCTTAAACCATATACCAGGTAGAGGACCTGAAACCATATACCGCATAGAGGACCTTAAACCATATACCAGGGTAGAGGACCTTAAACCATATACCACGTAGAGGACCTTAAACCATATACCAGGTAGAGGACCTTAAACCATATACCAGGGTAGAGGACCTTAAACCATATACCAGGGTAGAGGACCTTAAACCATATACCAGGGTAGAGGACCTTAAACCATATACCAGGGTAGAGGACCTTAAACCATATACCACGTAGAGGACCTTAAACCATATACCAGGTAGAGGACCTTAAACCATATACCAGGTAGAGGACCTTAAACCATATACCAGGTAGAGGACCTTAAACCATATACCACATAGAGGACCTTAAACCATATACCACATAGAGGACCTTAAACCATATACCACATAGAGGACCTTAAACCATATACCACGGTAGAGGACGTTAAACCATATACCACGATAGAGGACCTTAAACCATATACCAGGGTAGAGGACCTTAAACCATATACCACATAGAGGACCTTAAACCATATACCACATAGAGGACCTTAAACCATATACCACGGTAGAGGACCTTAAACCATATACCACGGTAGAGGACCTTAAACCATATACCAGGGTAGAGGACCTTAAACCACATACCACGTAGAGGACCTTAAACCATATACCACATAGAGGACCTTAAACCACATACCACGTAGAGGACCTTAAACCACATACCACGTAGAGGACCTTAAACCATATACCACATAGAGGACCTTAAACCACATACCACGTAGAGGACCTTAAACCACATACCACGTGGAGGACCTTAAACCATATACCAGGGTAGAGGACCTTAAACCATATACCACGGTAGAGGACCTTAAACCATATACCACATAGAGGACCTTAAACCACATACCACATAGAGGACCTTAAACCATATACCACATAGACGACCTTAAACCATATACCAGGGTAGAGGACCTTAAACCATATACCAGGGTAGAGGACCTTAAACCATATACCACGTAGAGGACCTTAAACCATATACCAGGGTAGAGGACCTTAAACCATATACCAGGTAGAGGACCTTAAACCATATACCAGGTAGAGGACCTTAAACCACATACCACGTAGAGGACCTTAAACCATATACCAGGTAGAGGACCTTAAACCATATACCAGGGTAGAGGACCTTAAACCATATACCACGTAGAGGACCTTAAACCATATACCAGGGTAGAGGACCTTAAACCATATACCAGGTAGAGGACCTTAAACCATATACCAGGTAGAGGACCTTAAACCACATACCACGTAGAGGACCTTAAACCATATACCAGGTAGAGGACCTTAAACCATATACCAGGTAGAGGACCTTAAACCATATACCAGGGTAGAGGACCTTAAACCATATACCAGGTAGAGGACCTTAAACCATATACCAGGTAGAGGACCTTAAACCACATACCACGTAGAGGACCTTAAACCATATACCAGGTAGAGGACCTTAAACCATATACCAGGTAGAGGACCTTAAACCATATACCAGGTAGAGGACCTTAAACCATATACCGCATAGAGGACCTTAAACCATATACCACGTGGAGGACCTTAAACCATATACCACATAGAGGACCTTAAACCATATACCAAGGTAGAGGACCTTAAACCACATACCACGTAGAGGACCTTAAACCATATACCACGATAGAGGACCTTAAACCATATACCAAGGTAGAGGACCTTAAACCACATACCACGTAGAGGACCTTAAACCATATACCACGTAGAGGACCTTAAACCATATACCAGGTAGAGGACCTTAAACCATATACCAGGTAGAGGACCTTAAACCATATACCAGGTAGAGGACCTTAAACCATATACCACATAGAGGACCTTAAACCATATACCACATAGAGGACCTTAAACCATATACCACATAGAGGACCTTAAACCATATACCACATAGAGGACCTTAAACCATATACCACGGTAGAGGACGTTAAACCATATACCACGATAGAGGACCTTAAACCATATACCAGGGTAGAGGACCTTAAACCATATACCACATAGAGGACCTTAAACCATATACCACATAGAGGACCTTAAACCATATACCACGGTAGAGGACCTTAAACCATATACCACGGTAGAGGACCTTAAACCATATACCAGGGTAGAGGACCTTAAACCACATACCACGTAGAGGACCTTAAACCATATACCACATAGAGGACCTTAAACCACATACCACGTAGAGGACCTTAAACCACATACCACGTAGAGGACCTTAAACCATATACCACATAGAGGACCTTAAACCACATACCACGTAGAGGACCTTAAACCACATACCACGTGGAGGACCTTAAACCATATACCAGGGTAGAGGACCTTAAACCATATACCACGGTAGAGGACCTTAAACCATATACCACATAGAGGACCTTAAACCACATACCACATAGAGGACCTTAAACCATATACCACATAGACGACCTTAAACCATATACCAGGGTAGAGGACCTTAAACCATATACCAGGGTAGAGGACCTTAAACCATATACCACGTAGAGGACCTTAAACCATATACCAGGGTAGAGGACCTTAAACCATATACCAGGTAGAGGACCTTAAACCATATACCAGGTAGAGGACCTTAAACCACATACCACGTAGAGGACCTTAAACCATATACCAGGTAGAGGACCTTAAACCATATACCAGGGTAGAGGACCTTAAACCATATACCACGTAGAGGACCTTAAACCATATACCAGGGTAGAGGACCTTAAACCATATACCAGGTAGAGGACCTTAAACCATATACCAGGTAGAGGACCTTAAACCACATACCACGTAGAGGACCTTAAACCATATACCAGGTAGAGGACCTTAAACCATATACCAGGTAGAGGACCTTAAACCATATACCAGGGTAGAGGACCTTAAACCATATACCAGGTAGAGGACCTTAAACCATATACCAGGTAGAGGACCTTAAACCACATACCACGTAGAGGACCTTAAACCATATACCAGGTAGAGGACCTTAAACCATATACCAGGTAGAGGACCTTAAACCATATACCAGGTAGAGGACCTTAAACCATATACCGCATAGAGGACCTTAAACCATATACCACGTGGAGGACCTTAAACCATATACCACATAGAGGACCTTAAACCATATACCAAGGTAGAGGACCTTAAACCACATACCACGTAGAGGACCTTAAACCATATACCACGATAGAGGACCTTAAACCATATACCAAGGTAGAGGACCTTAAACCACATACCACGTAGAGGACCTTAAACCATATACCACGTAGAGGACCTTAAACCATATACCAGGTAGAGGACCTTAAACCATATACCAGGTAGAGGACCTTAAACCATATACCAGGTAGAGGACCTTAAACCATATACCACATAGAGGACCTTAAACCATATACCACATAGAGGACCTTAAACCATATACCACATAGAGGACCTTAAACCATATACCACGGTAGAGGACGTTAAACCATATACCACGATAGAGGACCTTAAACCATATACCAGGGTAGAGGACCTTAAACCATATACCACATAGAGGACCTTAAACCATATACCACATAGAGGACCTTAAACCATATACCACGGTAGAGGACCTTAAACCATATACCACGGTAGAGGACCTTAAACCATATACCAGGGTAGAGGACCTTAAACCATATACCAGGGTAGAGGACCTTAAACCATATACCACGTAGAGGACCTTAAACCATATACCACGTAGAGGACCTTAAACCATATACCAGGGTAGAGGACCTTAAACCATATACCACATAGAGGACCTTAAACCATATACCAAGTAGAGGACCTTAAACCATATACCACGTAGAGGACCTTAAACCATATACCAGGGTAGAGCACCTTAAACCATATACCAGGGTAGAGGACCTTAAACCATATACCACGGTAGAGGACCTTAAACCATATACCAGGGTAGAGGACCTTAAACCATATACCAGGGTAGAGGACCTTAAACCATATACCACGGTAGAGGACCTTAAACCATATACCACATAGAGGACCTTAAACCATATACTGTACCACGGTAGAGGACATTAAACCATATACCACATAGAGGACCTTAAACCATATACCACGTAGAGGACCTTAAACCACATACCACGTAGAGGACCTTAAACCATATACCAGGGTAGAGGACCTTAAACCATATACCACATAGAGGACCTTAAACCATATACCACGGTAGAGGACCTTAAACCATATGCTGTACCACGGTAGAGGACCTTAAACCATATACCACATAGAGGACCTTAAACCATATACCACATAGAGGACCTTAAACCATATACCACGTAGAGGACCTTAAACCATATACCACGTAGAGGACCTTAAACCATATACCACATAGAGGACCTTAAACCATATACCACATAGAGGACCTTAAACCATATACCAGAGTAGAGGACCTTAAACCATATACCACGGTAGAGGACCTTAAACCATATACCACATAGAGGACCTTAAACCATATACCACGTAGAGGACCTTAAACCATATACCAGGGTAGAGGACCTTAAACCATATACCAGGGTAGAGGACCTTAAACCATATACCAGGGTAGAGGACCTTAAACCATATACCACATAGAGGACCTTAAACCCTATACCACGTAGAGGACCTTAAACCATATACCACGTAGAGGACCTTAAACCATATACCACATAGAGGACCTTAAACCATATACCACATAGAGGACCTTAAACCATATACCAGGGTAGAGGACCTTAAACCATATACCACGGTAGAGGACCTTAAACCATATACCACAGTAGAGGACCTTAAACCATATACCACGGTAGAGGACCTTAAACCATATACCACGGTAGAGGACCTTAAACCATATACCAGGGTAGAGGACCTTAAACCATATACCACATAGAGGACCTTAAACCATATACCACATAGAGGACCTTAAACCATATACCAGGGTAGAGGACCTTAAACCATATACCACATAGAGGACCTTAAACCATATACCACATAGAGGACCTTAAACCATATACCAGTGTAGAGGACCTTAAACCATATACCAGGGTAGAGGACCTTAAACCATATACCAGGGTAGAGGACCTTAAACCATATACCACGGTAGAGGGCCTTAAACCATATACCAGGGTAGAGGACCTTAAACCATATACCACATAGAGGACCTTAAACCATATACCACATAGAGGACCTTAAACCATATACCATGGTGGGCCGATGTTAATCCTACTCTCGGAAACTGTTCTACTGACTTTGGAATGCTAGCTACTTTGGAATGCTAGCTACTTTGGAATGCTAGCTACTTTGGAATGCTAGCTATGTTGGAATGCTAGCTATGTTGGAATGCTAGCTATGTTGGAATGCTAGCTACTTTGGAATGCTAGCTACTTTGGAATGCTAGCCATGTTGGAATGCTAGCTATGTTGGAATGCTAGCTATGTTGGAATGCTAGCTACTTTGGAATGCTAGCCACTTTGGAATGCTAGCTACAGTAACTGTATTCAGATCAAACGTTATTGGTTGCGTAAACATATTTTGCAGATATCGCGGGTGTAGAGAAATGCTTATTCTCCAAAAGTGCTGTAATACCCACAAAAAAAATGTAAAGTACCTCTCCTTGTCTCTCAGGAACAACAACAAATAGTTTTTGGAATCCTCCACTTCTGCCGAGAAGATTAAGGGCTTGTGCGACGAGCTATTCTTTCCCCCCCGTCTTTCTTCTCCCTAAACAGTCTGTTTATAGGTTCCACTAGGGACCGACGGGACAAAGAGTTAGCAGAGGAGAGGATTTCTGGTCTTCTGTAAAAATTGAAAGGGAGGAAAGAGTGGATGGAGGTAATTACAGAGGAATAAACAGGGAAGTATTTAAATGAGGGATTTGAGAGGAGAGAAAGAGAGACGGATGATGAGAGAGAGAGAGAGATGAATAAAGAGTGAGAGCGAGACAGAGAGAGAGAGAGAGAGAGACGGACGATGAGAGAGGAGAAAACAGCCGTTTGTTGTTTCAGATACAAGTGGATAGGCTCTCTATATTCTCAGTTATAATGAAAATGCATTTAGTCTCATCTCTCTCCTGCTGTTGTTCTACACTGAAACCATGTTCTGCCAGAAGAACACTCAGAACAATCACCTATTGTGTTCTAAACGTTCTATTGTTCTAAAGGGGATTCTGTTGTGGCGACAGCGGAAGCTTGTCGTGCGGCTTGTCTTCATCCTGTCTTTATTGCTGCTTCTTAAATCAACATTATCTCTAATTAGCATGCCGTTGAATAAACATTAGTTTATATTAAGGGTCATTTGAATAAACATCAGGTTTCTTATTGTTGGAAAAGTGTTTATTCCAAAACGCTCAGAATATAAAGACTATACAGTTTATAAAGTCTAGTGTTATGTTGAACAAATACCGACCTATACACACACATGTGTATATACAAATCAGAGATGTCTATGATGTATCATTTATAGACTTTAATAAGGGATTCTGATACATTCCATAAAGAACGTTCCAGAATCAGAATGGTGCTTCTAGAATGTAATCGTCTCAGAACAATGGACTGTATTAAAGAGCTTAGCAACCAGGCAGCTTGGGAGCGCTTGTTGAAAGCTTGTCCAAGTAGTCAGCTCCTAGTTTGAACCCAACTGCAACATGACAGAACCTGTACTGGGAATGTCTGCTACATGTGTTAGACTAGCGTGTCGTGTGTGTAAGCTGTGTGCCGTGTGTTTCAGTGTGGTATGTAGCTGCAAGCATGTTAATATCACTGGTTACCCACATGGAAAGAAATACTACAGTTTACTATAGAATACTACAGTTTACTATAGAATACTACAGTTTACTATAGAATACTACAGTTTACTATAGAAATACTACAGTTTACTATAGAATACTACAGTTTACTATAGAATACTACAGTTTACTATAGAATACTACAGTTTACTATAGAAATACAACAGTTTACTATAGAATACTACAGTTTACTATAGAATACTACAGTTTACTATAGAATACTACAGTTTACTATAGAAATACTGCAGTTTACTATAGAATACTACAGTACTTACTACAGAATTGTATAGTAAACTGTAGACTACCATACTACCCCTTGATCGTATAGTGCTTACTATAGAATACTGTAGTATACTGTAGAATACATAGATACTACACACTGTAGTATCCCTCAATCACGTGTAGCACTTATTGTAGAATGTTGTTGTGTACTGTAGAATACTATACTACACACTGTAGTATCCCTCGATCATGTGCAGTACTCACTATATGATGTTGTAGTAGTATACTGTAGAATACTATACTACACACTGTAGTATCCCTCGATCATGTGCAGTACTCACTATATGATGTTGTAGTAGTATACTGTAGAATACTATACTACACACTGTAGTATCCCTCGATCATGTGCAGTACTCACTATATGATGTTACTATATGATGTAGTAGTATACTGTAGAATACTATAGTAAATACTACAGTAATGTCCGCAAAACACTACACTTGTATAAACATTTGCATATCCCAGTTCCTGTAAACCATAAGTGGGAAACCTACATGCCAAGCAGAGACCATATGTTGTGTTCCCTACAGATGATAGAAAAGAGCAGAAGCTGTGAACGATCTGTTCAGACACCAGTCCTACCTACAGATTATACATCATACCAGAAGCTGTGAACGATCTGTTCAGACACCAGTCCTACCTACAAATTATATATCATACCAGAAGCTGTGAACGATCTGTTCAGACACCAGTCCTACCTACAGATTATATATCATACCAGAAGCTGTGAACGATCTGTTCAGACACCAGTCCTACCTACAGATTATACAACATACCAGAAGCTGTGAACGATCTGTTCAGACACCAGTCCTACCTACAGAATATATATCATACCAGAAGCTGTGAACGATCTGTTCAGACACCAGTCCTACCTACAAATTATATATCATACCAGAAGCTGTGAACGATCTGTTCAGACACCAGTCCTACCTACAGATTATACAACATACCAGAAGCTGTGAACGATCTGTTCAGACACCAGTCCTACCTGCAGATTATATATCATACCAGAAGCTGTGAACGATCTGTTCAGACACCAGTCCTACCTACAGATTATATATCATACCAGAAGCTGTGAACGATCTGTTCAGACACCAGTCCTACCTACAGATTATATATCATACCAGAAGCTGTGAACGATCTGTTCAGACACCAGTCCTACCTACAGATTATATATCATACCAGAAGCTGTGAACGATCTGTACAGCGTACTACAGTCTGCAAAAACACTACAGTAACTTCTACAGTATACTACAGTCTGCAAAAACACTACAGTAACTTCTACAGCGTACTACAGTCTGCAAAAACACTACAGTAACTTCTACAGCGTACTACAGTCTGCAAAAACACTACAGTAACTTCTACAGCGTACTACAGTCTGCAAATACACTACAGTAGAAACTACAGCATACTACAGTCTGCAAAAACACTACAGTAAATACTACAGCATACTACAGTCTGCAAAAACACTACAGTAAATACTACAGCATACTACAGTCTGCAAAAACACTACAGTAAATACTACAGCATACTACAGTCTGCAAAAACACTACAGTAAATACTACAGTATACTACAGTCTGCAAAAACACTACAGTAGAAACTACAGCATACTACAGTCTGCAAATACACTACAGTAAATACTACAGCATACTACAGTCTGCAAAAACACTACAGTAAATACTACAGCATACTACAGTCTGCAAAAACACTACAGTAGAAACTACAGCATACTACAGTCTGCGGAAATACACTACAGTATTTATTTATAACATATTATACCATAGTATTTTTTCATGTGGGTAGTCCTTGAGAAGCTTTAGTGGTTGTTGCGTTGGAGGGAGACTCACCTGAAGGGAATGAATGAGAAACTAATGTAGTCAGACACCTCAGATAAAACACTCCTCTCTCGCTCTCTCCGTTTCAATTCAAATCAAATCAAATTTTATTTGTCACGTACACATGGTTAGCAGATGTTAATGGTCACGTGGTTAGCAGATGTTAATGGTCACATGGTTAGCAGATGTTAATGGTCACATGGTTAGCAGATGTTAATGCCAGTGTAGCGAAATGCTTGTGCTTCTAGTTCCGACAATGACAGTAATAACCAACGAGTAATCTAACCTAACAATTCCAAAAACTACTACCTTATAAACACAAGTGTAAAGGGATAAAGAATATGAACATAAAGATATATGAATGAGTGATGGTACAGAGCGGCATAGGCAAGATACAGTAGATGGTATCGAGTACAGTATATACATATGAGATGAGTATGTAAACAAAGTGGCATAGTTAAAGTGGCTAGTGATACATGTATTACATAAAGATGCAGTAGATGATATAGAGTACAGTATATACGTATGCATATGAGATGAATAATGTAGGGTATGTAAACATTATATTAGGTAGCATTGTTTAAAGTGGCTAGTGATATATTTTACATCATTTCCCATCAATTCCCATTATTAAAGTGGCTGCAGTTGAGTCAGTGTGTTGGCAGCAGCCACTCAGTGTTAGTGGTGGCTGTTTAACAGTCTGATGGCCTTGAGATAGAAGCTGTTTTTCAGTCTCTCGGTCCCAGCTTTGAAGCACCTGTACTGACCTCGCCTTCTGGACGATAACGGAGTGAACAGGCAGTGGCTCGTGTGGTTGATGTCCTTGAGGATCTTTTTGGCCTTCCTGTGACATCGGGTGGTGTAGGTGTCCTGGAGGGCAGGTAGTTTGCCCCCAGTGATGCGTTGTGCAGACCTCACTACCCTCTGGAGAGCCTTACGGTTGAGGGCGGAGGAACTTCATTGGGATGGGAAACATGTGTTGACATTGCCTAAGCAAGTGAAAGTAGATAATAAACAAAAGTGAAATAAACAATAAAAATGAACAGTAAACATTACACTCACAGAAGTTCCAAAAGAATAAAGACATTACAAATGTCATATTATGTATATTTACAGCGTTGTAATGATGTACAAATGGTTAAAGTACAAAAGGGAAAATGATTAAGCAGAAATATGGGTTGTATTTACAATGGTGTGTGTTCTTCACTGGTTGACCTTTTCTTGTGACAACAGGTCACAAATCTTGCTGCTGTGATGTCACACTGTGGGATTTCACCCAGTAGATATGGGAGTTTATCAAAATTGGGTTTGTTTTCTAATTCTTTGTGGATCTGCGTAATCTGAGGGAAATATGTGTCTCTAATATGGTCATACATTGGGCAGGAGGTCAGGAAGAGCAGCTCAGTTTCCACCTCATGTTGTGGGCAGTGTGCACATAGCCTGTCTTCTCTTCAGAGCCATGTCTGCCTACGGCGGCCTTTCTCTGAGGATATTTTTGAAGAATTCTGCATGCAGATTCTCAATTTGTTTTTTGTCCCATTTTGTGAATTCTTGGTTGGTGAGCGGACCCCAGACCTCACAACCATAAAGGGCAATCTATAACTGATTTAAGTATTTTTTGACAGATCCTAATTGGTATGTTGAATTTTATGTTCCTTTTGATGGCATAAAAGGCCCTTATTACTTTGTCTCTCAGGTCATTCACAGCTTTGTTGAAGATTTACTGTCAGGGCCCAGGTCTGGCAGAATCTGTGCAGAAGATCTAGGTGCTGCAGTAGGCCCTCCTTGGTTGGTGACAGAAGCACCAGATCATCAGCAAACAGTAGACATTTGACTTTGGATTTTCTCTCTCTCTTTCTCTCTCCTCTCTCTGTCTCTTTCTCTCTTCTCTCTACTTTCTTTGCCTCTCCCGCTCTCTCTCTCTATCCCTCGATCCCAATTCAAGGGGCTTTATTGGCATGGGAAACATATGTTAACATTGCCAAAGCAAGTGAGATAGATAATATACAAGAGTGAAATAAACACTAAAAATTAACAGTAAACATTATACTCACAGAAGTTTTGAAAGAATAAAGACAAATGTCAAATTATGTCTTGTAACGATGTACAAATAGTTAAAGTACAAAAGGGAAAATAAATAAGCATAAATATGGGTTGTATTTACAATGGTGTTAGTTATTTCACTGGTCGACCTTTTCTTGTGGCAACAGGCCACAAATCTTGTGGATGGCCTCTCTCTCTCTCTCTCCCTCCCTCTCTCTCTCCCTCCCTCTCTCATTTTCATCCGGTTATTGTGCTAAGGTAAGGTGTCAAGGAGTGTGTGTGTATTCTGTGGGGACTGGCTGTGAAGTAGGTGAGATTGTCAAGTTGACTAAGTGGGAAACGATGTAATTGTATTTTTGTGACATCGCGGTGTGCATGTGTGTGTGTGTGTGTGTGTGTGTGTGTGTGTTAAATGCTTCCTAGCAGGTGAGCCTGTTGTTGACAGATGGTGTTTGTGATCAAGATTTGTTCCCGACAGAGTCTCACCCGGGAACACACACACACACACACACACACACACACACACCTAGTGTCGATCACAGCTCAACCTTCTATTAAGTAACTCAATAACAACAGCAGGAGAGAGAGAGAGAGAGAGAGAGAGAGAGAGAGACAGACAGACAGACAGACAGACAGACAGACAGACAGACAGACAGACAGACAGACAAAGAGCGAGAGGGGGGATTTAAGGAGTAAATGTATGTGTGTTTGTGTGTTTGTGTGTTTGTGTGTGCTGCCACGTATCTCAGACCTGAGTGTTTATGGAGCCCAGCTCCCAGCCAGGGGAAGGGGTGTACCAGGGCCTGGGCAGAGAGGAGGGATGAGAGGACGGAGAAGGAGGGAGAGAGAGATGGACTTGAAAAGAGGGGCCGAGGTCAAGTTAAAGACAGAACCAGAGAAAGGTAAAGACGAACAGAAGGAACCACCATTTTGTGCCAGTGGCCTTGCCACTCAGCCTGGTAGGCATCCATTTTGTGCCTTGCCACTCAGCCTGGTAGGCATCCATTTTGTGCCTTGCCACTCAGCCTGGTAGGCATCCATTTTGTGCCAAGGGCCTTGCCACTCAGCCTGTTAGGCATCCATTTTGTGCCAAGGGCCTTGCCACTCAGCCTGGTAGGCATCCGTTTTGTGCCATTTTGTGCCTTGCCACTCAGCCTGGTAGGCATCCATTTTGTGCCAGCGGCCTTGCCATTCAGCCTGGTAGGCATCCGTTTTGTGCCAGGGGCCTTGCCACTCAGCCTGGTAGGCATCCATTTTGTGCCAGGGGCCTTGCCACTCAGCCTGGTAGGCATCCATTTTGTGCCAGGGGCTTGCCACTGATTCTGGTTGGCGGCCATTTTGTGTCCCAGGGATCAGATGAGGAGTGTGGTGGCAAAGCCTCCCATCAGCTGGCCCATTGGAGCGTGTCGACCGTGGAGGCCGGTGGCGCTGCCTGCCGTCAGCATCACAGCTAAACTAATGAAGGACTGAACACACTCACCTCTCCTTCTAAAGCCTTCGCTGTCATCATGTAATTATGAGAGAAAATACTGACACACACACACACACACACACACACACACACACACACACACACACACACACACACACACACACACCAGTGTATTACAATCCTAATAAGATTGAATATTCTGATGAAAGACTATAGATCTGCTGCTCTATCCATGATGTTCTATATAACTGGAGGAGAGAGACTATGAGAGGAGGAATGAGAGGAGGAATGAGAGGAGGAATGAGAGGAGGAGAGAGAGGAGGAGAGAGAGGAGGAGAGAGAATAGGGAGAAGGAATGAGAGAGGAGGAATGAGAGGAGGAGAGAGAATAAGGAGAAGAAATGAGAGAGGAGGAATGAGAGGAGGAGAGAGAATAAGGAGAAGAAATGAGAGAGGAGGAATGAGAGGAGGAATGAGAGGAGGAATGAGAGGAGGAGAGAGAATAAGGAGAAGAATGAGAGACAAAAGGAATTTGAAATAAGGATGGAGAGAGAGGTGGTTAAGATGGAGAGAGAGGTGGTTAAGATGGAGAGAGAGGTGGTTTAGATGGAGAGAGGTGGTTTAGATGGAGAGAGAGGTGGTTTAGATGGAGAGAGAGGTGGTTAAGATGGAGAGAGAGGTGGTTTAGATGGAGAGAGAGGTGGTTTAGATGGAGAGAGAGGTGGTTTAGATGGAGAGAGAGGTGGTTTAGATGGAGAGAGAGGTGGTTTAGATGGAGAGAGGTGGTTTAGATGGAGAGAGAGGTGATTTAGATGGAGAGAGAGGTGGTAAGATGGAGAGAGAGGTGGTTTAGATGGAGAGAGAGGTGGTTTAGATGGAGAGAGAGGTGGTTTAGATGGAGAGAGAGGTGGTTTAGAGAGGGAAATAGACAGAGAGAATGAGGAAAACGGAGAGATGGAGAAGGGGGGAGAGAGCTCCTGTAATTAAGCAGTTAATCACGTCTGCCTGGGTGATTAGCTTGAGGGGGAATTTCGGCACACACACACACACACACACACACACACACACACACATTGTGTACACTTCAGAAAAGCGTTTAGTGAAATAGAAGCTAATTTTCTCTGTCTGCGTTAAGGCATTAATTTAGTTTGGGTTAGCTAACTGCTAGCTCGTTAACAACGTAATTAATTCACTGACATCTGAAATGATGACGTCTCTCGGAAAATTATCTCTTGATAACCGGAGAGTGGGAGGGCAGGGAACGACAGATTGAGAGAGGGAGAGAAGTGAGAAGAGAGAGAGACACAGAGAGTGAGTGAGAGAGGGAAAGAGTGAGAGAGAGAGGGGGGGGGGGAGCGAGCGAGAGGGGGGGAGATAGAGTGGGGGTAGAGAGAGAGAGGGGGGAGATAGAGAGAGAGTGGGGGTAGATAGGGGGAGAGAGAGAGGGGGGAGATAGAGAGAGAGTGGGGGTAGATAGGGGATAGAGAGAGGGGGGAGAGAGATGGAGAGTGGGGGAGAAAGATAGAGTGGGGGTAGAGAGAGAGAGGGGGGAGATAGAGAGAGAGTGGGGGGAGATAGGGGCAGAGAGAGAGGGGGGAGAGAGAGGGAGAGTGGGGGGAGATATGGGGAGAGAGAGGGAATGAGGATGGAATCATATTTAGAAAGAAAGACGTCATTAATGAATTTTGTCGGAAGTGTTGATCTGTTAACTACAGAGAGGGGGGTTGAGAGAGAGAGAGGGGAAGATCCAATTGAAGCCCTACATGCAGAATTCTGTCGGAAAATTCTACAAGTCCAGAGAAATACACCAACTAATGCATGTAGGGCAGAATTGGGCCGTTTTCCAGTAATAATGAAAATACAGAAAAGATCATTAAAATTTTGGCTACATCTAAATTCAAGTCCAAATTCGAGTCTGCAATTTAAAGCACTTCAAGCCCAAGAGTTGAGCCCAGAAACGAGCCCTCTTAGTCAGATGGTGTTGGACCTCACCAACCAAGCTGACACCAGCACTGCTTCAAAATAAATAATTCCAATAAACAAAATCATGAACCAATCAAAGGAATCATATTTACAATACTGGAAAAACGAAACAAAATCCCAAAGCCGACTAAATTGCTATCTGACCCTAAACAGAGAATATGAATTGGCTGATTATCTCTACTCTGTCAGAGATACGAAGCAGAGACAGATCCTTACCAAGTACAGGCTGAGTGACCACCTATTGGCAATAGAAACCGGCAGACATAAAAAGACATGGCTACCCAAAGAGGAGCGTGTATGTGGTCACTGCATGACAGGGGAGGTAGAGACAGAGATGCACTTTCTCCTTTACTGTGATAAATATTCCTCACAAAGAGATTCATTATTCACAGAAATGACTACATATATTCCAAATTTTTACAAATTGAACCCAGAGGAAAAACTAAGAATACTCATGGGCGAAGGAGCAATGGCTCCTCTTGCAGCCAAATATGTATTTTCCTGCCATAGCCTGAGGGACACTGAATAATAACATCTGCATAGTAAACAGTAACTTACTTATTATTACTATTATTGTTATTACTATAATTATTAATGTTTACTGTAGACTGTTACCATTTTATTGTATTTATTTTTTTATTATTATTTACTACCATTTTATATTATTATTTGCTATCATTTACAATTTTGTTACAATGTATATTGTATACATTGTTGCTTTGGCAATATTGACACAATGTTTTTCATGCCAATAAAGCAGCTTGAATTTGAATTTGAATTTGAGAGGGGTTGAGAGAGAGAGAGTGAGCGAGAGAGAGGGGTTGAGAGAGAGAGAGTGAGAGAGAGAGAGAGGGGTTAAGAGAGAGAGAGAGAGGGGGGGGGGGTTGAGAGAGAGAGAGAGTGAGAGAGAGAGAGAGAGAGGGGTTGAGAGAGAGAGAGAGCGAGAGCGAGAGAGAGAGAGAGGGGTTAAGAGAGAGAGAGAGAGCGAGAGAGAGAGGGGTTGAGAGAGAGAGAGAGAGTGAGAAAGGGGTTGAGAGAGCGAGAGAGAGGGGGTGGGAGAAGAGGGCTAGAGGTCAGAGGAAAGAGAGGGAGAGAGAGAGAGGACAGAGAGTGATGTCATTTATGAGAGATGACAGAGAGAAGGGTTTATTGGTTTGGAAGGAGGCATAAGATTAGGCCCAAAAATCACCTCTGCTAATGTTCCTTTCTGTTAAGTTATTTATATTTTAGGGATGGAGGAAGGGAGGGAGGGAGGGATGGATAGAGGGAGGAAGGGAGGGGTGGGTGGATGGAGGAAGGGAGGGAGGGAGGGATGGATAGAGGAAGGGAGGGATGGAAGAAGGAAGGAAGGGAGGGAGGGATGGATAGAGGGAGGGAGGGAGGGAGGGAGGGAGGGAGGTAGGGAGGGACTAAGTATCTCATCTTGTTTATGGTATCAGTGGTACAATGATTAAAACGTTTGGGTCTTGTTAAGATGGGGACATATTTAGAGGTGGCACACAGTATGTCTTATGTTTGGGGGGGGGGGGGGTGAGCAGAGTTAGATGTCGCACACAGTATGTCTCTGGTTCGAGGGGGGATTATTTGGGCGTTGCACACAGTGGACACCTAGTTAGAGACGGGCTTATTTAGTTGTTACACACAGTGGACACCTAGTTAGAGACGGGTTTATTTAGTTGTTACACACAGTGGACACCTAGTTAGAGACGGGTTTATTTAGTTGTTACACACAGTGGACACCTAGTTAGAGACGGGTTTATTTAGTTGTTACACACAGTGGACACCTAGTTAGAGACGCGCTCATTTAGTTGTTACACACAGTGGACACCTAGTTAGAGACGGGCTCATTTAGTTGTTACATACAGTGCCTCAAGTTTGGGGGGGAGGGCAGATTTAGATGTCACACCCCTGTGGTAAATCTGATTACGTTTGGCAGGATGTGACGGTCCGACAGTGAACAGGTGCCCCTCACAGCAGAGACACAGAGGAAATTTGTTCCTCCCTACAGTAAAGCACTTTCTCTCTGTCCCTCATCTCTCCCTCTTTCTGTCCTCTCTCTCTCTCTTCCCCCCGCCCCCCCCCCCTCTCTCTCTCTCTCTCTCTCTCTCTCTCTCTCTCTCTCTCTCTCTCTCTCTTTCTCTCTCTCTCTCTCTCTCTCTCTCTCTCTCTCTCTCTCTCTTTCTCTCTCTCTCTCTTTCTCTCTCTCTTTCTCTCTCTCTCTCCCCCCTCTGTCTCTGTCTCTGTCAATTCAATTTAAGGGGCTTTATTGGCATGGGAAACATATGTTAACAAATCCAATGTTATTTGTCACATTCACATGGTTAGCAGATGTTAATGGTCACATGGTTAGCAGATGTTAATGAGTGTGTAACGAAATACTTGTTCTTCTAGTTCCGACAATGACAGTAATAACCAACGAGTAATCTAACCCAACAATTTCACTGAACCCCTCCTCTCCTCCGCTCTGTCCCCTCCCACCCTACCCCTCCCTGACCCCTCCTCTCCTCCGCTCTGTCCCCTCCCACCCTACCCCTCCCTGACCCCTCCTCTCCTCCGCTCTGTCCCCTCCCACCCTACCCCTCCCTGACCCCTCCTCTCCTCCACTCTGTTCCCTCCCCTCCCACCCTACCCCTCCCTGACCCGTCCTCTCCTCCACTCTGTTCCCTCCCACCCTACCCCTCCCTGACCCCTCCTCTCCTCCGCTCTGTTACCTCCCACCCTACCCCTCCCTGACCCCTCCTCTCCTCCACTCTGTTCCCTCCCCTCCCACCTTACCCCTCCCTGACCCCTCCTCTCCTCAGCTCTGTCCCCTCCCACCCTACCCCTCCCTGACCCCTCCTCTCCTCAGCTTTGTCCCCTCCCACCCTACCCCTCCCTGACCCCTCCTCTCCTCCACTCTGTCCCCTCCCACCCTACCCCTCCCTGACCCCTCCTCTACTCAGCTCTGTCCCCTCCCACCCTACCCCTCCCTGACCCCTCCTCTCCTCAGCTCTGTCCCCTCCCACCCTACCCCTACCTGACCCCTCCTCTCCTCAGCTCTGTCCCCTCCCACCCTACCCCTCCCTGACCCCTCCTCTCCCACCCTACCCCTCCCTGACCCCTCCTCTCCTCAGCTCTGTCCCCTCCCATCCTACCCCTCCCTGACCCCTCCTCTCCTCCGCTCTGTCCCCTCCCACCCTACCCCTCCCTGACCCCTCCTCTCCTCAGCTCTGTTCCCTCCCTTCCCACCTTACCCCTCCCTGACCCCTCCTCTCCTCAGCTCTGTTCCCTCCCCTCCCACCCTACCCCTCCCTGACCCCTCCTCTCCTCCACTCTGTTCCCTCCCACCCTACCCCTCCCTGACCCCTCCTCTCCTCCGCTCTGTCCCCTCCCACCCTACCCCTCCCTGACCCCTCCTCTCCTCAGCTCTGTCCCCTCCCACCCTACCCCTCCTTGACCCCTCCTCTCCTCCGCTCTGTCCCCTCCCACCCTACCCCTCCCTGACCCCTCCTCTCCTCAGCTCTGTCCCCTCCCACCCTAACCCCTCCCTGACCCCTCCTCTCCTCAGCTCTGTCCCCTCCCACCCTACCCCTCCCTGACCCCTCCTCTCCTCCGCTCTGTCCCCTCCCACCCTACCCCTCCCTGACCCCTCCTCTCCTCAGCTCTGTCCCCTCCCACCTTACCCCTCCCTGACCCCTCCTCTCCTCAGCTCTGTCCCCTCCCACCCTACCCCTCCCTGACCCCTCCTCTCCTCCACTCTGTCCCCTCCCACCCTACCCCTCCCTGACCCCTCCTCTCCTCAGCTCTGTCCCCTCCCACCCTACCCCTCCCTGACCCCTCCTCTCCTCCACTCTGTTCCCTCCCCTCCCACCCTACCCCTCCCTGACCCCTCCTCTCCTCAGCTCTGTCCCCTCCCACCCTACCCCTCCCTGACCCCTCCTCTCCTCAGCTCTGTCCCCTCCCACCCTACCCCTCCCTGACCCCTCCTCTCCTCCGCTCTGTCCCCTCCCACCCTAACCCTCCCTGACCCCTCCTCTCCTCAGCTCTGTCCCCTCCCACCCTACCCCTCCCTGACCCCTCCTCTCCTCAGCTCTGTCCCCTCCCACCCTACCCCTCCCTGACCCCTCCTCTCCTCAGCTCTGTCCCCTCCCACCCTACCCCTCCCTGACCCCTCCTCTACTCAGCTCTGTCCCCTCCCACCCTACCCCTCCCTGACCCCTCCTCTCCTCCACTCTGTTCCCTCCCTCCCTCCCCTTCCCTGTCCCTTCCTCTCCTCCGCTCTGTCCTCTCGTGTCCCCCTTCGCTGTCCCCGCCCTCACTCCCTCTGTCCTCTCAAGCCTGCTGTCTGACAGTCTCTGACCTTCAGCCCCTCCCTGTCCCCTCGTCTCCCCCTCCCTGTCCCCTCGTCTCCCCCTCCCTGTCCCATCGTCTCCCCCTCCCTGTCCCCTCGTCTCCCCCTCCCCTCGTCTCCCCCTCCCCTCGTCTCCCCCTCCACATCCCCTCGTCTCCCCCTCCCCGTCCCCTCGTCTCCCCCTCCCCATCCCCTCGTCTCCCCCTCCCCATCCCCTCGTCTCCCCCTCCCTGTCCCCTCATCTCCCCCTCCCTGTCCCCTCATCACCCCCTATTCCAAACCCTCAGGTCTGAACAGATTATTGACGTAATCGTTTTTTAAGTTTTCAAAACTAAAGAAAGAGTGATTAAAACTCAATAAAGACGTATGTTTGGCAGAACGGTGTTAAGATGTTTAATTATAAAACTACTGTTTGACAGTAAACAACATGTGTTACCCACACACACACACACGCACGCACGCACGCACGCACGCACGCACGCACGCACACACACACACACACACACACACACACACACACACACACACACACACACACACACACACACACACACACACACACACACACACACACACACACACACACACACACACACACACACACACACACCCACTTCACTGTGAAACAACCCTTTTCCTTGGGGTTAATTGGAATGTGTATCCGTGGTTACACCTGTGAACATCTATCCTCCTATGTTTCCTAAGCTACAGATGCTCAGAACCAGCAACACCTTGCTGGTTCTGAGAGAGAGAGAGAGATATGGTGAGAGATGGTAAGAGAGAGAGAGAGAAGAGAGAGGGAGAACGCCAGAGAGAGAGGGAGAGAGGGAGAGGGAGAACACCAGAGAGAGAGGGAGAGGGAGAGAGGAAGAACACCAGAGAGAGAGGGAGAGAGGGAGAGGAAGAACACAAGAGAGAGATTAAGAGAGAGGGAGAGAGGGAGAACACCAGAGAGAGAGGGAGAGAGGGAGGGGAGAACACCAGAGAGAGAGGGAGAGGGAGAACACCAGAGAGAGATTAAGAGAGAGAGGGAGAGAGGGAAAACACCAGAGAGAGATTAAGAGAGAGAGGGAGAGAGGGAGAACACCAGAGAGAGATTAAGAGAGAGAGGGAGAACGCCAGAGAGAGATTAAGAGAGAGGGAGAACGCCAGAGACAGATTAAGAGAGAGAGAGGGAGAACACCAGAGAGAGATTAAGAGAGAGAGGGAGAACGCCAGAGAGAGATTAAGAGAGAGGGAGAACGCCAGAGACAGATTAAGAGAGAGAGAGGGAGAACACCAGAGAGAGATTAAGAGAGAGAGGGAGAACGCCAGAGAGAGATTAAGAGAGAGAGGGAGAATGCCAGAGAGAGATTAAGAGAGAGAGGGAGAACGCCAGAGAGAGATTAAGAGAGAGAGGGAGAACGCCAGAGAGAGATTAAGAGAGAGGGAGAATGCCAGAGAGAGATTAAGAGAGAGGGAGAATGCCAGAGAGAGATTAAGAGAGAGGGAGAATGCCAGAGAGAGATTAAGAGAGAGCGGGAGAACGCCAGAGAGATATTAAGAGAGAGAGGGAGAGAGGAAGAGAGGGAGAGAGGGAGAACACCAGAGAGAGATTAAGAGAGAGAGGGAGAACGCCAGAGAGAGATTAAGAGAGAGGGAGAGAGGGAGAGAGGGAGAGAGGGAGAACACCAGAGAGAGATTAAGAGAGAGAGGGAGAACGCCAGAGAGAGATTAAGAGAGAGAGGGAGAACGCCAGATAGACAGAGAGACAGTTTATCTTCAGTATGTATCATCACCGTTGTGGATAGGAACCATGAACAGCTGGCTCAATTAACCCCTCGTCCCCCTGGGGACCCAATAGAAGGCAGAACAGCCTTTAAAATTGCACAAGGCAGCGATTAGGCCAGGGTTTTACTATGGAAAGATGTTTAGGAAATACCCTTCCCCCCCCTGTATATATATCAGAATATACTGTAGACTAGATACAGTCCCCCCTTGTATTTATATCAGAATATACTGTAGACTAGATACAGTCCCCCTGTATATATATCAGAATATACTGTAGACTAGATACAATCCCCCCCTGTATATATATCAGAATATACTGTAGACTAGATACAGTCCCCCCTGTATATATATCAGAATATACTGTAGACTAGATACAGTCCCCCTGTATATATATCAGAATATACTGTAGACTAGATACAGTCCCCCTGTATGTATGGTAGAATATACTGTAGACTAGATACAGTCCCCCTGTATGTATGGTAGAATATACTGTAGACTAGATACAGTCCCCCTGTATGTATGGTAGAATATACTGTAGACTAGATACAGTCCCCCTGTATGTATGGTAGAATATACTGTAGACTAGATACAGTCCCCTTGTATGTATGGTAGAATATACTGTAGACTAGATACAGTCCCCCTGTATGTATGGTAGAATATACTGTAGACTAGATACAGTCCCCTGTATGTATGGTAGAATATACTGTAGACTAGATACAGTCCCCCTGTATGTATATCAGAATATACTGTAGACTAGATACAGTCCCCCTGTATGTATGGTAGAATATACTGTAGACTAGATACAGTCCCCCTGTATATATATCAGAATATACTGTAGACTAGATACAGTCCCCCTGTATGTATGGTAGAATATACTGTAGACTAGATACAGTCCCCCTGTATGTATGGTAGAATATACTGTAGACTAGATACAGTCCCCTTGTATGTATGGTAGAATATACTGTAGACTAGATACAGTCCCCCTGTATGTATGGTAGAATATACTGTAGACTAGATACATTCCCCCTGTATGTATGGTAGAATATACTGTAGACTAGATACAGTCCCCCTGTATGTATGGTAGAATATACTGTAGACTAGATACATTCCCCCTGTATGTATGGTAGAATATACTGTAGACTAGATACAGTCCCCCTGTATATATATCAGAATATACTGTAGACTAGATACAGTCCCCCTGTATGTATGGTAGAATATACTGTAGACTAGATACAGTCCCCCTGTATGTATGGTAGAATATACTGTAGACTAGATACAGTCCCCCTGTATGTATGGTAGAATATACTGTAGACTAGATACAGTCCCCCTGTATGTATGGTAGAATATACTGTAGACTAGATACATTCCCCCTGTATGTATGGTAGAATATACTGTAGACTAGATACAGTCCCCCTGTATATATATCAGAATATACTGTAGACTAGATACAGTCCCCCTGTATGTATGGTAGAATATACTGTAGACTAGATACAGTCCCCCTGTATGTATGGTAGAATATACTGTAGACTAGATACAGTCCCCCTGTATATATATCAGAATATACTGTAGACTAGATACAGTCCCCTTGTATGTATGGTAGAATATACTGTAGACTAGATACAGTCCCCCTGTATATATATCAGAATATACTGTAGACTAGATACAGTCCCCCTGTATATATATCAGAATATACTGTAGACTAGATACAGTCCCCTTGTATGTATGGTAGAATATACTGTAGACTAGATACAGTCCCCTTGTATGTATGGTAGAATATACTGTAGACTAGATACAGTCCCCCTGTATGTATGGTAGAATATACTGTAGACTAGATACAGTCCCCCTGTATTTATATCAGAATATACTGTAGACTAGATACATTCCCCTTGTATGTATGGTAGAATATACTGTAGACTAGATACATTCCCCCTGTATGTATGGTAGAATATACTGTAGACTAGATACAGTCCCCCTGTATGTATGGTAGAATATACTGTAGACTAGATACAGTCCCCCTGTATATATATCAGAATATACTGTAGACTAGATACAGTCCCCCTGTATGTATGGTAGAATATACTGTAGACTAGATACAGTCCCCCTGTATATATATCAGAATATACTGTAGACTAGATACAGTCCCCTTGTATGTATGGTAGAATATACTGTAGACTAGATACAGTCCCCCTGTATGTATGGTAGAATATACTGTAGACTAGATACAGTCCCCCTGTATATATATCAGAATATACTGTAGACTAGATACAGTCCCCCTGTATTTATATCAGAATATACTGTAGACTAGATACAGTCCCCCTGTATGTATGGTAGAGTATACTGTAGACTAGATACAGTCCCCCTGTATATATATCAGAATATACTGTAGACTAGATACAGTCCCCCTGTATGTATGGTAGAATATACTGTAGACTAGATACAGTCCCCTTGTATGTATGGTAGAATATACTGTAGACTAGATACAGTCCCCCTGTATGTATGGTAGAATATACTGTAGACTAGATACAGTCCCCTTGTATGTATGGTAGAATATACTGTAGACTAGATACAGTCCCCCTGTATATATATCAGAATATACTGTAGACTAGATACAGTCCCCCTGTATGTATGGTAGAATATACTGTAGACTAGATACAGTCCCCCTGTATGTATGGTAGAATATACTGTAGACTAGATACAGTCCCCCTGTATGTATGGTAGAATATACTGTAGACTAGATACAGTCCCCCCTGTATATATATCAGAATATACTGTAGACTAGATACAGTCCCCCTGTATGTATGGTAGAATATACTGTAGACTAGATACATTCCCCCTGTATATATATCAGAATATACTGTAGACTAGATACATTCCCCCTGTATGTATGGTAGAATATACTGTAGACTAGATACAGCCCCCCCCTGTATATATATCAGAATATACTGTAGACTAGATACATTCCCCCTGTATGTATGGTAGAATATACTGTAGACTAGATACAGTCCCCCTGTATGTATGGTAGAATATACTGTAGACTAGATACAGTCCCCCTGTATATATATCAGAATATACTGTAGACTAGATACAGTCCCCCTGTATGTATGGTAGAATATACTGTAGACTAGATACATTCCCCCTGTATATATATCAGAATATACTGTAGACTAGATACATTCCCCCTGTATGTATGGTAGAATATACTGTAGACTAGATTAGTTTGTTCTGTGTTGTAAGTACATTTTTGTATAGTTTTTCATTTTGTTTGATGCTATTTTCTCCTCTCATCCTCTCCATTTCTCCTCTCCTCCTCTCCTCTCCCTTTCTCCCCTCCCTTTCTCCTCTCCTCTTCTACTTTTCTTTTCTTCTCCTTTTCTCCTCTCCTCCTCTCCTTTTCTCCTCTCCTCTTCTCATTTTCTCCTCTCCTCCTCTCCCTTTCTCCTCTCCTCTTCTCCTTTTCACCTTTTTCCTCTTCTCCGTTTCTCCTACTCTCCTTTTCTCATTTTTCCTCCCTTCTCCTCTTCTCTTCTCGCCTCCTCTCTTCTCCTTTCCTGTCCTCTATGATAATATTAGATTAGATGATTCCTCCATGTGTGTGATCATGCAGATTAGCCAGCTGATCATATCCACAGATGTCATTTCAAATCATCCATTTGTTTATTTTCTCTCTCCTCCTCTGTCTCCTCCTCTCCCCTCCTCCCTGGAGTATATTCCCTCTGCCTCCTCCTCTCTCCTCCTCTCTCTCCTCCTATCCCCTCCTCCCTGGAGTATATTCCTTCTGCCTCCTCCTCTGTCTCCTCCTCTCTCCTCCTCCCTGGAGTATATTCCCTCTGCCTCCTCCTCTGTCTCCGCATCTCTCTCCTCCTCTCCCCTCCTCCCTGGAGTATATTCCCTCTGTCTCCTCCTCTGTCTCCTCCTCTCTCCTCCTCCCTGGAGTATATTCCCTCTGTCTCCTCCACTCTCCTCCTTGGAGTATATTCCCTCTGTCTCCTCCTCTGACTCCTCCTCTCCCCTCCTCCCTGGAGTATATTCCCTCTGTCTCCTCCTCTGTCTCCTCCTCTCTCCTCCTCCCTGGAGTATATTCCCTCTGTCTCCCCCTCTCCCCTCCTCCCTGGAGTATATTCCCTCTGTCTCCTCCTCTCTCCTCCTCCCTGGAGTATATTCCCTCTGTCTCTTCCTCTCCCCTCCTCCCTGGAGTATATTCCCTCTGTCTCCTCCTCTCTCCTCCTCCCTGGAGTATATTCCCTCTGCCTCCTCCTCTGTCTCCTCCTCTCTCTCCTCCCTGGAGTATATTCCCTCTGCCTCCTCCTCTGTCTCCTCCTCTGTCCTCCTCCCTGGAGTATATTCCCTCTGCCTCCTCCTCTGTCTCCTCCTCTCTCTCCTCCTCTCCCCTCCTCCCTGGAGTATATTCCCTCTCTCTCCTCCTCTCCCCTCCTCCCTGGAGTATATTCCCTCTGCCTCCTCCTCTGTCTCCTCCTCTCTCTCCTCCTCTCCCCTCCTCCCTGGAGTATATTCCCTCTCTCTCCTCCTCTCCCCTCCTCCCTGGAGTATATTCCCTCTGCCTCCTCCTCTGTCTCCTCCTCTCTCTCCTCCTCTCCCCTCCTCCCTGGAGTATATTCCCTCTCTCTCCTCCTCTCCCCTCCTCCCTGGAGTATATTCCCTCTGCCTCCTCCTCTGTCTCCTCCTCTCCCCTCCTCCCTGGAGTATATTACCTCTGCCTCCTCCTCTGTCTCCTCCTCTGTCCTCCTCCCTGGAGTATATTCCCTCTGCCTCCTCCTCTGTCTCCTCCTCTCTCTCCTCCTCTCCCCTACTCCCTGGAGTATATTCCCTATGCCTCCTCCTCTCTCTCCTCCTCTCTCCTCCTCACTGGAGTATATTACCTCTGTCTCCTCCTCTGTCTCCTCCTCTGTCCTCCTCCCTGGAGTATATTCCCTCTGTCTCCTCCTCTGTCTCCTCCTCTCCCCTCCTCCCTGGAATATATTCCCTCTGCCTCCTCCACGGTCTCCTCCTCTCTCTCCTCCTCTCCCCTCCTCCCTGGAGTATATTCCCTTTGCCTCCTCCTCTGTCTCCTCCTCTCCCCTCCTCCCTGGAGTATATTACCTCTGCCTCCTCCTCTGTCTCCTCCTCTGTCTCCTCCTCTCTCCTCCTCTCTGGAGTATATTCCCTCTCTCTCCTCCTCTCCCCTCCTCCCTGGAGTATATTCCCTCTGTCTCCTCCTCTGTCTCCTCCTCTGTCTCCTCCTCTCTCCTCCTCCCTGGAGTATATTCCTCTGTCTCCTCCTCTGTCTCCTCCTCTCTCCTCCTCCCTGGAGTATATTCCCTCTGTCTCCTCCTCTCTCTCCTCCTCTCCCCTCCTCCCTGGAGTATATTCCCTCTGCCTCCTCCTCTGTCTCCTCCTCTCTCCTCCTCCCTGGAGTATATTCCCTCTGTCTTCTCCTCTCTCCTCCTCCCTGGAGTATATTCCCTCTGTCTCCTCCTCTCGCTCCTCCTCTGTCTCCCCCTCTCCCCTCCTCCCTGGAGTATATTCCCTCTGGCTCCTCCTCTCTCCTCCTCCCTGGAGTATATTCCCTCTTTCTCTCCCCTGTGAATCACTCAGATAATCAGATCATCATCACTGAAACCTGCCACTTAACACCTCCCGTCTCACTTTACTGTGAAACTGACACACACAGACCCTCTCTGCATCTGCCTGTTTTAATCAGCCCTAATTGGAGCTGTAATTGGACTTGTGAAGAGAGGGGGAGGGGGAGGGGGGGGGGGGGGATGGAGGGGGAGGGGGAAGGAGAGGGGGAGGGGGAGGAAGGGGGGGGGGGGGGGAGGGGGACGGAGGGGGAACAGACAGAGGGATAGAAAACGGAGGGAAAAGGGAAACGATAGTGGAATGATTTCTAAATTGTTCATTTATTGTTTATTGTCATGATGTTGTTGTTGTTAGTTTTTCTGTTTACTCATTAAAAATTATTAAAATCTCGTAAGGTCACTTTTGCTGTAGGAGCTTTAGTTCCTACTGCTACTTCCTGTTACACTCTGCTTGCAAATCAAATGATAAAACATATATATATATATATATATTTTTTTTGGGGGGGTATAGATCAGCTTTAATATTGCAGATAGATTGTATCTTCCATCAATGTAATTGTCTGCATCATTTCCAATCCCCCATATATATATATTATTTGGGGTGGGGGGGGGGGGGGGGGGATAGATCAGCTTTAATATTGCAGATAGATTGTATCTTCCATCAATGTAATTGTCTGCATCATTTCCAATCCCCCAGATATATATATTATTTGGGGTGGGTGGGGGGGGGGGGGGGGGGGGGATAGATCAGCTTTAATATTGCAGATAGATTGTATCTTCCATCAATGTAATTGTCTGCATCATTTCCAATCCCCCAGATATATATATTATTTGGGGTGGGGGGGGGGGGGGGGGGGGATAGATCAGCTTTAATATTGCAGATAGATTGTATCTTCCATCAATGTAATTGTCTGCATCATTTCCAATCCCCCATATATATATATTATTTGGGGTGGGGGGGGGGGGGGGGGGGGATAGATCAGCTTTAATATTGCAGATAGATTGTATCTTCCATCAATGTAATTGTCTGCATCATTTCCAATCCCCCAGATATATATATTATTTGGGGTGGGGGGGGGGGGGGGATAGATCAGCTTTAATATTGCAGATAGATTGTTGCTTCCATCAATGTAATTGTCTGCATCATTTCCAATCCCCCAGATATATATATTAGTTGGGGTGGGGGGGGGGGGGGGGGATAGATCAGCTTTAATATTGCAGATAGATTGTATCTTCCATCAATGTAATTGTCTGCATCATTTCCAATCCCCCAGATATATATATTATTTGTAACTATATAGCCCTACCGTTCAAAAGGGTGGGGTCACTTAGAGGCTGTCATCAAAGCAAGAGGGGGCTACTTTTGAAGAATCTCAAATCTATTTTGATTTGTTTAATGTTGGTTACTACATGACTCCATACGTGTTATTTCATAGTTTTGACGTCTTCACTATTATTTTACATTGTAGAAAATAGTTAAAATAAAGAAAAACCCTTGATTGAGTAGGTGTGTCCAAGCTTTTGACTGGTACTGTTTATATATACCATATACAGTGGGGCAAAAAAGTATTTAGTCAGACACCAATTGTGCAAGTTCTCCCAAGATGCGAGAGGCCTGTCATTTTTCAGGTGCCATTAATACAGGTAACGTGTGGAGGACAGAGGAGCCTCTTAAAGAAGAAGTTACAGGTCTGTGAGAGCCAGAAATCTTGCTTGTTTGTAAGTGACCAAATACTTATTTTCCACCATAATTTGCAAATAAATTCATAAAAAATCCTACAATGTGATTTTCTGGATTTTTTTCTCTCATTTTGTCTGTCATAGTTGAAGTGTACCTATGATGGAAATTACAGGCCTCTCTCATCTTTTTAAGTGGGAGAACTTGCACAATTGGTGGCTGACTAAATAATTTTTTGCCCCACTGTATATCGGGTCAGATGATTTCTATCCATTAGTATATTTACATTTG
>NC_048581.1:7198298-7276052 GCF_013265735.2 Oncorhynchus mykiss | reverse complement strand
ATTTCAACCATAATTTCCTCTAACAAAAACGTCCCCGTTTTAAACTGGATAGTTTGTCAGGAAAATATGCTAGAATATGCATATAATTGACAGCTTTGGATAGAAAACACTCTAACGTTTCCAAAACTGTAAAGATATTGTCTGTAAGTATAACAGAACTGATGTTGCAGGCGAAAGCCTGAGAAAAATCCAATCCGGAAGTGCCCCAGGTTTTGAAAGCGCTGCGTTCCAATGACTCCCTATATGGCTTTGAATGTACCATCAACGAGCTTAAGCTTTCTACGTATTCCCCAAGGTGTCTACAGCATTGTGACGTAGTTTTACGTATTTCTGTTGAAGAATAGCCGTATGGGGGCACATTGCGTAAGTGGTCACATGGTGGCTCCGAGAGAGATTCTCGCGTAAAGTGCAGAGGTAGCCATTACTCCAATTGGTCCTAGAGAAAAAGGAATTGTCCCGATGGATATATTATCAAATAGATCTTAGAAAAACACCTTGAGGATTGATTCTAAACAACGTTTGCCATGTTTTTGTCAATATTATGGAGCTAATTTGGAATATTTTTTTGGATTTGTGACCGCAATTTCCGGACGATTTCTCAGACAAACGTGAAGAACAAACGGAGCTATTTCGCCTACAAAAATAATATTTTGGGAAAAAATGAACTTTGGCTGTCTACCTGGGAGTCTCGTGAGTGAAAACATTTGAAGTTCATCAAAGGTAAACGATTTAATTTGATTGCTTTTCTGATTTCCGTGACAAGTTTGCCTGCTGCTAGCAAGGCATAATGCTATGCTAGGCTATGATAAACTTACACAGATGCTTGTCTAGCGTTGGCTGTAAAGCATATTTTGAAAATCTGAGATGACAGGGTGATTAACAAAAGGCTAAGCTGTGTTCCAATATATTTCACTTTTGATTTTCATGAATAGGAAGATTTTCTAGGAAGATTTATGTCCGTTGCGTTATGCTAATTAGTGTCAGATGATGATAACGGTCCCGTTCACGGGCTGGGTGTCACTACATGTTAAGTTACATGACCTACTATGCTAATTCTGTAGCGGTATTGTTAGAGGGGGCTAAATAAATATTTAGTTGGTGCGCCAGGCAGGTATTAACCCTAGTTATTAAAGTTAGTTATTACCTATTATAACATTATTATTTTTAAAATATTATTAAAACTGAAAGGATGAGAGTAGAATAGATAGAGTAGCGCTTCCAGACACATTCTAAACATGATGGAGACTTAAAGGAGGACTGTAGCACCTAATGATGAAACATTATGGAGTCTGAAAGGAGGACTGTAGCATCTAATGATGAAACATTATGGAGTCTTAAAGGAGGACTGTAAACATCTAATGATGAAACATTATGGAGTCTTAAAGGAGGACTGTAGCATCTAATGATGAAACATTATGGAGTCTTAAAGGAGGACTGTAAACATCTAATGATGAAACATTATGGAGTCTTAAAGGAGGGCTGTAGCACCTAATGATGAAACATTATGGAGTCTTAAAGGAGGACTGTAAACATCTAATGATGAAACATTATGGAGTCTTAAAGGAGGACTGTAGCATCTAATTTTGAAACATTATGGAGTCTTAAAGGAGGACTGTAGCATCTAATGATGAAACATTATGGAGTCTTAAAGGAGGACTGTAAACATCTAATGATGAAACATTATGGAGTCTTAAAGGAGGACTGTAGCATCTAATGATGAAACATTAGGGAGTCTTAAAGGAGGGCTGTAGCACCTAATGATGAAACATTATGGAGTCTTAAAGGAGGACTGTAGCATCTAATGATGAAACATTATGGAGTCTTAAAGGAGGACTGTAAACATCTAATGATGAAACATTATGGAGTCTTAAAGGAGGACTGTAGCATCTAATTTTGAAACATTATGGAGTCTTAAAGGAGGACTGTAGCATCTAATGATGAAACATTATGGAGTCTTAAGCTTTAATTTGTGGTATTGCACTTGTGAATGCATGAAAGTTAAATATTTCTAATAAAAAATCTGTATTTTGCACTCTGCAATTTTACCGGATGTTGTCGAAATGTTCCACTAGCGGAATCCCTAGCCATAACAGGTTTTAATGTGTTTGAGCCAATCAGTTGTGTTGTGACAAGGTAGGGGTGGTATACAGAAGATAGCCCTATTGGGTAAAAGACAAAGTCCATATTATGTCAAGAACAGCTCAAATAAGCAAAGAGAAACAACAGTCCATCATTACTTTAAGGACCACCACAAGAATGGAAGATCCAGAGTTACTTCTGATGCATAAGTTCATTAGAGTTACCAGCCGTAGAAATTGCAGCCCAAATAAATGCTTCACAAAGTTCAAGTAACAGACACATCTCAACATCATCGGTTCAGAGGAGACTGCGTGAATCAGGCCTTCATGGTCAAATTTCTGCAAGGAAACCACTACTAAAGGACACCAATAAGAAGAAGAGACTTGCTTGGGCCAAGAAACATGAGCAATGGACATTAGACCGGTGGATATCTGTCCTTGGGTCTGATGAGTCTTAATGTGAGATTTTTGGTTCCGAGCGTCATGTCTTTGTGAGACGAGGAGTAGATGAACAGATTATCTCTGCATGTGTGGTTCCCACCGTGAAGCATGGAGGAGGAGATGTGATGGTGTGCGGGTGCTTTGCTATTGACAATGTCAGTGATTTATTTATTCAAGTCACACTTAACCAGCATGACTACCACAGCATTCTGCAGCGATATGCCATCCCATCTGGTTTGGGATTAGTCCCACTGTCATTTGTTTTTCAACAGGACAATGACCCAACACACCTCCAGGTTGTGTAAGAGCTATTTGATTAAGTAGGAGAGTGATGGAGTGCTGCATCAGATGACCTGGCCTACACAATCCCCCGACCTCAACCAAATCAAGATGGTTTGGGATGAGTTGGATCGCAGAGGTGAAGGGAAAGCGGCCTACAAGTTCTCAACATATGTGGGAATGCCTACAAGACTGTTGGAAAAGGATTCCAGGTGAAGCTGGTTGAGAGAAAGCAAGGGTGGCAACTTTTGAAGAATAAAATATATATTTTGATTTAATACTTGTGGTTACTACATGATTCCATGTGTTTTTTAATCATTTTGATGTCTTTATTATTCTACAATGTAGAAAATAGTAAAAATAAAGAAAAACCCTTGAATGAGTAGGTAAGTCCAACCTTTTGACTGGTACTGTACATTACATTTCCTAACAGCTCCAGTGGACATTCCTGCAATCAGCATGCCAATTGCCCGCTCCCTCAGAGACCTGTGGCATTGTTGTGTGAACAAACTGCACATTTTCGGGTAGCCTTTTATTATCCCCAGCACAAGGTGCACCTGTGTAATAAGCAAGCTGTTCAATCAGCTTCTTGATATGCCACACCTGTCAGGTGGATGGATTATCTTGGCAAAGAATAAATGTTGACTAACAGTGATGCTCATGAAACATCCAACACTTTACATGTTGCGTTTATATTTTTGTTTTTTGTTGTTACTATCAGTTTTAGGAACATTTACCCAAAATATGACATCAGCGATAATCAAAATGTTGAAAATCTGTGAATGTCTAACTAAGAAATTGGTCCATTTAAACAGCATGTGTCGAACCCTTTCAACAACGGGGAGATGTTACTGATGTGCTTTGTATCTTCGACGTAAAAACAAGTTTTGGACCTCCACACAAAATTACTTCTTTAGTTATTTTATGTTTAAGGAAGTGTGTAGGTCACATTCTGTATCATACAGCTATGAATGTTATATATTTAGAACCACCTGTTCAATTGGAATCCAGTGACGTCTGTGTCTTCGGTGTCCTAGAACTGTCCAGGTTTTTGTGTTCTGACTTTTAAAACAGGATGAATAAAATAAGTAATTTAAACATATCAGTAATTACCAGGAAGCTCTACATTTGTTTTAAAATCACACTAAGATTTTTTAAAACTGGCCTCGGGTTATTGAGAGATCTGATTTAGGATTTACCCTCGTAGCAAGGTTGTTTTATCATGTGGTTTCATTCGGGTCTCTATTTAAAAATAACACTGTCTTTGGCAGGAGAAAGGCCAGACTCGGAGGAACCAGAGCCAGGGACGTCCAAACTAGCAAGACGACACCACTGCTCCCACTGTGGAAAGAGTTGTAACCGGTTATGGGACCTGAAACAACATGAGAAAATGCACACAAGGGAGAAGCCTTACCACTGCTCCCAGTGTGGAAAGAGTTTTCACCAGAAAGCACACCTGAAAGCTCATGAGAGAATACACACAGGAGAGAAGCCTTACCACTGCTCCCAATGTGGAAAGTGTTTCAACCAGTCGGGGGAGCTGAAACAACATGAGAGAATACACACAGGAGAGAAGCCTTACCACTGCTCCCAATGTGGAAAGTGTTTCAACCAGAGAGTAAACCTGAAACAACATGAGAGAATACACACAGGAGAGAAGCCTTACCACTGCTCCCAGTGTGGAAAGAGTTTCAATCGGAAAGCAAACCTGAAAGCTCATGAGAGAATACACACAGGAGAGAAGCCTTACCACTGCTCCCAATGTGGAAAGTGTTTCAACCAGTCGGGGGAGCTGAAACTACATGAGAGAATACACACAGGAGAGAAGCCTTACCACTGCTCCCAATGTGGAAAGTGTTTCAACCAGAGAGTAAACCTGAAACAACATGAGAGAATACACACAGGAGAGAAGCCTTACCACTGCTCCCAGTGTGGAAAGAGTTTCAATCGGAAAGCAAACCTGAAAGCTCATGAGAGAATACACACAGGAGAGAAGCCTTACCACTGCTCCCAATGTGGAAAGTGTTTCAACCAGTCGGGGGAGCTGAAACTACATGAGAGAATACACACAGGAGAGAAGCCTTACCACTGCTCCCATTGTGGAAAGTGTTTCGTCCATTTGGAGGTGCTGAAACAGCATGAGAGAATACACACAGGGGAGAAGCCTTACCACTGCTACCAGTGTGGAAAGGGTTTCAACCAGAGAGGAAACCTGAAACTGCATGAGAGAATACACACAGGAGAGAAGCCTTACCACTGCTCCCAATGTGGAAAGCGTTTCGTCCGTTCGGTGGAGCTGAAACAACACGAGAGAATACACACAGGAGAGAAGCCTTACCACTGCTCCCAGTGTGGAAAGAGTTTCAGCCGGAAAGCATTCCTGAACCAACACGAGAGAATACACACAGGGGAGAAGCCTTACCACTGCTCCCAGTGTGGAAAGCGTTTCAACCATTCAGGGAAGCTGAATCGGCATGAGAGAATACACACAGGAGAGAAGCCTTACCACTGCTCCCAATGTGGAAAGTGTTTCAACCAGTCGGGGGAGCTGAAACAACACGAGAGAATACACACGGGAGAGAAGCCTTACCACTGCTCCCAGTGTGGAAAGCGTTTCAACCATTCAGGAAAGCTGAAACGGCATGAGAGAATACACACAGGAGAGAAGCCTTACCACTGCTCCCAATGTGGAAAGTTCTTCAGCCAGATAGGATACCTGAAACAACATGAGAGAATACACACAGGGGAAAAGCCTTACCACTGCTCCCAGTGTGGAAAGTGTTTCAACAATTCAGGGACGCTGAAACGACATGAGAGAATACACACAGGGCAGAAGCCTTACCACTCCTCCCAGGGTGCAAAGCTTTTGCCCATTTAGGAAGCCTGAAAGAACACATTAGACTGCACACAGAGGAGAAGGCTTAGAAAAGCTCAGACTGTGGGAAAACATAGTACTCATAACAGTCATTTAAACGTCATTAGAGAATCCACACCGGAGAGAGAAATTACTTCTCTTAGCGTGTATATTGATATTTCACATCACATTGGCTTAAAATTCATCAGAGAACATACACAGTGCTCCCATTGTCTTATATTGTTGACTGACAATGTGTTTACCTGTCTTTACCATATGAAATTAAATGGTACAGGGTATACTCAAACATATATTTGACCTACAAAACTAAGGAGATGATTGTGGACTTCAGGAAACAGCAGGGGGAACACCCCCCTATCCACATCGATGGAACAGTAGTGGAGAGGGTAGTAAGTTTTATGTTCCTCGGCATACACATCACAGACAAACTGAATTGGTCCACCCACACAGACAGCATCATGAAGAAGGCGCAACAGCGCCTCTTCAACCTCAGGAGGCTGAAGAAATTCGGCCTGTCACCAAAAGCACTCACAAACTTCTACAGATGCACAATCGAGAGCATCCTGTCGGGCTGTATCACCGCCTGGTACGGCAACTGCTCCGCCCACAACCGTAAGGCTCTCCAGAGGGTAGTGAGGTCTGCACAACGCATCACCGGGGGCAAACTACCTGCCCTCCAAGACACCTACACCACCCGATGTCACAGGAAGGCCATAAAGATCATCAAGGACAACAACCACCCGAGCCACTGCCTGTTCACCCCGCTATCATCCAGAAGGCGAGGTCAGTACAGGTGCATCAAAGCTGGGACCGAGAGACTGAAAAACAGCTTCTATCTCAAGGCCATCAGACTGTTAAACAGCCACCACTAACATTGAGTGGCTGCTGCCAACACACTGACTCAACTCCAGCCACTTTAATAATGGGAATTGATGGGAAATTATGTAAAATATATCACTAGCCACTTTAAACAAGGCTACCTAATATAAGGTTTACATACCCTACATTATTCATCTCATATATATACGTATATACTGTACTCTATATCATCTACTGCATCTTTATGTAATACATGTATCACTAGCCACTAACTATGCCACTTTGTTTACATACTCATCTCATATGTATATACTGCACTCAATACCATCTACTGTATCTTGCCTATGCCGCTCTGTACCATCACTCATTCATATATCTTTATGTACATATCCCCTTACACTTGTGTCTATAAGGTAGTAGTTTTGGAATTGTTAGCTAGATTACTTGTTGGTTATTACTGCATTGTCGGAACTAGAAGCACAAGCATTTCGCTACACTCGCACTAACATCTGCTAACCATGTGTATGTGACAAATAAAATGTCATTTGATTTGACCTCAGAAATAAAGAATCTTGGTTTGACTTGGACTCCAGCACATCCTTATTTTATAATATCCACCACAACTCTCCCACAGATTGCTGTTTATCATTGTCTCAATGAAGAGTTCCTCTTTCGACTTTCCTGGGGGCAATTACAAACCTCCCACTGGTTGAATAAACGTGGTTACCCGATTGATGAGATTATCATGGGTGAGAGCAATTATTTTATTTGTCAAATGGCAACCAAGCATCGGTCATCATGTCACCAGATTAAGACCCTCAAAATGTATTGGAAAGGAGCATCAAGCTCATCACATGTAGTTTCACCACCCTGTGAAGTTCATAACTTATTTCATCTGTAGCCTAATAAACGACATGGTTTTCCAAGTCATAGTGGGAGGACCACACAACATATCATCACGTGACTCCAAGTTAACTAAGACATGAGGGTTATTTGTTGAAGGAATTAAATTGCTCTCTGTTTTAATACCCAATTAAAATTAAACACTCTGTCAATTCATAAGGAATTGTAATTCCCTTATTCTATAATGATAGACAGAGCCCAGTCTTAAAATCAGACAGCAGAGTTTATTCAAGAGAGTACTGAGTACACATTTTACCACAGGTTATAAACGGAAAATGACGTCAGCGTTTTCTAAATGTTCCGTCTCTTCTTGACACTGGTAGAAAGGCTCTATAGTTCTCAAGCTTTCCCTCCTCGCCTTGAGCCAAGGCCTTGAGCCAAGGTCAGCTAGTGTAGATAAGCATTCTAGTCAGTTTGGAAATATAGCTCATTAATTTGTACCAAGGAACAGACCGTCATTGTTCTAAACTCTTGACCACATTCACACACACATTATTTTCAGTACTGGGATCAAGAAAGAAAACTCATACATATACAGAATAGTATTCTGATTAGTACATATACAGTAACATAATAGTATTCGGGTTAGTACATATACAGTAACACGCTAGTATTCTGATTAGTCAGTCCTGATTGAAATGTATACATAATTAGTCATCATTGATATATAAATATTTGTACATAAAGGAGTTTCCATCGCCATTTCTCACTAAAACGTTTATACTGGCACAAAAAGACCCAACCATGTCAGACAAACTAACATATCGTCTGTCAGCATTTATAAAAATATTCAGGCATATCCTGTTTCCGTCAGCCCGGTCATTACTTTTGAAATGGTTGGATCAATATCCACCTTCATGATGTGGATGAAGCCTGATTTGGAATGTCTGAGTAGTTCTATATGATGTCATAATTCACCCCTCTGATAATCAAGTGATATTTGGAATGTCTGAGTAGTTCTATCTGATGTCATAATACACCCCTCTGATAGTGATACATTTGCTCCATTGTTTCCATGTCAGTTGGTTTCCCACTCTGATGATGTATATCTGACAGAGGGGCTTTAAATGAATAGTATGGTGACATCTTAGTGGGGCTTGAAGTAAATAGGATTATTAATCATAAACTCCTATAGCAGCAATACAATGCAGCTTTGACATCAAGAAGAGAATGGGCAGATGGGTGGTGGTGCTACTCTATAGGTAAGGCTGTTCAATATGAATGTTCAATACACACAATAGGTTGGTTATGGAGGGTGATGTATCACAGTCAAAGTCCTGCAAAAAGAGCTAAGAGACTCATATTTGTGTAAACTATACATAGTTGTGTTCTGTGGTTGTCACTGAGTTGGCTGATATCCCATTTTATGGGGTCACTCCACAGTTAAGGCTGTACAGTGCCTATACAAAGTCTACACTTTGCTCCTTTCATATTTATTTTGATCCTGATAAACTCTCCAGTCCCTGCCAGTGACAAGCATACCCATAACATGATGCTGCCACCACAATACTTAATGTGTGGTCTATCTCCAGGTCATCAGACTGTTAAATAGTCACCTCTAGCCGGCCTCCGCCCAGTATCATCCTATATAACTACTGCTGTACACACCTTTTATATTAGTTTCCGGTTCTACCATTTCTATATTTCTAAATCCTTAAAAGAAATTGTAAGGAAAATCAGTAGGTCACACAAATGACTATTTCTAAACAAAGATAATAGACAAGTAGAATGGGAGAGGTTTCTTATACTATCTTCACTTACTCGGTGCAGAGACTCCAGGGGTGGTGATGAAGGCTGTGGGAATGAAGATCAGACAGTGAAGAGACTTCAGGGGTGGTGATGAGGGCGGTAGGAATGAAGATCAGTCAGCAATACTGGTCCTGTGGTCAGGTGGGGGAGTGGTCGAGGCAGCCAATGATTGTGAGGAAGCAATGTGGGGAACAGGCTCCTTTCTACTACCATTCTGAGGTCTGGATACATGCCAACAAAGACTACAAATGCTTCAAACAATGAGAGTGGCTACCATTGACCATCACACTTTCTTTCATAACCAGGAAGCCCATGTTGAGCCAGCAGTGTTCCCACTATGGAAGAGGGAGCAGGATGCCTTCATCCAGTCTCTCAGAAAACCATGTTGAGCCATCAGTGTTCTCACTATGGAAGAGGGAGCAGGAAGACGTCATCCAGGGACAAGGACAAAGGTGCAGCACTGGTGTTAGTAGCTGATGACAGAAGTGACAGCCTGGACACACAGCAAAGTTTGACGCGATCAGTGTTGTTGAGCAGAGAATCAACCAGATTGATTCACAGTCAGTGTTGTTGAGCAGAGAATCAACCAGAGAATCAACCAGATTGATTCACAGTCAGTGTTGTTGAGCAGAGAATCAACCAGATTCATTCACAGTCCGTGTTGTGGAGCAGAGAATCAACCAGAGAATCAACCAGATTGATTCACAGTCAGTGTTGTTGAGCAAAGAATCAACCAGATTGATTCACAGTCAGTGTTGTTGAGCAGAGAGAGAGATTAAAGTAGACGGCACGCGGCAAAGTGATTGATTGATGACCTTGCGTCATGATGACCTGTGCATGTCCGAATATGTGCCCCCGCCCCGTCCCCCCTGTTCCAGTGGTCACGTGTTAGGGGTTGTGTGTTATTTCATAGCTATATGTCATCCTTTGAAGTAGTCCTGGTGATTGATGTCTAGGGGCCTGGTTGAACTGGGGGGGTTGTGTTTGAAGTTGTGGACAGGGTATGACCCCCCCACCCCCCAGTTTTATCGCCCTTATGTTTGTTATCTGATGAAGCAGGAATGTCCTGGGCTGTGGCATATGCCTTATAAATGTCCAGAACAAGCAATTTTTTAAATAAAGACCTGAATATTAAACATCTAAAATATGTCTACAAGGGCAATTATCGGAGTGCTTTGCAGCTCATGTCATAAATCCAACGACAAAAGCCTGGATGATGTTTTGCGTGAGGCTCCCGAATGTTTTAAAGGATTTTTGTGTACAAGCGAGGGTCATATGTCTTACATATTCAGCCCGGAGGAATCTACGGTTAAGATATTCACAGACAGCGTGTCCCAACCCTTTTATCGGGCAGAACCCGAGAGTTTTTCTCCAGCGCTAAGGATGAGAGAATGGCTTAAAATAAGACTAGCGCTGTGTCAAATGGAACGCGCCCTGAGTGCTTCAAGGCTGCCCGGATATGCGTTGGAAGAACAGGTCTGTGGCCGAAGTGATCTAATGGCCCTAAGAATCGCTTCAATGGCGTATACCCCGGACTCCAGAGTGACAATTTTAGCATGTGAACAATTTGATAGTGCAAATGCTTCGAAAACGGTCAGTTCATATGTATCTTCCAAAGCATGCAAGGATGTAAATTTTTTTCAAATGATGTTCCGTTTTAAATGGCGCGATTACCATATTTTCAGAACACTGATGAATAAGCTGGACAGTCTTTTCAAAAATCGGGAACAATTACGGCGATGGCCGCGGTTATCGTTGAGACATACCCAGGAACAACAAAGTCGAAGGCGGATCTTTCCCTGGATGGAAAGTGGACAGAGCTTCGACGGAGCGCGGAAAAGACTTTGCGATGGGGAATTGGAAACGGATAATGTTCAGGGCTAACAGGACACCTATATCTGGAAGAAATAGTAAAAAAAATGTTGAATTATAACATGTGTTAAAATGTAGGTGTTAATTTTGAAAATGTATAGCCCCCATTTAACTAAGGGGAAGCGCTCTTTTCTCTCACGCTAGGGTCTGGCGCAGACAACTGTAAGATCTGAAAAACTTTCATAGGCTGTCATTGTAAATAAGAATTTGTTCTTTAACTGACTTGCCTAGATAAAAAAAAAGTGAGAATGCTATTCATTGACTACAGCTCCGCTTTCAACACCATAGTGCCCTCAAAGCTCATCTTTAAGCTTAGGAACCTGGGACTAAACATCTCCCTCTGCAACTGGATCCTGGACTTCTTGATCCCCAGGTGGTAAGAGTAAGTAACAACACATCTGCCACGGTGATCCTCATCACGGGGAGCCCCTCAGGGGTGCATGCTCAGCCCCCTCCTGTACTCCCTGTTCACTCATGACTGCATGGCCAGACACGACTCCAACGCCATCATTGAACAGTGTCATCAGGCCTGATCACTGACAACAACAACAAAGCCTACAGGGAGGAGGTCAGAGACCTGGTCGTGTGGTGCCAGGACAGCAACCATTCCCTCAATGTGATCAAGATAAAGGAGATGATTGTGGACTACAGGAAAAGGAGGACCAAGCACGCCCCATTCTCATTGACAGAGCTGTAGTGGAGCAGGTTGAGAGTTTCAAGTTCCTTGGTGTCCGCATCACCAACAAACTATCATGGTCCAAGCACACCAAGACAGTCGTGAAGAGGGCATGACAAAACCTATTCCCCCTCAGGATACTGAAAAGATTTGTCATGGGTCCTCAGATCCTCAAAACGTTCTACAGCTGCACCATCGAGAGCATCCTGACTGATTGCATCACTGCCTGGTTTGGCAACTGCTCGGCCTCTGACCGCAAGGCACTACAGAGGGCAGTGCGTACGGCCCAGTACATCACTAGGGCCAAGCTTCCTGCCACTCAGGACTTCTATAGCAGGCGGTGTCAGAGGGACTTTTTTTGTACTTTACAAGTATTTTTCTTAACTGCATTGTTGGTGAAGGGCTTGTAAGTAAGCATTTCACTAAGGTCTACACCGGTTGTATTCGGCACATGAATAATAATATTTAATTTGATTTTCATACTTTTCAAATAAAACACTTTTCAACCCACATGATCTATTACATAATAAAAGTTTAAAAAAAAACGTATACAAATATCATGTCATAGTGAATTCATGACATGTGAACGAACAAGCCTTTTCATACTTTATAATATGGCTATACAGTGGGGAGAACAAGTATTTGATAGCCTGCCAAATCGCCAGTGTTTCCTACTTACAAAGCATGTAGAAATCTGTCATTTTTTATCATAGATACACTTTTTTTAAATTTATTTATTTCACCTTTATTTAACCAGGTAGGCAAGTTGAGAACACCTTTATTTAACCAGGTAGGCAAGTTGAGAACACCTTTATTTAACCAGGTAGGCAAGTTGAGAACAAGTTCTCATTTACAATTGTGACCTGGCCAAGATAAAGCAAAGCAGTTTGACACATACAACGACAGAGTTACACATGGAGTAAAACAAACATACAGTCAATAATACAGTATAAACAAGTCTATATACGATGTGAGCAAATGAGGTGAGATAAGGGAGGTGAAGGCAAAAAAAAGGCCATGGTGGCGAAGTAAATACAATATAGCAAGTAAAACACTGGAATGGTAGATTTGCAGTGGAAGAATGTGCAAAGTAGAAATAAAAATAATGGGGTGCAAAGGAGCAAAATAAATAAAATAAATACAGTAGGGAAAGAGGTAGTTGTTTGGGCTTAAATTATAGGTGGGCTATGTACAGATGCAGTAATCTGTGAGCTGCTCTGACAGTTGGTGCTTAAAGCTAGTGAGGGAGATAAGTGTTTCCAGTTTCAGAGATTTTTGTAGTTCGTTCCAGTCATTGGTAGCAGAGAACTGGAAGGAGAGGCAGCCAAAGAAATAATTGGTTTTGGGGGTGACCAGAGAGATATACCTGCTGGAGGGCATGCTACAGTTGGGTGATGCTATGGTGACCAGCGAGCTGAGATAAGGGGGGACTTTACCTAGCAGGGTCTTGTAGATGACATGGAGCCAGTGGGTTTGGCGACGAGTATGAAGCGAGGGCCAGCCAACGAGAGCGTACAGGTCGCAATGGTGGGTAGTATATGGGGCTTTGGTGACAAAACGGATTGCACTGTGATAGACTGCATCCAATTAGTTGAGTAGGGTATTGGAGGCTATTTTGTAAATGACATCACCGAAGTCGAGGATTGGTAGGATGGTCAGTTTTACAAGGGTATGTTTGGCAGCATGAGTGAAGGATGCTTTGTTGCGAAATAGGAAGCCAATTCTAGATTTAACTCTGGATTGGAGATGTTTGATGTGGGTCTGGAGGGAGAGTTTACAGTCTAACCAGACACCTAGGTATTTGTAATTGTCCACGTATTCTAAGTCAGAGCCGTCCAGAGTAGTGATGTTGGACAGGCGGGCAGGTGCAGGCAGCGATCGGTTGAAGAGCATGCATTTAGTTTTACTTGTATTTAAGAGCAATTGGAGGCCACGGAAGGAGAGTTGTATGGCATTGAAACTTGCCTGGAGGGTTGTTAACACAGTGTCCTAAGAAGGGCCAGAAGTATACAGAATGATGTTGTATGCGTAGAGGTGGATCAGAGACTCACCAGCAGCAAGAGCGACATCATTGATGTATACAGAGAAGAGAGTCGGTCCAACAATTGAACCCTGTGGCACCCCCATAGAGACTGCCAGAGGTCCGGACAGCAGACCCTCCGATTTTACACATTGAACTCTATCAGAGAATTAGTTGGTGAACCAGGCGAGGCAATCATTTGAGAAACCAAGGCTGTTGAGTCTGCCGATGAGGATGTGGTGATTGACAGAGTTGAAAGCCTTGGCCAGATCAATGAATACGGCTGCACAGTAATGTTTCTTATCGATGGCGGTTAAGATATCGTTTAGGATCTTGAGCGTGGCTGAGGTGCACCCATGACCAGCTCTGAAACCAGATTGCATAGCAGAGAAGGTATGGTGAGATTCGAAATGGTCGGTAATCTGTTGGTTGACTTTGCTTTCAAAGACCTTAGAAAGGCAAGGTAGGATAGATATAGGTCTGTAGCAGTTTGGGTCAAGAGTGTCCCCCCCTTTGAAGAGGGGGATGACCGCAGCTACTTTCCAATCTTTGGGAATGTCAGACGACACGAAAGAGAGGTTGAACAGGCTAGTAATAGGGGTGGCAACAATTTCGGCAGATAATTTTAGAAAGAAAGGGTCCAGATTGTCTAGCCCGGGTTGATTTGTAGGGGTCCAGATTTTGCCGCTCTGTCAGAACATCAGCTGACTGGATTTGGGAGAAAGAGAAATGGGGAAGGCTTGGGCGAGTTGCTGTGGGGGGTGCAGTGCTGTTGACAGGGGTAGGAGTAGCCAGGTGGAAAGCATGGCCAGCATCGAAAAATGCTTATTGAAATTCTCAATTATGGTGGATTTATCAGTGGTGACAGTGTTTCCTATCTTCAGTGCAGTGGGCAGCAGGGAGGAGGTGTTCTTATTCTCCATGGACTTTACAGTGTTCCAGAACTTTTTTGAGTTAGTGTTGCAGGATGCCAATTTCTGCTTGAAAAAGCTAACCTTGGCTTTTCTAACTGCCTGTGTATAATGGTTTCTAGCTTCCCTGAACAGCTGCATATCACGGGGGCTGTTCGATGCTAATGCAGAACGCCATAGGATGTTTTTGTGTTGGTTAAGGGCAGTCAGGTCTGGGGAGAACCAAGGGCTATATCTGTTCCTGGTTCTAAATTTCTTGAATGGGGCATGCTTATTTAAGATGGTTAGAAAGGCATTTAAAAAAAAATACCCAGGCATCCTCTACTGACGGGATGAGATCAATGTCCTTCCGGGATATCCCGGCCAGGTCGATTAGAAAGGCCTGCTCGCTGAAGTGTTTCAGGGAGCGTTTGACAGTGATGAGTGACCGCTGACCCATTGCGGATGCAGGCAATGAGGCAGTGATCGCTGAGATCTTGGTTGATAACAGCAGAGGTGTATTTAGAGGGCAAGTTGGTTAGGATGATATCTATGAGGGTGCCCGTGTTTAAGGCTTTGGGGAGGTACCTAGTAGGTTCATTGATAATTTGTGTAAAAAATTAACAGAGAAAATGTGTATTAACACACTACCTATTCATAGAAGTATTTATTCATCATCTACATATTCATATTACGCTTTTACGTCTGTGTACAGGAAAGTAGTAGTTGTATGACGAAAGAGAAAATATATCAGCTAATTGTTAAATAATTATGACGTTCTTTCCAATACAAAAAGTGTTGTAACTATTGTTTCCAAACTGCGTTACCCACTCCAGCCAGCAGATGGCGACGAGCGTCTTTCAGGTGATGCTTCTTGCGTGACGTATAATGGACTGGACGGGACGCTTCTTCAAGAACAACAAGGCGCCAACTCTTTCAACCACCTCGATAGCTTGCTAGACAACATAAAACTTACAGATTGACGTTTTAGACCATGTTAATGTGCATTAGCTAATCGCAGTGTTTAAAACACATTTCAGTTGACGTTAACTTGAACCTAATTTGCTTGTTCAATTTGCAAATTTGTTAAAGATTGATACTGAGCCTAGCACTAGGCTATTCGCTAATGCTAACTAGCTAGCTAACATCCCTGACCATGAGCTCATTAAACTACTCACCCCCTGCTAAAGAAGTGGATGTCTGCTGTACGGAGAAAGAAGCTCTGGCGCTGAACATTGTCGTGAAAGATGAAGAGGAGGATATTACAGTGAAAGGAGAGAAAGATGCTCTGCCGCTGAACATTGTCGTGAAAGGCGAAGAGGAGGATATTACAGTGAAAGGAGAGAAAGATGCTCTGCCGCTGAACATTGTCGTGAAAGACGAAGAGGAGGATATTACAGTGAAAGGAGAGAAAGAACCTTTCAGAATGGAAGAGGAGGCTGTTATAGGGAAAGAAGAGAAAGCATCCTCTTCCTCTCTAAAAGCTTATATCTCAGTAAAGGTGAAGGAGGAAGACGTTTTGGGAGTGAAAGAGGAGGAGACAGAATATCTCATTAACACCAGTGAGTATTGTCTTAAAAACAGGGGCACAAACTATGCAGTTGTTGAACTAATGTGTGGTTTTAAGGGGCATTCTACTTAAGTTCTTCACTTCAATGTGATGTTCAGTACTATATAAATTGTTAAAGGGTCAATCTGCCATTGCTACATATATTTTTGGGACTTTTAAATTAGATTTAATTATATATAACAGGCTTTTAAAATGTAATAATGGAGCATAATTTATACTTAAAATATCAAAGGGACACAAAAGGCACCCAATTAATTTAGAGATATTAATGCCTCTGATAAGACCCTATGACTGTAATAGACAGTAATAATTGATGATGGTAATAAGTTCACCATCTGTTTGATGTTCTCGTTAACACAGGAGAGAGACATGACTATCGTGGATCCTCTGGGGAGACTCAACATCCTGATGCTGACGAGGCAGAGAAGAGTCTCTCCAGATCAGAACACCAGATGGTACAGCTTGGTCTGGTCTAGCATACAGCTTGCTCTATCTGGGTCTGGGCTGTGTTTCTGTAAAGCAGTTTATGACAACAGTGACATCAGCATCCATAATGGTATGTGTCTGTGTCTCCTCTTTATGGTTACCAGGACAACGCTAGCCCTTCCTCTCTCCCGGAGTCCCCGTGTCATGCCTCTCCCGGAAACACCTTACTGCTGGGTATGAAGAGGTTGTCTGTGCTGCTGGTGGACTGCAGGAAAACAACAGGGCTGAGTGGAACTGTGAGAGGAGGAGAAGAGAAGAAAGGATCAGATTTGACACATCAAAGTAAGTGCTGTAGTTCAGTTTGAACAAATAAATAGATCTGCCCACTGGTATCTGTTACCAGGACAACCAGCAGAGTTCTGTTAGTTGACAGGAAGATAGAGTAGTGTATATGGATGTAATGAATATCATAACACTGAAAAAGGATTCGGCCAATGAAAAGAGAGAAACCGATAGACCATATAAAACCTTGATGAAAGTTAGCTTTAGAGGGAAAGTTTCAAGATGACCTAATGTAAGGTGCTTGTTTTACAAAAACATTCCATAAACTTGGTTCAGTTTATCAATCAACCTACCAGGGTAGTTACAAACAGTACAGAAATTGAATCATCAACATATTTTGATCATATCTTTACTATTGCTGCAGAAATGTGTTTGAAAGCAGTATCCAAATTCATCGGCTGTTGTGATCACAATATAGTAGTCATATCTAGGACAACCAAAGTCCAATAGGCTGGGCCTAATGTTCTTTATAAGAGGTCATACAATTGTTTGTGGTGATTCCTATGTTGTTGATGTTATTATGTTGTTTTTTTTCACAGTAAATAACTCACGGACACTAGAGAAGCTTTAACCAAGTTGAATTATTCCCAAAGGTTCTGTACATCTGTAATTCAGACAACCCAACGTTTGTTCCATCCAGATATATGTCGCACTTAAGACACTCCTTCTCTCCAATCCTTACATCTTATGGTTCCACAGGAAGAGAGTAACAGGATACCAGACCTTTATCTCCCTGATGAGAATCTGTCCTGACCTCAACCCCTCCTTCATCTAATCCACAGATGTTCGTCTCCCCTGTTTCACACTTTGCTCTCCTCTCGTCCACCCAACACATTCCGAAGCCACCTGTCTTTCTTCAGAGAACCATTAACTTCTGACATAACACCCAGTCTCTTTCACTTCCTATCACTTCTTTAATGTCTCCATGTTCCAAGTTTGGCCGATTCCAACAATGGAAACAATATTTGTTGGTCCGTGGTGTGTAATGACGAGCAACCAGACGCTGCCCTTGACACGTTTATGAAATTGCTTATCCCAGTTACTAATAAGCAGCACCCATTAAGAAAATGACTGTAAAAACTGTTAAATCCACGTGGATTGATGAGGAATTAAAAAATGGTATGATGAAGAGGGAGGCAAAAGAGATGGCATATAGGTCTGGCTGTATAACTGATTGGAAAACCTATTGCAAATTGAGACATCATTTGACTAAACTGAATAAAAAGAAGAAAGTACACAATGAAACAAAGATAAATGACATGAAGAATGATAGTAAAAAGTAAAATGGTTGTAAAAATCTTTGGAGCATCTTCAATGAAATTTTGCGCAAATAAAATCTACAATGACAAGTCACTGGTGTCTGACAACGTGGATGGAAAATTGAGGATAATAGCGGCCGATATTGCCATTCCTATTTGCCTTGTCTTTATTTTAAGCCTACTAGAAAGTGTGTGCCCTCAGGCCTGGAGGGAAGCTAAAGTCATTCCACTACCCAAGAAAAGTAAAGCTCCCTTTGCTGGCTTAAATAGCTGACCAATCAGCCTGTTACCAACCCTTACAATTTTTGGAAAAAAATATTTGACCAGATACAATGCTGTTTTACATTAAACAAATATAGACTTTTAGCTTATAGGGAAGTTCATTCAACAAGCACAGCACTTGCAAATGACTGTTTGGCTGAGAGAAATTGATGATAAAAATATTGTTGGGGCTGTTTTGTTAGACTTCGGTTCGGCATTTGACATTATCGATCAAAGTCTGGTGCTGAAAAAACGTATGGCTTTACACCCCCTGCTGTATTGTGGATAAAGAGTTTTTCTTTTAAATGTAAAATGTATTTAACTAGGCAAGTCAGTTAAGAACAAATTATTTTTTTCAATGACGGCCTAGGACTGCCTTGTTCAGGGGCAGAACGACAGAGTTTTACCTTGTCAACAATTCGATCCAGCAATCTCTCGGTTACTAGCCTACCGCTCTAACCACTAGGCTACCTGCCGCCCCAGAGCTACCTGTCTGACAGAACACAGTGTTCTTTAATGGAAGCCTGTACAACAAAATCAAGGCAGAATCAGGAATTCCCCAGGGCAGCTGTTTGGCACCTACTCTTTTCAATCTTTACCAACAACATGCCAATGACATTTAAGTAAAGCCAGTGAGTCTATGTATGCGGATGACTCAACACTGTACACGTCAGCTACTACAGCGACTGAAATGACTGCAACCCTTAACATAGAGCTGCAGTTAGTTTCAGAATGGGTGTCAAGGAATAAGTTAGTTCTAAATATTTCTGATTACCTTAAAACCTCTTGGTGTTAGGGGGCAGTATTTTCATTTTTGGGAAAAAAACGTCCCCGTTTTAAACGGGATATTTTGTCAGGAGAAGATGCTAGAATATGCATATAATTGACATCTTTGGATAGAAAACACTCTAACGTTTCCAAAACTGTAAAGATATTGTCTGTGAGTATAACAGAACTGATGTTGCAGGCGAAAGCCTGAGAAAATCCAATCCGGAAGTGCCCCAGGTTTTGAAAGCGCTGCGTTCCAATGACTCCCTATATGGCTTTGAATGTACCATCAACGAGCTTACGCTTTCTACGTATTCCCCAAGGTGTCTACAGCATTGTGACGTAGTTTTAAGCATTTCTGTTGAAGAATAGCCATATGGGGGCACATTGCGTAAGTGGTCACATGGTGGCTCCGAGAGAGATTCTCGCGTAAAGTGCAGAGGTAGCCATTACTCCAATCGGTCCTAGAGAAAAAGGAATTGTCCCGACGGACATATTATCAAATAGATAGAAAAACACCTTGAGGATTAATTCTAAACAACGTTTGCCATGTTTTTGTCAATATTATGGAGCTAATTTTGAATATTTTTTCGGATTTTTTCGGATTTCGGATTTCTCAGCCAAACGTGAAGAACAAACAGAGCTATTTCGCCTACAAAAATAATATTTTGGGAAAAAATGGAAAAAATGAATGAAAAAATGAACTTTGGCTGTCTACCTGGGAGTCTCGTGAGTGAAAACATTTGAAGTTCATCAAAGGTAAACGATTTAATTTGATTGATTTTCTGATTTCCGGCTATGATAAACTTACACAGATGCTTGTCTAGCGTTGGCTGTAAAGCATATTTTGAAAATCTGAGATGACAGGGTGATTAACAAAAGGCTAAGCTGTGTTCCAATATATTTCACTTTTGATTTTCATGAATAGGAAGATTTTCTAGGAAGATTTATGTCCGTTGCGTTATGCTAATTAGTGTCAGATGATGATAACTGTCCCGTTCACGGGCTGGGTGTCACTACAGGTTAAGTTACATGGCCTACTATGCTAATTCTGTAGCGGTATTGTTAGAGGGGGCTAAAGAAATATTTAGTTGGTGCGCCAGGCAGGTATTAACCCTAGTTATTAAAGTTAGTTATTACCTATTATAACATTATTATTTTTAAAATATTATTAAAACTGAAAGGATGAGAGTAGAATAGATAGAGTAGCGCTTCCAGACACATTCTAAACATGATGGAGACTTAAAGGAGGACTGTAGCACCTAATGATGAAACATTATGGAGTCTTAAAGGAGGACTGTAGCATCTAATTATGAAACATTATGGAGTCTTAAAGGAGGACTGTAGCACCTAATGATGAAACATTATGGAGTCTTAAAGGAGGACTGTAGCATCTAATGATGAAACATTATGGAGTCTTAAAGGAGGACTGTAGCATCTAATGATGAAACATTATGGAGTCTTAAAGGAGGCCTGTAGCATCTAATGATGAAACATTATGGAGTCTTAAAGGAGGACTGTACCATCTAATGATGAAACATTATGGAGTCTTAAAGGAGGCCTGTAGCATCTAATGATGAAACATTATGGAGTCTTAAAGGAGGCCTGTAGCATCTAATGATGAAACATTATGGAGTCTTAAAGGAGGACTGTAGCATCTAATGATGAAACATTATGGAGTCTTAAAGGAGGACTGTAGCATCTAATGATGAAACATTATGGAGTCTTAAAGGAGGACTGTAGCATCTAATGATGAAACATTATGGAGTCTTAAGCTTTAATTTGTGGTATTGCACTTGTGAATGCATGAAAGTTAAATATTTCTAATAAAAAAATATATATTTTGCACTCTGCAATTTTACCGGATGTTGTCGAAATGTTCCGCTAGTGGAATCCCTAGCCATAACAGGTTTTAATGTGTTTGAGCCAATCAGTTGTGTTGTGACAAGGTAGGGGTGGTATACAGAAGATAGCCCTATTGGGTAAAAGACAAAGTCCATATTATGTCAAGAACAGCTCAAATAAGCAAAGAGAAACAACAGTCCATCATTACTTTAAGGACCACCACAAGAATGGAAGATCCAGAGTTACTTCTGATGCATAAGTTCATTAGAGTTACCAGCCTTAGAAATTGCAGCCCAAATAAATGCTTCACAAAGTTCAAGCAAGAGACACATCTCAACATCATCGGTTCAGAGGAGACTGCGTGAATCAGGCCTTCATGGTCGAATTGCTGCAAGGAAACCACTACTAAAGGACACCAATAAGAAGAAGAGACTTGCTTGGGCCAAGAAACACGAGCAATGGACATTAGACCGGTGGATATCTGTCCTTGGGTCTGATGAGTCCAAATTTGAGATTTTTGGATCCGAGCGTCATGTCTTTGTGAGACGAGGAGTAGATGAACAGTTTATCTCCGCATGTGTGGTTCCCACCGTGAAGCATGGAGGAGGAGATGTGATGGTGTGCGGGTGCTTTGCTATTGACAATGTCAGTGATTTATTTATTCAAGTCACACTTAACCAGCATGACTTCCACAGCATTCTACAGCTATATGCCATCCCATCTGGTTTGGGCTTAGTCCCACTGTCATTTGTTTTTCAACAGGACAATGACCCAACACACTTCCAGGTTGTGTAAGAGCTATTTGATTAAGTAGAAGAGTGATGGAGTGCTGCATCAGATGACCTGGCCTACACAATCCCCCGACCTCAACCAAATCAAGATGGTTTGGGATGAGTTGGATCGCAGAGGTGAAGGGAAAGCGGCCTACAAGTTCTCAACATATGTGGGAATGCCTACAAGACTGTTGGAAAAGGATTCCAGGTGAAGCTGGTTGAGAGAAAGCAAGGGTGGCAACTTTTGAAGAATAAAATATATATTTTGATTTAACACTTGTGGTTACTACATGATTCCATGTGTTTTTTAATCATTTTGATGTCTTTATTATTCTACAATGTAGAAAATAGTAAAAATAAAGAAAAACCCTTGAATGAGTAGGTAAGTCCAACCTTTTGACTGGTACTGTACATTACATTTCCTAACAGCTCCAGTGGACATTCCTGCAATCAGCATGCCAATTGCCCGCTCCCTCAGAGACCTGTGGCATTGTTGTGTGAACAAACTGCACATTTTCGAGTAGCCTTTTATTATCCCCAGCACAAGGTGCACCTGTGTAATAAGCAAGCTGTTCAATCAGCTTCTTGATATGCCACACCTGTCAGGTGGATGGATTATCTTGGCAAAGAATAAATGTTGACCAACAGTGATGCTCATGAAACATCCAACACTTTACATGTTGCGTTTATATTTTTGTTTTTTGTTGTTACTATCAGTTTTAGGAACATTTACCCAAAATATGACATCAGCGATAATCAAAATGTTGAAAATCTGTGAATGTATAAATAAGAAATTGGTCGAGCAATGTGTCGAACCCTTTCAACAACGGGGAGATGTTACTGATGTGCTTTGTATCTGTGATGTAAAAACAAGTTTTGGACTTCCACACAAAATGACTTCTTTAGTTATTTTATGTTTAAGGAAGTGTGTAGGTCACATTCTGTATCATACAGCTATGAAAGTTATATATTTAGAACCACCTGTTCAATTGGAATCCAGCGACGTCTGTGTCTTCAGTGTCCTAGAACTGTCCAGGTTTTTGTGTTCTGACTTGTAAAACAGGATGAATAAGTAATGTAAACATAGCAGTAATTACCAGGAAGCTCTACATTTGTTTTAAAATCACACTAAGATTGTTAAATCTGGCCTCGGGTTATTGAGAGATCTGATTTAGGATTTACCCTCGTAGCAAGGTTTCTTTATCATGTCGTTTCATTTGGGTCTCTATTTAAAAATAACACTATCTTTGGCAGGAGAAAGACCAGACTCAGAGGAACCAGAGCCAGGGACGTCCAAACTAGCAAGACGACACAACTGCTCCCACTGTGGAAAAAATTGTAACCGGTTATGGGACCTGAAACAACATGAGAAAATGCACACAGGGGAGAAGCCTTACCACTGTTCCCAATGTGGAAAGTGTTTTTTTGTCTGTTTGGGGGAGCTGAAACAACATGAGAGAATGCACACAGGAGAGAAGCCTTACCACTGCTCCCAATGTGGAAAGAATTTCAACCAGAAAGCAAACCTGAAAGCTCATGAGAGAATACACACAGGAGAGAAGCCTTACCACTGCTCCCAATGTGGAAAGAGTTTCAACCAGAAAGCAAACCTGAAAGCTCATGAGAGAATACACACAGGAGAGAAGCCTTACCACTGCTCCCAATGTGGAAGGTGTTTTGTCTGTTCGGGGGAGCTGAAACAACATGAGAGAATGCACACAGGAGAGAAGCCTTACCACTGCTCCCAATGTGGAAAGAATTTCAACCAGAAAGCAAACCTGAAAGCTCATGAGAGAATACACACAGGAGAGAAGCCTTACCACTGCTCCCAATGTGGAAAGAGTTTCAACCAGAAAGCAAACCTGAAAGCTCATGAGAGAATACACACAGGAGAGAAGCCTTACCACTGCTCCCAATGTGGAAGGTGTTTCAACCAGTCATGGGCGCTGAAACAACACGAGAGAATACACACAGGAGAGAAGCCTTACCACTGCTCCCAATGTGGAAAGTGTTTCAACCAGTCGAGGGAGCTGAAACAACATGAGAGAATACACACAGGAGAGAAGCCTTACCACTGCTCCCACTGTGGAAAGTGTTTCAACCAGAGAGGAAACCTGGAAGCTCATGAGAGAATACACACAGGAGAGAAGCCTTACCACTGATCCCAGTGTAAGTGTGAGCTCCCTCGTGTCCCAGTGTACACACAGCTCATGAGAGAATACACACAGAAGAGAAGCCTTACCACTGCTCCCAGTGTGGAAAGTGTTTCAACCAGTCGGGGGAGCTGAAACAACATGAGAGAATACACACAGGAGAGAAGCCTTACCACTGCTCCCAATGTGGAAAGTGTTTCATCCATTCAGGGGATCTGAAACGACATGAGAGAATACACACAGGAGAGAAGCCTTACCACTGCTCCCACTGTGGAAAGTGTTTCAACCAGAGAGGAAACCTGAAAAAGCATGAGAATACACACAGGGCAGAAGCCTTACCACTCCGCCCAGGTTGCAAAGCTTTTGCCCATTTAGGAAGCCTGAAAGAACACATTAGACTGCACACAGCGGAGAAGGCTTAGAAAAGCTCAGACTGTGGGAAAACATATTACTCATAAGTCACTTAAACGTCATTAGAGAATAGAGAAATTACTTCTCTTAGCGTGTATATTGATATTTCACATCACATTGACTTCAAATTCATCAGAACATACACAGTGCTCCCGTTGTCTTATATTGTTGACTGACAATATGTTTACCTGTCTTTGCCATATGAAATTAAATGGTACAGGGTATACTCAAACATATATTTGTTTGTTTCTATTAGAAGACATGAAGTGAATATGGAGTCTGTCAGTTTGAATATAAAGAAGATCAGGTTCCTTCTTTTAAACTGTCCTTTTTTTAAACTCTTTGTGTTTATCTGGGTGTGTCATTCCTCCAGCACTACAGATAATCAAGTGATATTTGGATGTGATGCATTAGTTCCATTGTTGACATTTGCATTGTTGGCCCACTGATGATTTAATGAAATGAACATGTTCAGACTCTGTAATGGAAAATGTTAATTGTTTGTGTGTCCACATAACTGAGTATGTGACTAACCTTGTGAAACTGTCCTATTATAATCTCCTGTTCTTGGGACTATCATTCTGTGTTGCAAACCAATTTGCACCTGTGTCCTTGTATGAATAAAGTCCCGCCCAGGAATAGGAAACTATAAAGATATGTGCTCATCACCCAATGCTTCAGGAATTCAGACTGTCTACACTGCGCTGTGTAACTCTGTTATTCTCTCTGAGCTCAGAAATAAAGAATCTTGGTTTGACTTGGACTCCAGCAGATCCTTATTTTATAATATCCACCACAACTCTCCCACAGATTGCTGTTTATCATTGTCTCAATGAAGAGTTCCTCTTTCGACTTTCCTGGGGGCATTTACAACGCTCCCACTGGTTGAATAAACATTGTTACCCGATTGATGAGATTATTATGGGTGAGAGCAATTATTTTATTTGTCAAATGGCAACCAAGCATCGGTCATCATGTCACCAGAATAAGACCCTCAAAGTGTATTGGAATGGAGCATCAAGCTCATCACATGTAGTTTCACCACCCTGTGAAGTTCATAACTTATTTCATCTGTAGCCTAATAAACTACATGGGTTTCCGAATCGTAGTGGGGGAACCACACAAGATATCATCAAGTGACTCCAAGTTAACTAAGATGTGATGGTTGTTATATAAATATTTGCGCATCAAAGAGTTTCCACTGCCATTTCTCGCTTAAACATTTTTACTGACACAAAAAGACAAACAAATTGTCAAACGAAGTAACAAAATGTCACCATTTATAAAAGTGTACAGGCAAATCCTGTTTCCGTCAGCCCAGTCATTACTTTTGAAATGGTTGGATCAATATCCACCTTCATGATGTGGATGAAGCCTGATTTGGAATGTCTGAGTAGTTCTATATGATATCATAATACACTCTGATAATCAAGTGATATTTGGAATGTCTGAGTAGTTCTATATGATGTCATAATACACCCCTCTGATAGTGATACATTTGCTCCATTGTTTCCATGTCAGTTGGTTTCCCACTCTGATGATTTATATCTGACAGAGGGGCTTTAAATGAATAGTATGGTGACATCTTAGTGTGTCTTGAAATAGGATTATTAATCATAAACTCCTATAGCAACAATACAATGCAGCTTTGACATCAAGAAGAGAACGGGCTGATGGGTGGTGGTGCTACTCTATAGGTAAGGCTGTTCAATATGAATGTTCAAATAGTCACTTCTAGCCGGCCTCCGCCCAGTATCCTGCCCTGAACTTAGTCACTGTTACTAGCCGTCTACCACCCAGTACTCCACCCTGTATTCTAGTCAAGGCTCATCCTATATAACTACTGCTGTACACACCTTTTATATTCATATACGGTCCATAATGTCTAGACACACCATCATATACATTGTAAACCAACTGTATATATTTATATTCCAGACTCTGACATTCCTCCTTCTACCATTTCTATATTTCTAAATCCTTAAAATAAATTGTAGGGAAAATCAGTAGGTCACACAAATGACTATTTCTAAACAAAGATAATAGACATGGGATAGTAGAATGGGACAGGTTTCTTATACTATCTATACTTACTCGGTGAAGAGACTCCAGGGATGGAGATGAAGGCTATAGGAATGAAGATCAGACAGTGAAGAGACTCCAGGGAGAGACTCCAGGGATGGAGATGAAGGCTGTAGGAATGAAGATCAGACAGTGAAGAGACTCCAGGGACGGTGATGAAGGCTGTAGGAATGAAGATCAGACAGTGAAGAGACTCCAGGGACGGAGATGAAGGCTGTAGGAATGAAGATCAGACAGTGAAGGGACTCCAGGGACGGAGATGAAGGCTGTAGGAATGAAGATCAGACAGTGAAGAGACTCCAGGGACGGTAATGAAGGCTGTAGGAATGAAGATCAGACAGTGAAGAGACTCCAGGGATGGAGATGAAGGCTGTAGGAATGAAGATCAGACAGTGAAGAGACTCCAGGGACGGAGATGAAGGCTGTAGGAATGAAGATCAGACAGCAATACTGGTCCTGTGGTCAGTTGGGGGAGTGGTCGATCCAGCCAATGATTGTGAGGAAGCATGCAGGGAACAGGCTCCTTTCTACTACCATTCTGGGGTCTGGATACATGCCAACAAAGACTACAACTGCTTCAAACAATGAGAGTGGCTACCATTGACCACCACACTTTCTTTCATAACCAGGAAGCCCATGTTGAGCCATCAGTGTTCTCACTATGGAAGAGGGAGCAGGAAGCCTTCATCCAGTCTCTCAGAAAACCATGTTGAGCCATCAGTGTTCTCACTATGGAAGAGGGAGCAGGAAGACGTCATCCAGTCTCTCAGAAAACCATGTTGAGCCATCAGTGTTCTCACGATGGAAGAGGGAGCAGGAAGCCGTCATCCAGTCTCTCAGAAAACCATGTTGAGCCATCAGTGTTCTCACGATGGAAGAGGGAGCAGGAAGCCATCATCCAGTCTCTCAGAAAACCATGTTGAGCCATCAGTGTTCTCACGATGGAAGAGGGAGCAGGAAGCCGTCATCCAGTCTCTCAGAAAACCATGTTGAGCCATCAGTGTTCTCACTATGGAAGAGGGAGCAGGAAGACGTCATCCAGTCTCTCAGAAAACCATGTTGAGCCATCAGTGTTCTCACGATGGAAGAGGGAGCAGGAAGCCGTCATCCAGTCTCTCAGAAAACCATGTTGAGCCATCAGTGTTCTCACGATGGAAGAGGGAGCAGGAAGCCGTCATCCAGTCTCTCAGAAAACCATGTTGAGCCATCAGTGTTCTCACGATGGAAGAGGGAGCAGGAAGCCGTCATCCAGTCTCTCAGAAAACCATGTTGAGCCATCAGTGTTCTCACGATGGAAGAGGGAGCAGGAAGCCGTCATCCAGTCTCTCAGAAAACCATGTTGAGCCATCAGTGTTCTCACTATGGAAGAGGGAGCAGGAAGCCGTCATCCAGGGACAAGGACAAAGGTGCAGCACTGGTGTTAGTAGCTGATGACAGAAGTGACAGCCTGGACACACAGCAAAGTTTGACGCGATCAGTGTTGTTGAGCAGAGAATCAACCAGATTGATTCACAGTCAGTGTTGTTGAGCAGAGAATCAACCAGAGAATCAACCAGATTGATTCACAGTCAGTGTTGTTGAGCAGAGAATCAACCAGATTTATTCACAGTTAGTGTTGTTGAGCAGAGAATCAACCAGAGAATCAACCAGATTGATTCACAGTCAGTGTTGTTGAGCTGAGAATCAACCAGAGAATCAACTAGATTGATTCACAGTCAGTGTTGTTGAGCAGAGAATCAACCAGATTTATTCACAGTCAGTGTTGTTGAGCTGAGAATCAACCAGAGAATCAACTAGATTGATTCACAGTCAGTGTTGTTGAGCAGAGAATCAACCAGATTTATTCACAGTCAGTGTTGTTGAGCAGAGAATCAACCAGAGAATCAACCAGATTGATTCACAGTCAGTGTTGTTGAGCAGAGAATCAACCAGAGAATCAACCAGATTGATTCACAGTCAGTGTTGTTGAGCAGAGAATCAACCAGAGAATCAACCAGATTGATTCACAGTCAGTGTTGTTGAGCAGAGAATCAACCAGAGAATCAACCAGATTGATTCACAGTCAGTGTTGTTGAGCAGAGAATCAACCAGATTTATTCACAGTTAGTGTTGTTGAGCAGAGAATCAACCAGAGAATCAACCAGAGAATCAACCAGAGAATCAACCAGAGAATCAACCAGAGAATCAACCAGAGAATCAACCAGATTGATTCACAGTCAGTGTTGTTGAGCAGAGAATCAACCAGAGAATCAACCAGGTTGTTGAAGTTATTCAGGTGCATAATACATTTGATTTGTTTAATTCTGTTTTATTCAATTAGAATAATTTACTCTGAATGAGAACGATCACATCTGTGAGCTTTATGCATTATAACATTGACTAAATTATGACGTTGACAGATTTGTAGTAAAACCAGGGTTGGAGTCAAATCCATTTCATTTCCAGTCAATTCAGAAAGTAAACCAAATTCCACATTTTCCTCATTGAAAACTATAGAAGAGAATTGGAATTTTCAGTTTACTTCCTGAATTTACTGGAATATTCTAAAATGGATTAAATTGGTAGGTTTTCCTCATGAATCTGCACAACAACACCCTATAATGACGAATCAAAAACAGGATTAGAAATGTATGCATATGCATTTTAAAATTAAAACTGAAATATCACATTTAAATAAGTATTCAGAACCTTTACTCAGTGCTTTGTTGAAGCACCTTTGGCAGTGATTATAGCCTCAAGCCACCTTGGGTATGACACTACAATCTTGGCACATCTGTATTTGTGGAGTTTCTCCCATTCTTCTCTGCAGATCCTCTCAAGATCTGTCAGGTTGGATGGAGAGCGTCACTGCGCAGCTATTTTCAGGATTTCTTCAGAGTTGTTCGATTGGGTTCAAATCCGGGCTCTGGCTGGGCCACTCAAGGACATTCAGAGACTTGTCCCAAAGCCACTTCTATGTTGTCTTCGCTGTGTGCTTAGGGTCGTTGTCCTGTGGAAAGGTGAACCTTTGCCCCAGTCTGAGGTCCTGAGTGCTCTTGAGCAGGTTTTCACCAATTATCTCTCTGTACTTTGCTCCGTTCATCTTTCCCTCGATCCTGACTAGTCTCCCAGTCCCTGCCACTGAAAAATATCCCCAATAACACCATGATATTGCCATCACCACGATTCACCGTAGGGATGGTGCCAGGTTTCCTCCAGACCTGAGAAACTAGATGTTTCTCTGATGATCAGAGAATGTTAGATGCAGGCGAGAGTGTGCAAGGCAGTATTGAATGTGTCACTGTCTGTTAACCTGTCTCCCCCCTTCATCTACACGGATTGAAGTGGATTTAACTAGTGACATCAGTAAGGGATCATAGCTTTAGCCTGGATTCACCTAGTCTTTCTAAGTCATGGAAGGAGCAGCTGTTCTTAATGTTTTGTCTACCCAGTGTATAGCACTACAGATAATCAAGTGCTATTTGCATGTGATGCATTTGTTCTGTTGTTTACAGGATGATTTGTATCTTATAGAGCGTGGCTTTAAGGGAATACTATGGTCACATGTAGATAAAAACGAATGTGAAAAATGAACAGAGAAAATGTGTATTAAAACACTACCTATTCATAGAAGTATTTATTAATCATCTACATATTTATATTGAGCTTCTACGTCTGTGTACAGGAACTTATTATTTGGAAGAGAAAATGTATCAGCTTATTGTTAAATAATTATGACGTTCTTTCCAATACAAAAAGTGTTGTAACTATTGTTTCCAAACTGCGTTACCCACTCCAGTCAGCAGATGGCGATGAGCGTCTTTCAGGTGATGATTCTTCCGTGACGTATAATGGACTGGCCGGGACCCTTCTTCAGGAACAACAAGGCGCCAACTCTTCCAACCACGTCGGTAGCTTGCTAGCCAACATAAAAGTGAAAGATTGACGCTTTAGACCATGTTAATGTACATTATCTAATCTCAGTGTTTTAAACACAGTTCTGTTGACGTATTAACTGGTTAACTGTAACCTAATTTGCAAACTTGTTAAAGATTGATGCTGAGCCTAGCACTAGGCTAGTCGCTAATGCTAACTAGCTAGCTAACATCCCTGACCATGAGCTCATTAAAGTACTCATCCCCTGCTAAAGAAGAGGAGGTCTGCTGTTTGGAGAAAGAAGTTCTGGCGCTGAACATTGAAGAAGAGGATGAGGTTACAGTGAAAGAAGAGAAAGAAGCTTTTAGAATGAAAAAGGAGGAAGAAGATGCTGTTATAGTGGAAGAACATTTCAGAATGAAAAAGGAGGAAGAGGAGACTGTTATAGTGAAGGAAGAAGATGCTGTTATAGTGAAAGAACATTTCAGAATGAAAAAGGAGGAAGAGGAGACTGTTATAGTGAAGGAAGAAGATTTCAGAATGAAAAAGGAGGAAGAGGAGGCTGTTATAGTGATAGAAGAGAAAGAACCGTTTAGAGAGGAACAGGATGATATCTCAATAAAGGTGAAGGAGGAAGACGTTTTTGGAGTGAAAGAGGAAGAGACAGAATATCAGATTAACACCAGTGAGTACTGTCTTTAACAGGGACACAAACTATGCCGTTGTTGAACTAATGTGTGGTTTTAAAGGGGCATTCTACTGAAGTTCTACACTTGAATATGTTGTTCAGTACTGTAGGAATTGTTAAAGGGTCAATCTGCCATTGGTTCATATATTTTAGGGACTTTTCAATTAGATGTATTGAATTCTCCATGTTGTCTATATTAAAGTTCCCCTCATCTAGTATAACAGGCTTTTAAAATTCAATATTGAAGCATATGTTCTACTTAAAATATCAAAGGGAGTTTACTACTCATTTTGATGTTCTCGTTCACACAGGAGAGAGACATGACTATGGTGGATCCTCTGGGGAGCCTCAACAACATCCTGATGCTGACGAGGCAGAGAAGAGTCTCTCCAGATCAGAACACCAGATGGTACAGCTTGGTCTGGACGAGCAAACAGCTTTCTCTCGCTTGTGGGCTGGGTTTCTGTAAAGCACTTTATGACAACAGTGACATCAGCATCCATAATGATGTGCGTCTGTGTCCCCTCTTTATGGTTAGCAGGACAACACTTGCCCTTCCTCCCTCCCGGAGTCCCTGTATCGTGCCTCTCCCGGTAGCACCTTACTGCTGGGTATGAAGAGGTTGTCTGTGCTGCTGGTGGACTGCAGGAAAACAACAGGGCTGAGTGGAACTGTGAGAGGAGGAGAAGAGAAGAAAGGATCAGATTTGACACATCAAAGTAAGTGCTGTAGTTTAGTTTGAACAAATACAATAGATCTGCCCACTGGTATCTGTTACCAGGATAACCAGCAGAGTTATGTTAGTTGACAGGAAGTTAGAGTAGTGTATATGGATGTAATGAATATCATAACACTGAAAAAGGATTCTGCCAATGAAAAGAGAGAAACCAATAGACCATATAAAACCTTGATGAAAGTCAGCTTTGGAGAGAAAGTTTCTAGATGATCCAATGTAAGGTGCTTGTTTTACAAAAACTTTTCCTTAAAACATTATGGATGTTACATTGCCTGTCCCAGTCAACGCCCCTATCTTTAAAAGACTGTAGAACAGGCAAACTAAACTCAAGACTTTGGTCATTAATTAACTAGTACTGAAGAAAAGCTGTGATCAGGCTGCCTACTCAAGCAAAAGCTTCAAACTGTAACCAGTGCCGGCAACCTTGTTCAGGTTATCATTCAACCTACCAGGGTAGTGACAAACAGTAGAGGAATGAAATCATCAACATGTTTTGATCATGTCTTTACTAATGCTGCAGAAATGGGTTTTAAAGCAGTATCCAGATCCACCAGATGTAGTGATCACAATATAGGAGCCATGTCTAGGAAAATCACCGTTCGAAAGGCTGGGACTAATATTGTGTATAAGAGGTCATACATTTTTTTGTAGTGATTCCTATGTTGTTGATGTAAATAATATTTGTTGGTCCGTGGTGTGTAATGATGAGCAACCAGACACTGCCCTTGACACATTTGAAACTGCTTATCCCAGTTACTAATAAGCATGCACCCATTAAGAAAATGACTGTAAAAACGGTTGAATCCACATGAATTGATGAGGAATTTAAAAAATGGTATGATGAAGAGGGAGGCAAAAGAGATGGCATATAGGTCTGGCTGAATAACTGATTGGCAAACCTATTGCAAATTGAGACATCATTTGACTAAACTGAGTAAAAAGAAGAAAGTACACAATGAAACAAAGATAAAATACATGAAGAATGATTGTAAAAAATCTTTGGAGAATCTTCAATGAAATGTTGTGCAAATAAAATCAACAATGACAAGTCACTGGTGTCTGACAACGAGGATGGAAAATTGAGGATAATAGCGGCCGATATTGCCATTCTTATTTGCCTTGTCTTTAATTTAAGCCTACTAGAAAGTGTGTGCCCTCAGGCCTGGAGGGAAGCTAAAGTCATTCCACTACCCAAGAATAGTAAAGCTCCCTTTACTGGCTTAAATAGCTGACCAATCAGCCTGTTACCGACCCTTACAATTTTGGAAAAAAAATATTTGACCAGATACAATGCTGTTTTACATTAAACAAATATAGACTTTTAGCTTATAGGGAAGTTCATTCAACAAGCACAGCACTTGCAAATGACTGATTGGCTGAGCGAAATTGATGATAAAAATGGCTTTACACCCCCTGCAATATTGTGGATAAAGAGTTTTTCTTTTAAAATGTAACCTTTATTTAACTAGGCAAGTCAGTTAAGAACAAATTAATTTTTTTCAATGATGGCCTAGGACTGCCTTGTTCAGGGGCAGAACGACAGAGTTTTACCTTGTCAACTCGGGGATTCAATCCAGCAATCTCTCGGTTACTGGCCTACCGCTCTAACCACTAGGCTACCTGCCGCCCCAGAGCTACCTGTCTAACGGAACACAAAGAGTGTTCTTTAATGGAAGCCTGTACAACAAAATCCAGGTAGAATCAGGAATTCCCCAGGGCAGCTGTTTGGCACTCACTTTTTTCAATCTTTACCAACAACATGCCAGTGACATTTGAGTAAAGCCAGTGAGTCTATGTATGCGGATGACTCAACACTGTACACGTCAGCTACTACAGCGACTGAAATGACTGCAACATTTAACATAGAGCTGCAGTTAGTTTCAGAATGGGTGGCAAGGAATAAGTTAGTCCTAAATATTTCTGATCACCTTAAGTTACATGGCCTACTACGCTAATTCTGTAGCGGTATTGTTAGAGGGGGGTAAATATGAAGATTTTGTTGGGGCGCCAGGCAGGTATTAACCCTAGTTATTAAAGTTAGTTATTACCTATTATAACATTATTATTATTATTATTATTATTAAATATTATTAAAACCGAAAGGATGAGAGTAGAATAGATAGAGTAGCGCTTCCAGACACATTCTAAACATGATGGAGACTTAAAGGAGGACTGTAGCATCTAATGATGAAACATTATGGAGTCTTAAAGGAGGACTGTAGCATCTAATGATGAAACATTATGGAGACTTAAAGGAGGACTGTAGCATCTAATGATGAAACATTATGGAGTCTTAAAGGAGGACTGTAGCATCTAATGATGAAACATTATGGAGACTTAAAGGAGGACTGTAGCATCTAATGATGAAACATTATGGAGTCTTAAAGGAGGACTGTAGCATCTAATGATGAAACATTATGGAGTCTTAAAGGAGGACTGTAGCATCATGAGGTAGTCACCGGGAATGAATTTCAATTAATTGCCTTTTTAGAAGTTAAGTTGTGGAATTTCTTTCCCTATAACCTGTTTGGGATAGGGGGCAGTATTTTCACGTCCGGATGAAAAGCGTTCCCAAAGTAAACTACCTGCTACTCAGGCCCAGAAGCTAGGATATGCATATAATTGGTAGGTTTGGATAGAAAACACTCTAAAGTTTCTAAAACTGTAAAAATAATGTCTGTGAGTTTAACATAACTTATTTGGCAGGTGAAACCCCGTGGACAAACCATCCAGGAGGAACTTTTTGTTGTTGAGGTGACTCTGTTTTCAAATGGTTTTGTGTGGCACTTGGTTGCAGTTCCTATTGCTTCCACTAGATGTCAACAGTCTTTAGAAATTGGTTGATGTTTTTCTTTAGAGAAATGAAGAAGTTCGGCTATTCAGAACGAGGGTCCAGCCTAGTGCTCTCTAATGTTTTGATGCGCACTCCAGGTCACGCGCTTCACGTTGTTTTTATCCGGTATTGAACACAGTTTATCCCATCTCAAATTTTCTCGATTATTTATGTTTTAAAATACCTAAAGTTAGATTAGGAAAGTTGTTTGAAATGTTTGGACAGCGTTTACAGGTAACTTATTAGATATTTTGTAGTCATGCTGGGTGAGTTGGAACCAGTGTTTTTTTTAATCAAATGCAACAAATAAATGGACATTTTGGAAATATAACAACGGAATTAATCGAACAAAAGGACCATTTGTGATGTTTATGGGACATATTGGAGTGCCAATAGAAGAAGCTCTTCAAAGGTAAGGCACAAATTATATTGTTATTTCTGAGGTTTGTGTCGCGCCTGGCGGGTTGAAATATGATTGTTGTGTGTTTGTTTGATGGGGTGCTGTCCTCAGATAATCGCATGGTTTGCTTTTCGCCGCAAAGCCTTTCTGAAATCTGACACGGTGGCTAGATTAACAAGAAGTTAAGCTTTGCACTTGTGAATGTATGAAAGTTAAAGTTCAAATAAATAAATATTTTGCACTCTGCAATTTCACCGGATGTTGTCAACGTTCCACTAGCAGGTTTTAATGTGTTTTAACCTTTTGGAACTACTCCTCCCGTTTCCGGGAGAATTGTCATCAACTACACTAATTAGCATAACGCAACAGACAAACATTCTTACTAGAAAATATTCATATTCATGAAATCACAAGTGAAATATAGTGAAACACAGCTTAGCCTTTTGTTAATCACCCTGTCATCTCAGATTTTGAAATTATGCTTTACAGCCAAAGCAAGACAAGCATTTGTGTAAGTTTATCGATAGCCTAGCATAGCATTATGTCCAGCTAGCAGCAGGGAGCTTGGTCACGAAAATCAGAAAAGCAATCCAATTAAATCGTTTACCTTTGAGCTTCGGATGTTTTCACTTGCGAGACTCCCAGTTAGACAGCAAATGTTAATTTTGTTCCATAAAGATTATTTTTTTATAGCCAAAATACCTCCGTTTATTCTTCACGTTTTGTTGAGAAATCCACCGGAAGTTGTGATCACGACAACGCCGAAAAAAAACTCCAAATTAGATCCATAATATCGACAGAAACATGGCAAATGTTTTTTATAATCAATCCTCAAGGTGTTTTTCAAATATCTATTCGATAATATATCAATGGCCGCCTTTGTCTATTACGCACAAATCACTCTGAGAGCCCCCACCTGACCACTGACGCAATGTTGTCGTTCACGCTCATTTTTCAAAATAAAAGCCTGAAACTATGTCTAGTGACTGAAGACACATTAGGGAAGCCATATAAAAAGGAATCTGGTTGATATCCCTTTCAATGGTAAATAGGGATGCATAGGAATGCAGAGGCTTCAAAATAAGAGTCACTTCCTGATTGGATTTTTCTCAGGCTTTCGCCTGCAATATCAGTTCTGTTATATTCACAGACAATATTGAGTGTTTTCTATCCTAAGCTGTCAATTATATGCATATTCTTGTACCTGGTCCTGAGAAATAGCCCGTTTACTTTGGGAACGTTATTTTTCCATAAATTAAAATAGTGCCCCCTAGTTTCAAGAGTTAATGTGCCATAACAGGTTTTAATGTGTTTGAGCCAATCAGTTGTGTTGTGACAAGGTATGGGGGTATACAGAAGATAGCCCTATTGGGTAAAAGGTGAAGTCCATATTATGTCAAGAACAGCTCAAATAAGCAAAGAGAAGCAACAGTCCATCATTACTTTAAGGACCACCACAAGAATGGAAGACCCAGAGTTACTTCTGATGCATAAGTTCATTAGAGTTACCAGACTTAGAAATTGCAACCCAAATAAATGCTTCACAAAGTTCAAGCAAGAGACACATCTCAACATCATCGGTTCAGAGGAGACTGCGTGAATCAGGCCTTCATGGTCGAATTGCTGCAAGGAAACCACTACTAAAGGACACCAATAAGAAGAAGAGACTTGCTTGGGCCAAGAAACACGAGCAATGGACATTAGACCGGTGGATATCTGTCCTTGGGTCTGATGAGTCCAAATTTGAGATTTTTGGATCCGAGCGTCATGTCTTTGTGAGACGAGGAGTAGATGAACAGTTTATCTCCGCATGTGTGGTTCCCACCGTGAAGCATGGAGGAGGAGATGTGATGGTGTGCGGGTGCTTTGCTATTGACAATGTCAGTGATTTATTTATTCAAGTCACACTTAACCAGAATGGCTTCCACAGCATTCTACAGCTATATGCCATCCCATCTGGTTTGGGCTTAGTCCCACTGTCATTTGTTTTTCAACAGGACAATGACCCAACACACTTCCAGGTTGTGTAAGAGCTATTTGATTAAGTAGAAGAGTGATGGAGTGCTGCATCAGATGACCTGGCCTACACAATCCCCCGACCTCAACCAAATCAAGATGGTTTGGGATGAGTTGGATCGCAGAGGTGAAGGGAAAGCGGCCTACAAGTTCTCAACATATGTGGGAATGCCTACAAGACTGTTGGAAAAGGATTCCAGGTGAAGCTGGTTGAGAGAAAGCAAGGGTGGCAACTTTTGAAGAATAAAATCTATATTTTGATTTAACACTTGTGGTTACTACATGATTCCATGTGTTTTTTAATCATTTTGATGTCTTTATTATTCTACAATGTAGAAAATAGTAAAAATAAAGAAAAACCCTTGAATGAGTAGGTAAGTCCAACCTTTTGACTGGTACTGTACATTACATTTCCTAACAGCTCCAGTGGACATTCCTGCAATCAGCATGCCAATTGCCCGCTCCCTCAGAGACCTGTGGCATTGTTGTGTGAACAAACTGCACATTTTCGAGTAGCCTTTTATTATCCCCAGCACAAGGTGCACCTGTGTAATAAGCAAGCTGTTCAATCAGCTTCTTGATATGCCACACCTGTCAGGTGGATGGATTATCTTGGCAAAGAATAAATGTTGACTAACAGTGATGCTCATGAAACATCCAACACTTTACATGTTGCGTTTATATTTTTGTTTTTTGTTGTTACTATCAGTTTTAGGAACATTTACCCAAAATATGACATCAGCGATAATCAAAATGTTGAAAATCTGTGAATGTATAAATAAGAAATTGGTCGAGCAATGTGTCGAACCCTTTCAACAACGGGGAGATGTTACTGATGTTCTTTGTATCTTCGACGTAAAAACAAGTTTTGGACTTCCACACAAAATGACTTCTTTAGTTATTTTATGTTTAAGGAAGTGTGTAGGTCACATTCTGTATCATACAGCTATGCATGTTATATATTTAGAACCACCTGTTCAATTGGAATCCAGCGACGTCTGTGTCTTCGGTGTTCTAGAACTGTCTAGGTTTTTGTGTTCTGACTTGTAAAACAGGATGAATAAAATAAGTAATGTAAACATAGCAGTAATTACCAGGAAGCTCTACATTTGTTTTAAAATCACACTAAGATTTTTAAAACTGGCCTCGGGTTATTGAGAGATCTGATTTAGGATTTACCCTCGTAGCAAGGTTGTTTTATCATGTGGTTTCATTCGGGTCTCTTTAAAAATAACACTGTCTTTGGCAGGAGAAAGGCCAGACTCGGAGGAACCAGAGCCAGGGACGTCCAAACTAGCAAGACGACACCACTGCTCCCAGTGTGGAAAGAGTTTTCACCAGAAAGCACACCTGAAAGCTCATGAGAGAATACACACAGGAGAGAAGCCTTACCACTGCTCCCAATGCGGAAAGTGTTTCAACCAGTCGGGGGAGCTGAAACAACATGAGAGAATACACACAGGAGAGAAGCCTTACCACTGCTCCCAATGTGGAAAGTGTTTCAACCAGAGAGTAAACCTGAAACAACATGAGAGAATACACACAGGAGAGAAGCCTTACCACTGCTCCCAGTGTGGAAAGAGTTTCAACCGGAAAGCAAACCTGAAAGCTCATGAGAGAATACACACGGGAGAGAAGCCTTACCACTGCTCCCAATGTGGAAAGTGTTTCAACCAGTCGGGGGAGCTGAAACTACATGAGAGAATACACACAGGAGAGAAGCCTTACCACTGCTCCCATTGTGGAAAGTGTTTCGTCCATTTGGAGGTGCTGAAACAGCATGAGAGAATACACACAGGGGAGAAGCCTTACCACTGCTACCAGTGTGGAAAGGGTTTCAACCAGAGAGGACACCTGAAACTACATGAGAGAATACACACAGGAGAGAAGCCTTACCACTGCTCCCATTGTGGAAAGTGTTTCGTCCGTTCGGTGGAGCTGAAACAACACGAGAGAATACACACAGGAGAGAAGCCTTACCACTGCTCCCAATGTGGAAAGAGTTTCAGCCGGAAAGCATTCCTGAACCAACACGAGAGAATACACACGGGGGAAAAGCCTTACCACTGCTCCCAGTGTGGAAAGCGTTTCAACCATTCAGGGAAGCTGAAACGGCATGAGAGAATACACACAGGAGAGAAGCCTTACCACTGCTCCCAATGTGGAAAGTGTTTCAACCAGCCGGGGGACCTGAAACAACACGAGAGAATACACACGGGAGAGAAGCCTTACCACTGCTCCCAGTGTGGAAAGCGTTTCAGCCATTCAGGAAAGCTGAAACGGCATGAGAGAATACACACAGGAGAGAAGCCTTACCACTGCTCCCAATGTGGAAAGTTTTTCAGCCAGATAGGATACCTGAAACAACATGAGAGAATACACACGGGGGAAAAGCCTTACCACTGCTCCCAGTGTGGAAAGTGTTTCAACAATTCAGGGACGCTGAAACGACATGAGAGAATACACACAGGGCAGAAGCCTTACCACTCCTCCCAGGGTGCAAAGCTTTTGCCCATTTAGGAAGCCTGAAAGAACACATTAGACTACACACAGAGGAGAAGGCTTAGAAAAGCTCAGACTGTGGGAAAACATATTACTCATAACAGTCATTTAAACGTCATTAGAGAATCCACACAGGAGAGAGAAATTACTTATCTTAGCGTGTATATTGATATTTCACATCACATTGGCTTAAAATTCATCAGAGAACATACACAGTGCTCCCATTGTCTTATATTGTTGACCGACAATGTGTTTACCTGTCTTTACCATATGAAATTAAATGGTACAGGGTATACTCAAACATATATTTGACCTACAAAACTAAGGACATGATTGTGGACTTCAGGAAACAGCAGGGGGAACACCCCCCTATCCACATCGATGGAACAGTATTGGAGAGGGTAGTAAGTTTTATGTTCCTCGGCATACACATCACAGACAAACTGAATTGGTCCACCCAGCAGCGCCTCTTCAACCTCAGGAGGCTGAAGAAATTCGGCCTGTCACCAAAAGCACTCACAAACTTCTACAGATGCACAATCGAGAGCATCCTGTCGGGCTGTATCACCGCCTGGTACGGCAACTGCTCCGCCCACAACCGTTAGGCTCTCCAGAGGGTAGTGAGGTCTGCACAACGCATCACCGGGGGCAAACTACCTGCCCTCCAAGACACCTACACCACCCGATGTCACAGGAAGGCCATAAAGATCATCAAGGACAACAACCACCCGAGCCACTGCCTGTTCACCCCGCTATCATCCAGAAGGCGAGGTCAGTACAGGTGCATCAAAGCTGGGACCGAGAGACTGAAAAACAGCTTCTATCTCAAGGCCATCAGACTGTTAAACAGCCACCACTAACATTGAGTGGCTGCTGCCAACACACTGACTCAACTCCAGCCACTTTAATAATGGGAATTGATGGGAAATGATGTAAAATATATCACTAGCCACTTTAAACAAGGCTACCTAATATAAGGTTTACATACCCTACATTATTCATCTCATATGCATACGTATATACTGTACTCTATATCATCTACTGCATCTTTATGTAATACATGTATCACTAGCCACTAACTATGCCACTTTGTTTACATACTCATCTCATATGTATATACTGCACTCAATACCATCTACTGTATCTTGCCTATGCTGCTCTGTACCATCACTCATTCATATATCTTTATGTACATATCCCCTTACACTTGTGTCTATAAGGTAGTAGTTTTGGAATTGTTAGCTAGATTACTTGTTGGTTATTACTGCATTGTCGGAACTAGAAGCACAAGCATTTCGCTACACTCGCACTAACATCTGCTAACCATGTGTATGTGACAAATAAAATGTCATTTGATTTGACCTCAGAAATAAAGAATCTTGGTTTGACTTGGACTCCAGCAGATCCTTATTTTATAATATCCACCACAACTCTCCCACAGATTGCTGTTTATCATTGTCTCAATGAAGAGTTCCTCTTTCGACTTTCCTGGGGGCAATTACAAACCTCCCACTGGTTGAATAAACGTTGTTACCCGATTGATGAGATTATTATGGGTGAGAGCAATTATTTTATTTGTCAAATGGCAACCAAGCATCGGTCATCATGTCACCAGATTAAGACCCTCAAAATGTATTGGAATTGAGCATCAAGCTCATCACATGTAGTTTCACCACCCTGTGAAGTTCATAACTTATTTCATCTGTAGCCTAATAAACGACATGGTTTTCCAAGTTTTAGAGGGAGGACCACACAACATATCATCACGTGACTCCAAGTTAACTCAGATATGATGGTTATTTGTTGAAGGAATTAAATTGCTCTCTGTTTTAATACCCAATTAAAATGAAACACTCTGTCAATTCATAAGGAATTGTAATTCCCTTATTCTATAATGATAGACAGAGCCCAGTCTTAAAATCAGACTGCAGAGTTTATTCAAGAGAGTACTGAGTACACATTTTACCACAGGTTATAAACGGAAAATGACGTCAGCGTTTTCTAAATGTTCCGTCTCTTCTTGACACTGGTAGAAAGGCTCTATAGTTCTCAAGCCTTCCCTCCTCGCCTTGAGCCAAGGCCTTGAGCCAAGGTCAGCTAGTGTAGATAAGCATTCTAGTCAGTTTGGAGATATAGTTCATTCATTTGTACCAAGGAACAGACCGTCATTGTTCTAAACTCTTGACCACATTCACACACACATTATTTTCAGTACTGGGATCAAGAAAGAAAACTCATACATATACAGAATAGTATTCTGATTAGTACATATACAGTAACATAATAGTATTCGGGTTAGTACATATACAGTAACACGCTAGTATTCTGATTAGTCAGTCCTGATTGAAATGTATACATAATTAGTCATCATTGATATATAAATATTTGTACATAAAGGAGTTTCCATCGCCATTTCTCACTAAAACGTTTATACTGGCACAAAAAGACCCAACCATGTCAGACAAACTAACATATCGTCTGTCAGCATTTATAAAAATATTCAGGCATATCCTGTTTCCGTCAGCCCGGTCATTACTTTTGAAATGGTTGGATCAATATCCACCTTCATGATGTGGATGAAGCCTGATTTGGAATGTCTGAGTAGTTCTATATGATGTCATAATACACCCCTCGATAATCAAGTGATATTTGGAATGTCTGAGTAGTTCTATCTGATGTCATAATACACCCCTCTGATAGTGATACATTTGCTCCATTGTTTCCATGTCAGTTGGTTTCCCACTCTGATGATGTATATCTGACAGAGGGGCTTTAAATGAATAGTATGGTGACATCTTAGTGGGGCTTGAAGTAAATAGGATTATTAATCATAAACTCCTATAGCAACAATACAATGCAGCTTTGACATCAAGAAGAGAATGGGCTGATGGGTGGTGGTGCTACTCTATAGGTAAGGCTGTCCAATATGAATGTTCAATACACACAATAGGTTGGTTATGGAGGGTGATGTATCACAGTCAAAGTCCTGCAAAAAGAGCTAAGAGACTCATATTTGTGTAAATTATACATAGTTGTGTTCTGTGGTTGTCACTGAGTTGGCTGATATCCCATTTTATGGGGTCACTCCACAATTAAGGCTGTACAGTGCCTATACAAAGTCTACACTTTGCTCCTTTCATATTTATTTTGATCCTGATAAACTCCCCAGTCACTGCCAGTGACAAGCATACCCATAACATGATGCTGCCACCACAATACTTAATGTGTGGTCTATCTCCAGGTCATCAGACTGTTAAATAGTCACCTCTAGCCGGCCTCCGCCCAGTATCATCCTATATAACTACTGCTGTACACACCTTTTATATTAGTTTCCGGTTCTACCATTTCTATATTTCTAAATCCTTAAAAATAAATTGTAGGGAAAATCAGTAGGTCACACAAATGACTATTTCTAAACAAAGATAATAGACAAGTAGAATGGGACAGGTTTCTTATACTATCTTCACTTACTCAGTGAAGAGACTCCAGGGGTGGTGATGAAGGCTGTAGGAATGAAGATCAGACAGTGAAGAGACTTCAGGGGTGGTGATGAAGGCGGTAGGAATGAAGATCAGTCAGCAATACTGGTCCTGTGGTCAGGTGGGGGAGTGGTCGAGGCAGCCAATGATTGTGAGGAAGCAATGTGGGGAACAGGCTCCTTTCTACTACCATTCTGGGGTCTGGATACATGCCAACAAAGACTACAACTGCTTCAAACAATGAGAGTGGCTACCATTGACCATCACACTTTCTTTCATAACCAGGAAGCCCATGTTGAGCCAGCAGTGTTCCCACTATGGAAGAGGGAGCAGGATGCCTTCATCCAGTCTCTCAGAAAACCATGTTGAGCCATCAGTGTTCTCACTATGGAAGAGGGAGCAGGAAGCCGTCATCCAGGGACAAGGACAAAGGTGCAGCACTGGTGTTAGTAGCTGATGACAGAAGTGACAGCCTGGACACACAGCAAAGTTTGACGCGATCAGTGTTGTTGAGCAGAGAATCAACCAGATTGATTCACAGTCAGTGTTGTTGAGCAGAGAATCAACCAGAGAATCAACTAGATTGATTCACAGTCAGTGTTGTTGACCAGAGAATCAACCAGATTGATTCACAGTCAGTGTTGTTGAGCAGAGAATCAACCAGAGAATCAACCAGATTGATTCACAGTCAGTGTTGTTGAGCAAAGAATCAACCAGATTGATTCACAGTCAGTGTTGTTGAGCAGAGAGAGAGATTAAAGTAGACGGCACGCGGCAAAGTGATTGATTGATGACCTTGCGTCATGATGACCTGTGCATGTCCGAATATGTGCCCCCGCCCCGTCCCCCCTGTTCCAGTGGTCACGTGTTAGGGGGTGTGTGTTATTTCATAGCTATATGTCATCCTTTGAAGTAGTCCTGGTGATTGATGTCTAGGGGCCTGGTTGAACTGGGGGGGTTGTGTTTGAACTTTTGGACAGGGTATGACCCCCCCACCCCCCAGTTTTATCGCCCTTATGTTTGTTATCTGATGAAGCAGGAATGTCCTGGGCTGTGGCATATGCCTTATAAATGTCCAGAACAAGCAATTTTTTAAATAAAGACCTGAATATTAAACATCTAAAATATGTCTACAAGGGCAATTATCGGAGTGCTTTGCAGCTCATGTCATGAATCCAACGACAAAAGCCTGGATGATGTTTTGCGTGAGGCTCCCGAATGTTTTAAAGGATTTTTGTGTACAAGCGAGGGTCATATGTCTTACATATTCAGCCCGGAGGAATCTACGGTTAAGATATTCACAGACAGCGTGTCCCAACCCTTTTATCGGGCAGAACCCGAGAGTTTTTCTCCAGCGCTAAGGATGAGAGAATGGCTTAAAATAAGACTAGCGCTGTGTCAAATGGAACGCGCCCTGAGTGCTTCAAGGCTGCCCGGATATGCGTTGGAAGAACAGGTCTGTGGCCGAAGTGATCTAATGGCCCTAAGAATCGCTTCAATGGCGTATACCCCGCACTCCAGAGTGACAATTTTAGCATGTGAACAATTTGATAGTGCAAATGCTTCGAAAACGGTCAGTTCATATGTATCTTCCAAAGCATGCAAGGATGTACATTTTTTTCAAATAATGTTCAGTTTTAAATGGCGCGATTACCATATTTTCGGAACACTGATGAATAAGCTGGACAGTCTTTTCGAAAATCGGGAACAATTACGGCGATGGCCGCGGTTATCGTTGAGACATACCCAGGAACAACAAAGTCGAAGGCGGATCTTTCCCTGGATGGAAAGTGGACAGAGCTTCGACGGAGCGCGGAAAAGACTTTGCGATGGGGAATTGGAAACGGATAATGTTCAGGGCTAACAGGACACCTATATCTGGAAGAAATAGTAAAAAAAAATGTTGAATTATAACGTGTGTTAAAATGTAGCTGTTAATTTTGAAAATGTATAGCCCCCATTTAACTAAGGGGAAGCGCTCTTTTCTCTCACGCTAGGGTCTGGCGCAGACAACTGTAAGATCTGAAAAACTTTCATAGGCTGTCATTGTAAATAAGAATTTGTTCTTTAACTGACTTGCCTAGATGAAAAAAAGTGAGAATGCTATTCATTGACTACAGCTCCGCTTTCAACACCATAGTGCCCTCAAAGCTCATCTTTAAGCTTAGGAACCTGGGACTAAACATCTCCCTCTGCAACTGGATCCTGGACTTCTTGATCCCCAGGTGGTAAGAGTAAGTAACAACACATCTGCCACGCTGATCCTCATCACGGGGAGCCCCTCAGGGGTGCATGCTCAGCCCCTTCCTGTACTCCCTGTTCACTCATGACTGCATGGCCAGACACGACTCCAACGCCATCATTGAACAGTGTCATCAGGCCTGATCACTGACAACAACAACAAAGCCTACAGGGAGGAGGTCAGAGACCTGGTCGTGTGGTGCCAGGACAGCAACCATTCCCTCAATGTGATCAAGATAAAGGAGATGATTGTGGACTACAGGAAAAGGAGGACCAAGCACGCCCCATTCTCATTGACAGAGCTGTAGTGGAGCAGGTTGAGAGTTTCAAGTTCCTTGGTGTCCGCATCACCAACAAACTATCATGGTCCAAGCACACCAAGACAGTCGTGAAGAGGGCATGACAAAACCTATTCCCCCTCAGGATACTGAAAAGATTTGTCATGGGTCCTCAGATCCTCAAAACGTTCTACAGCTGCACCATCGAGAGCATCCTGACTGATTGCATCACTGCCTGGTTTGGCAACTGCTCGGCCTCTGACCGCAAGGCACTACAGAGGGCAGTGCGTACGGCCCAGTACATCACTAGGGCCAAGCTTCCTGCCACTCAGGACTTCTATACCAGGCGGTGTCAGAGGGACTTTTTTTGTACTTTACAAGTATTTTTCTTAACTGCATTGTTGGTGAAGGGCTTGTAAGTAAGCATTTCACCAAGGTCTACACCGGTTGTATTCGGCACATGAATAATAATATTTAATTTGATTTTCATACTTTTCTAATAAAACACTTTTCAACCCATATGATCTATTACATAATAAAAGTTTTAAAAAAAACGTATACAAATATCATGTCATAGTGAATTCATGACATGTGAACGAACAAGCCTTTTCATACTTTATAATATGGCTATACAGTGGGGAGAACAAGTATTTGATAGCCTGCCAAATCGCCAGTGTTTCCTACTTACAAAGCATGTAGAAATCTGTCATTTTTTATCATAGATACACTTTTTTTAAATTTATTTATTTCACCTTTATTTAACCAGGTAGGCAAGTTGAGAACACCTTTATTTAACCAGGTAGGTAAGTTGAGAACAAGTTCTCATTTACAATTGTGACCTGGCCAAGATAAAGCAAAGCAGTTCGACACATACAACGACACAGAGTTACACATGGAGTAAAACAAACATACAGTCAATAATACAGTATAAACAAGTCTATATACGATGTGAGCAAATGAGGTGAGATAAGGGAGGTGAAGGCAAAAAAAAGGCCATGGTGGCGAAGTAAATACAATATAGCAAGTAAAACACTGGAATGGTAGATTTGCAGTGGAAGAATGTGCAAAGTAGAAATAAAAATAATGGGGTGCAAAGGAGCAAAATAAATAAAATAAATACAGTAGGGAAAGAGGTTGTTGTTTGGGCTTAAATTATAGGTGGGCTATGTACAGGTGCAGTAATCTGTGAGCTGCTCTGACAGTTGGTGCTTAAAGCTAGTGAGGGAGATAAGTGTTTCCAGTTTCAGAGATTTTTGTAGTTCGTTCCAGTCATTGGTAGCAGAGAACTGGAAGGAGAGGCAGCCAAAGAAAGAATTGGTTTTGGGGGTGACCAGAGAGATATACCTGCTGGAGGGCATGCTACAGTTGGGTGATGCTATGGTGACCAGCGAGCTGAGATAAGGGGGGACTTTACCTAGCAGGGTCTTGTAGATGACATGGAGCCAGTGGGTTTGGCGACGAGTATGAAGCGAGGGCCAGCCAACGAGAGCGTACAGGTCGCAATGGTGGGTAGTATATGGGGCTTTGGTGACAAAACGGATTGCACTGTGATAGACTGCATCCAATTAGTTGAGTAGGGTATTGGAGGCTATTTTGTAAATGACATCACCGAAGTCGAGGATTGGTAGGATGGTCAGTTTTACAAGGGTATGTTTGGCAGCATGAGTGAAGGATGCTTTGTTGCGAAATAGGAAGCCAATTCTAGATTTAACTCTGGATTGGAGATGTTTGATGTGGGTCTGGAAGGAGAGTTTACAGTCTAACCAGACACCTAGGTATTTGTAATTGTCCACGTATTCTAAGTCAGAGCCGTCCAGAGTAGTGATGTTGGACAGGCGGGCAGGTGCAGGCAGCGATCGGTTGAAGAGCATGCATTTAGTTTTACTTGTATTTAAGAGCAATTGGAGGCCACGGAAGGAGAGTTGTATGGCATTGAAGCTTGCCTGGAGGGTTGTTAACACAGTGTCCTAAGAAGGGCCAGAAGTATACAGAATGATGTTGTCTGCGTAGAGGTGGATCAGAGACTCACCAGCAGCAAGAGCGACATCATTGATGTATACAGAGAAGAGAGTCGGTCCAACAATTGAACCCTGTGGCACCCCCATAGAGACTGCCAGAGGTCCGGACAGCAGACCCTCAGATTTTACACATTGAACTCTATCAGAGAATTAGTTGGTGAACCAGGCGAGGCAATCATTTGAGAAACCAAGGCTGTTGAGTCTGCCGATGAGGATGTGGTGATTGACAGAGTTGAAAGCCTTGGCCAGATCAATGAATACGGCTGCACAGTAATGTTTCTTATCGATGGCGGTTAAGATATCGTTTAGGATCTTGAGCGTGGCTGAGGTGCACCCATGACCAGCTCTGAAACCAGATTGCATAGCAGAGAAGGTATGGTGAGATTCGAAATGGTCGGTAATCTGTTGGTTGACTTTGCTTTCAAAGACCTTAGAAAGGCAAGGTAGGATAGATATAGGTCTGTAGCAGTTTGGGTCAAGAGTGTCCCCCCCTTTGAAGAGGGGGATGACCGCAGCTACTTTCCAATCTTTGGGAATGTCAGACGACACGAAAGAGAGGTTGAACAGGCTAGTAATAGGGGTGGCAACAATTTCGGCAGATAATTTTAGAAAGAAAGGGTCCAGATTGTCTAGCCCGGGTTGATTTGTAGGGGTCCAGATTTTGCCGCTCTGTCAGAACATCAGCTGACTGGATTTGGGAGAAAGAGAAATGGGGAAGGCTTGGGCGAGTTGCTGTGGGGGGTGCAGTGCTGTTGACCGGGGTAGGAGTAGCCAGGTGGAAAGCATGGCCAGCCATAGAAAAATGCTTATTGAAATTCTCAATTATGGTGGATTTATCAGTGGTGACAGTGTTTCCTATCTTCAGTGCAGTGGGCAGCAGGGAGGAGGTGTTCTTATTCTCCATGGACTTTACAGTGTTCCAGAACTTTTTTGAGTTAGTGTTGCAGGAAGCAAATTTCTGCTTGAAAAAGCTAACCTTGGCTTTTCTAACTGCCTGTGTATAATGGTTTCTAGCTTCCCTGAACAGCTGCATATCACGGGGGCTGTTCGATGCTAATGCAGAACGCCATAGGATGTTTTTGTGTTGGTTAAGGGCAGTCAGGTCTGGGGAGAACCAAGGGCTATATCTGTTCCTGGTTCTAAATTTCTTGAATGGGGCATGCTTATTTAAGATGGTTAGGAAGGCATTTAAAAAAAATACCCAGGCATCCTCTACTGACGGGATGAGATCAATATCCTTCCAGGATACCCCGGCCAGGTCGATTAGAAAGGCCTGCTCGCTGAAGTGTTTCAGGGAGCGTTGGACAGTGATGAGTGGAGGTCGTTTGACCGCTGACCCATTACGGATGCAGGCAATGAGGCAGTGATCGCTGAGATCTTGGTTGATAACAGCAGAGGTGTATTTAGAGGGCAAGTTGGTTAGGATGATATCTATGAGGGTGCCCGTGTTTCCGGCTTTGGGGAGGTACCTGGTAGGTTCATTGATAATTTGTGTGAGATTGAGGGCATCAAGTTTCGATTGTAGGGTGGCTGGGGTGTTAAGCATGTTCCAGTTTAGGTCGCCTAGCAGCACGAGCTCTGAAGATAGATGGGGGGCAATCAGTTCACATATGGTGTCCAGAGCACAGCTGGGGGCAGAGGGTGGTCTATAGCAGGCTTCAACCATGAGAGACGGAATCTAAAACAAAAATCCAGAAAATCACATTGAATGATTTTTAAGTAATTAATTAGCATTTTATTGAGACCCAGAGTTACTTCTGCTGCAGAGGATAAGTTCATTAGAGTTACCAGCCTCAGAAATTGCTGCCCAAATAAATGCTTCACAGAGTTGAATGAACAGACACATCTCAATATCAACTGTTCAGAGGAGACTGTGTGAATCAGGCCTTCATGGTCGAATTGCTGCAAAGAAACCACTACTCAAGGACAGCAAAAAGAAGAAGAGACTAGCTTGGGCCAAGAAACACGAGCAAACCTTCACATTGACCCTGTACTGGTACCCCCTATATATAGCCTCCACATTGACTCTGTACTGGTACCTCCTGTATATAGCCTTCACATTGACCCTGTACTGGTACCTCCTATATATAGCCTCCACATTGACTCTGTACTGGTACCTCCTGTATATAGCCTTCACATTGACCCTGTACTGGTACCTCCTGTATATAGCCTCCACATTGACTCTGTACTGGTACCCCCTGTATATAGCCTTCACATTAACTCTGTACTGGTACATCCTGTATATAGCCCCCACATTGACTCTGTACTAGTACCCCCTGTGTATAGCCTCCACATTGACTCTGTACTGGTACCCCCTGTATATAGCCTCCACATTGACTCTGTACTGGTACCCCCTGTATATAACCTCCACATTGACTCTGGACCGGTACCCCCTGTATACAGCCTCCACATTGACTCTGTACTGGTACCCCCTGTATATAGCCTCCACATTGACTCTGTACTGGTACCCCCTGTATATAGCCTCCACATTGACTCTGTACTGGTACCTCCTGTATGTGGCCTCCACATTGACTCTGTACTGGTACCTCCTGAATATAGCCTCCACATTGACTCTGTACCGGTACCCCCTGTATATAGCCTTCACATTATCTCTGTACTGGTACCTCCTGTATATAGCCTCCACATTGACTCTGTACTGGTACCCCCTGTATATAGCCTCCACATTGACTCTGTACCGGTACCCCCTGTATATAGCCTCCACATTGACTCTGTACTGGTACCTCCTGTATATAGCCTCCACATTGAATCTGTACCGGTACCCCCTGTATATAGCCTCCACATTGACTCTGTACTGGTACCTCCTGTATGTGGCCTCCACATTGACTCTGTACTGGTACCTCCTGTATGTGGCCTCCACATTGACTCTATACTGGTACCCCCTGTACATAGCCTCCACATTGACTCTGTACCGGTACCCCCTGTATATAGCCTCCACATTGACTCTGTACTGGTACCCCCTGTATATAGCCTCCACATTGACTCTGTACTGGTACCCCCTGTATATAGCCTCCACATTGACTCTGTACCGGTACCCCCTGTATATAGCCTCCACATTGACTCTGTACTGGTACCCCCTGTATATAGCCTCCACATTGACTCTGTACTGGTACCCCCTGTATATAGCCTCCACATTGACTCTGTACTGGTACCCCCTGTATATAGCCTCCACATTGACTCTGTACTGGTACCTCCTGTATGTGGCCTCCACATTGACTCTGTACTGGTACCCCCTGTATATAGCCTCCACATTGACTCTGTACTGGTACCCCCTGTATATAGCCTCCACATTGACTCTGTACTGGTACCTTCTGTATGTGGCCTCCACATTGACTCTGTACTGGTACCTCCTGTATATAGCCTCCACATTGACTCTGTACCGGTACCCCCTGTATATAGCCTCCACATTGACACTGTACCGGTACCCCCTGTATACAGCCTCCACATTGTCTCTGTACTGGTACCCCCTGTATACAACCTCCACATTGACTCTGTACTGGTACCCCCTGTATACAACCTCCACATTGTCTCTGTACTGGTACCCCCTGTATACAACCTCCACATTGACTCTGTACTGGTACCCCCTGTATATAGCCTCCACATTGACTCTGTACCGGTACCCCCTGTATATAGTCTCCACATTGACTCTGTACTGGTACCCCCTGTATATAGCCTCCACATTGACTCTGTACCGGTACCCCCTGTATATAGTCTCCACATTGACTCTGTGCTGGTACCCCCTGTATATTGCCTCCTCATTGACTCTGTAGCCACGGTATATTTTTTTATTGTGTAACTTATTTTCTTACCTCTAATTTTTTTAACTACATTGTTGGTTAAGGGCTTGTCAGTAAGAATTTCACGGTAATGTCTACTACACCTGTTGTAGCTCTTTCCAATACAAAAAGTGTAGTAACTATTGTTTCCAAACTGCGTTACCCACTCCAGCCAGCAGATGGCGATGAGCGTCTTTCAGGTGATGCTTCTTGCGTGACGTATAATGGACTCTTTCAACCACCTCGATAGCTTGCTAGACAACATAAAACTGAAAGATTGACGTTTTAGGCCATGTTAATGTGCATTAGCTAATCGCAGTGTTTAAAACACATTTCAGTTGACGTTAACTTGAACCTAATGTGTTTGTTCAATTTGCAAATTTGTTAAAGATTGATACTGAGCCTAGCACTAGGCTATTCGCTAATGCTAACTAGCTAGCTAACATCCCTGACCATGAGCTCATTTAACTACTCATCCCCTGCTGAAGAAGAGGATGTCTGCTGTCCGGAGAAAGAAGCTCTGGCGCTGAACATTGTCGCGAAAGACGAAGAGGAGGATAGTACAGTGAAAGGAGAGAAAGATGCTCTGCCGCTGAACATTGTCGTGAAAGACGAAGAGGAGGATATTACAGTGAAAGGAGAGAAAGAACCTTTCAGAATGAAAAAGGAGGAAGAGGAGGCTGTTATAGGGAAAGAAGAGAAAGCATCCTCTTCCTCTCTAAAAGGTTCTATCTCAGTAAAGGTGAAGGAGGAAGACGTTTTGGGAGTGAAAGAGGAGGAGACAGAATATCTCATTAACACCAGTGAGTATTGTCTTAAAAACAGGGGCACAAACTATGCAGTTGTTGAACTAATGTGTGGTTTTAAGGGGCATTCTACTTAAGTTCTTCACTTCAATGTGATGTTCAGTACTATATAAATTGTTAAAGGGTCAATCTGCCATTGCTACAGATATTTTTGGGACTTTTAAATGAGATTTAATTATATATAACAGGCTTTTAAAATGTAATAATGGAGCATAATGTATACTTAAAATATCAAAGGGACACAAAAGGCACCCAATTAATTTAGAGATATTAATGCCACTTATAAGACCCTATGACTGTAATAGACAGTAATAATTGATGATGGTAATAAGTTCACCATCTGTTTGATGTTCTCGTTCAAACAGGAGAGAGACATGACTATCGTGGATCCTCTGGGGAGCCTCAACAACATCCTGATGCTGACGAGACAGAGAAGAGTCTCTCCAGATCAGAACACCAGATGGTACAGCTTGGTCTGGTCTAGCATACAGCTTGCTCTATCTGGGTCTGGGTTTCTGTAAGGCACTTTATGACAACAGTGACATCAGCATCCATAATGATATGTGTCTGTGTCCCCTCTTTATGGTTACCAGGACAATGCTAGCCCTTCCGCCCTCCCGGAGTCCCTCTATCGTGCCTCTCCCGGTAGCACCTTACTACTGGGTATGAAGAGGTTGTCTGTGCTGCTGGTGGACTGCAGGAAAACAACAGGGCTGAGTGGAACTGTGAGAGGAGGAGAAGAGAAGAAAGGATCAGATTTGACTCATCAAAGTAAGTGCTGTAGTTCAGTTTGAACAAATAAATAGATCTGTCCACTGGTATCTGTTACCAGGACAACCAGCAGAGTTGTGTTAGTTGACAGGAAGATAGACTGGTGTATATGGATGTTATGAAGGAGTTCCCACATGCTGGGCACGTGTTGGCTACTTTTCCGTCACTCTGCGGTCCAACTCATCCCAAACCATCTCAATTTGAGTTGAGGTCGGGTGATTGTGGAGGCCAGGTCATCTGATGCAGCACTCCATCACTCTCCTTCTTGGTCAAATAGCACTTACACAGCCTGGTTGTGGTTGGGTCATTGTCCTGTTGAAAAACAAATGATAGTCCCACTAAGCACAAACCAGATGGGATTGTGTATCGCTGCAGAATGCTGTGGTAGCGATGCTGGTTAAGTGTGACTTGAATTCTAAATAAATCACAAACAGTGTCACCAGCAAAGCACCATCACTCATGAATGCTCATCAATGCTTCACGGTGGGAAACACACATGTGGAGATCATCCGTTCACCTACTCTGCGTCTCACAGACATGTCGGTTGGAACCGGAAATCTCAAATTTGGACTCATCAGACCAAAGGACAGATTTCCACCGGTCCATTGCTCATGCTTCTTGATTCACACAGTCTCCTCTGAACAGTTGATGTTGAGTTGTGTCTCTTAATTGAACTCTGTAAATCAGTTTCATCGTAGCAGAGGTAACTCTGGGTCTTCCTTTCCTGTGGAGGTCCTCATGAGAGCCAGTTTCATCATAGCAGAGGTAACTCTGGGTCTTCCTTTCCTGTGGAGGTCCTCATGAGGGCCAGTTTCATCATAGCAGAGGTAACTCTGGGTCTTCCTTTCCTGTGAAGGTCCTCATGAGAGCCAGTTTCATCATAGCAGAGGTAACTCTGGGTCTTCCTTCCCTGTGGAGGTCCTCATGAGAGCCAGTTTCATCATAGCAGAGGTAACTCTGGGTCTTCCTTTCCTGTGGAGGCCCTCATGAGAGCCAGTTCCATCATAGCAGAGGTAACTCTGGGTCTTCCTTTCCTGTGGAGGTCCTCATGAGAGCCAGTTTCATCATAGCAGAGGTAACTCTGGGTCTTCCTTTCCTGTGGAGGTCCTCATGAGAGCCAGTTTCATCATAGCAGAGGTAACTCTGGGTCTTCCTTTCCTGTGGAGGTCCTCATGAGAGCCAGTTTCATCATAGCAGAGGTAACTCTGGGTCTTCCTTTCCTGTGGAGGTCCTCATGAGAGCCAGTTTCATCATAGCAGAGGTAACTCTGGGTCTTCCTTTCCTGTGGAGGTCCTCATGAGAGCCAGTTTCCTCATAGCAGAGGTAACTCTGGGTCTTCCTTTCCTGTGGAGGTCCTCATGAGAGCCAGTTTCATCATAGCAGAGGTAACTCTGGGTCTTCCTTTCCTGTGGAGGTCCTCATGAGAGCCAGTTTCATCATAGCAGAGGTAACTCTGGGTCTTCCTTTCCTGTGGAGGTCCTCATGAGAGCCAGTTCCATCATAGCAGAGGTAACTCTGGGTCTTCCTTTCCTGTGGAGGTCCTCATGAGAGCCAGTTTCATCATAGCAGAGGTAACTCTGGGTCTTCCTTTCCTGTGGAGGTCCTCATGAGAGCCAGTTTCATCGTAGCAGAGGTAACTCTGGGTCTTCCTTTCCTGTGGAGGTCCTCATGAGAGCCAGTTTCATCATAGCAGAGGTAACTCTGGGTCTTCCTTTCCTGTGAAGGTCCTCATGAGAGCCAGTTTCATCATAGCAGAGGTAACTCTGGGTCTTCCTTTCCTGTGGAGGTCCTCATGAGAGCCAGTTTCATCGTAGCAGAGGTAACTCTGGGTCTTCCTTTCCTGTGGAGGTCCTCATGAGAGCCAGTTTCATCATAGCAGAGGTAACTCTGGGTCTTCCTTTCCTGTGGAGGTCCTCATGAGAGCCAGTTTCATCATAGCAGAGGTAACTCTGGGTCTTCCTTTCCTGTGGAGGTCCTCATGAGAGCCAGTTCCATCATAGCAGAGGTAACTCTGGGTCTTCCTTTCCTGTGGAGGTCCTCATGAGAGCCAGTTTCATCATAGCAGAGGTAACTCTGGGTCTTCCTTTCCTGTGGAGGTCCTCATGAGAGCCAGTTTCATCGTAGCTTTTGATGTTTTTTGCGACTGTGCTTAAAGAAACTTTCAATGTTCTTGAAATATTTGGTATTGACTGACCATGTCTTCAAGTAATGATGGGCTGTTGTTTCTCTTTGCTTATTTGAGCCATTTGGACTTGGTCTTTTACCAAATAGGGCTGTCTTCTGTATACCCCTTTAACTTGTCACAAGACAACTGATTGGCTCAAACTCACTAAGAAGGAAAAACACAAATGAATATTTAAACAAGGCACACCTGTTAATTGAAATGCTTTCCAGATGACTACCTCATGAAGCTGGTTGAGAGAATGCCAAGAGTGTGCAAAGCTGTCATCAAGACAAAGGGTGGCTACTTTGAAGAATCTCAAATATAAAATTTATTTTGATTTGTTTAACACATGATTCCATATGTGTTATTTCATAGTTGTGATGTCTTCACTATTATTCTATAATGTAGAAAATAGTTTTGAAAAATAAAGAAAACCCCTTGAATGAGTAGGTGTGTCCACCTTTGACTGGTTCTCTATATACAGTGGGGAGAACAAGTATTTGACACACTGCCGATTTTGCAGGTTTTCCTACTTACAAAGCATGTAGAGGTCTGTAATTTTTTATCATAGGTACACTTCAACTGTGAGAGACGGAATCTAAAACAAAAATCAAGGAAATCACATTGGATTATTTGTAAGTAATTAATTTGCATTTTATTGCATGGCATAAGTATTTGATACATCAGAAAAGCAGAATTTAATATTTGGTACAGAAACCTTTGTTTGCAATTACAGAGATCATATGTTTCCTGTAGTTCTTGACCAGGTTTGCACACACTGCAGCAGGGATTTTGGCCCACTCCATACAGACCTTCTCCAGATCCTTCAGGTTTCGGGGCTCTCGCTGGGCAATACAGACTTTCAGCTCGCTCCAACGATTTTCTATTGGGTTCAGGTCTGGAGACTGGCTAGGCCACTCCTGGACCTTGAGTTGCTTCTTACGGAGCCACTCCTTAGTTGCCCTGGCTGTGTGTTTCGGGTCGTTGTAATGCTGGAAGACCCAGCCACGACCCATCTTCAATACTCTTACTGAGGGAAGGAGGTTGTTGGCCAAGATCTCGCGATACATGGCCCCATCCATCCATCCCCAAAGAATGATGTTTCCACCTCCATGCTTCACAGTTGTGATGGTGTTCTTGGGGTTGTACTCATCCTTCTTTTCCTCCAAACACGGCGAGTGGAGTTTAGACCAAAAAGCTCTATTTTTGTCTCATCATACCACAGGACCTTCTCCCATTCCTCCTCTGGATCATCCAGATGGTCATTGGCAAACTTGAAACGGGCCTGGACATGCGCTGGCTTGAGCAGGGAGTACCTTGCGTGCGCTGCAGGATTTTAATCCATGACGGCATAGTGTGTTACTAATTATTTTCTAATAATTGCTCCAACAGTTGTTGCCTTCTCACCAAGCTGCTTGCCTATTGTCCTGTAGCCCATCCCAGCCTTTTGCAGGTCTACAATTTTATCCATGATGTCCTTACACCCTCTCTGGTCTTGGCCATTGTGGAGAGGTTGGAGTCTGTGTGATTGAGTGTGTGGACAGGTGTCTTTTATACAGGTAACGAGTTCAAACAGCTGCAGTTAATACAGGTAATGAGTGGAGAACAGGAGGGATTCTTAAAGAAAAACTAACAGGTCTGTGAGAGCTGGAATTCTTACTGGTTGGTAGGTGATCAAGTACTTATGTCATGCAATAAAATGCAAATTAATTACTTAAAAATCATACAATGTGATTTTCTGGATTTTTTTTATTTTTAGATTCCGTCTCTCACAGTTGAAGTGTACCTATGATAAAAATGACTGACCTCTACGTGCTTTGTAAGTAGGAAAACCTGCAAAATCGGCAGTGTATCAAATACTTGTTCTCCCCACTGTATGTATATACTGAACAGATATGAAAACAACAATTTCAATGATTTACAGTTCAAATTAGGAAAGTAGTCAACGTAAATACATTTATTAGGTCCTAATCTATGGACTTCACATGACTGGGCAGGGGCGCAGCCATTGGTGGGTCTGTTGGGGCGTAAGCCCACCCACTTGGGAGCCATGCCCAGCGAATCAGAATTAGTTTTCTCCACAAAAGGGCTTTGTTACAGAGATAAACACTCCTCCGTTTCATCAGTTGTCCGGGTGGCTGATCTCAGACAATGTGGAGGGCCTTGATCTGCGGTTGTGTGGCCTGTTGGACGGACTTCCAAATTCTCTAAAAAGACATTGGAGGCGGCTGATGGTAGAGAATGCAACATTAAATTCTCTGGTAGCAGCTCCACTGGATATTCCTGCAGTCCCCAATCCATTTGCACACTCCCTCAAAACTTGAGACATCTGTGGCATTGTGTTGTGTGACAACTGTACATTTTAGAGTGGCTTTTTATTGTGCCCAGTACAAGGTACACCTGTGTAATGCTGTTTAATCAGCTTTTTGATATGCTACACCTGTCACGTGGATGGATTGTCTTGGCAAAGCAATGTAAACAAATTTACACAAAATTGGAGAGTGGAGGTTTCATTCTGGTCTCTTTTTATATAAACACTGTCTTTGGCAGGAGGAAAACCAAACTTGGAGGAACCAAAGACAACATCAAGACAACACCTCTGCTCCCAGATCAAGTTAGGAAGCCTGAAAAGACCTGAGAGGACACACACAGGAGAGAAGCCATACCATTGCGGCCAGTGTGGAAAGAGTTTTAGCCTGTTAGGAAGCCTGAAAGCTCATGAGCGAATACACTCAGGAGAGAAGCTATACCATTGTGGCCAGTGTGGAAATAGTTTTAGCCAGTTAGGAAACATGAAAAGACATGGGAGGATACACACAGGGGAGAAGCCATACCACTGCTCCCATTGCGGAAAGAGTTTTAACCATTTACTTAACATGAAAAGACATGAGAGGATACACACAGGAGTGAAGCCTCACCATTGCTCCCAGTGTGGAAAGAGTTTTACGCAGTTAGGTATCCTCAAAGATCATTTGCGAATACACACAGGGGAGAAGCCTTACTACTGCTCCCATTGTGGAAAGAGTTTTAACCATTTACTTAACATGAAAAGACATGAGAGGATACACACAGGAGTGAAGCCTCACCATTGCTCCCAGTGTGGAAAGAGTTTTATGCGGTTTGGTATCCTCAAAGATCATTTGCGAATACACACAGGGGAGAAGCCTTTCCTTTGCGCTCAGTGTGGAAAGAGTTTTAGCCAGTCAGGAAACCTGAAAGTGCATGAGCGAATTCACACAGGGAAGAAATCTTACCACTGATCCCAGCGTGCAATGCGTTTTTACCCAATTAGGACACCTGAAAGAAGACATGAGACCGCACATGGGGGAGAAGCCTTACAAATGTTCAGACTGGGGGGAAGGCATTTTACTCATCAGTAGCGTAAAAAAAATGTGAGAATCCACACAGGAGAGAATGTTTACTTGTTTATATATAAATATTTCTGGATTTTTGACTTCTCATTTTGTCTGTCATAGTTGTAGTGTACCTATGATGAAAATTACAGGCCTCTCTCATCTTTTTAAGTGAATTTGCACAATTGGTGGCTGACTAAATACTTTTTTTGCCCCACTAAGTGTATGTAAACTTCCAACTTCAACTGTATGTTATTTTAAATGCTAATCCTTTGCACACGAATGCTCACTCATTCAGGAATAATTGCAGTCAATATATATTTACGCCGTTGTGATCTGTTGGAATCCAGTCCGTCTGCTGGAGAGTTCATCTGAGTCTCTCTCCTTCTGTTTCCCTGAAGTTCAAAGTCTTTCTTGGTTAGAATGGATACCTCAGATTACCATTCAGAAATGTTCTCATAGAATAGATGTTTCGGCGGTTGTCGTCATTCGCATCCCAGGTTTACATCATTTCTAGCTGCCCCCACAGACCTACCAATGCTCTTACTCTGTTGGAATTGATAGTCTCAGAGTTGAACCATTTCCAGCCGTGTAGCCAATGCTCCACGTGGGATGGTTTTCTAGTCTTGGAACTCAAATGTGCCACCTCAGCTTACACCGAGGTATGCGTTGTCTAAACTATTCGCAATCACAGCTCACGCTGTGATTGGTTTGCTCAGTCTGAAGAGGATTTTTTTTAGGAGGGGCTTTTATTCGTAACAATAGGATAGGCGGTTCCATGACACCAGATCATGTCTGTGCCCTCGGGGACGGACCAATGACTTAGTTAAACTTTTAAAGGAATACAAATCTCTCACATTAAAGGTTTAACATCACATTTCATATATAGTTGCATCTTTACTCATTCATTTCATACAATAATTAGATGCAAACCCCATAATTGAGAAATGTACACATTCAGAGACATAGTTATGTGTGTTTCCTGTCCTCTCTGAGGTCACCAAATGAAACACACTCAACATAACTGTCCCTTAAGTGTCCACAGACCCTTCCCACACTCTCAAAGGTGGACATATAGTTTAATTTGGCCATTTTGGGGATTTAGGAGTGCGGCCATGTGAATTCCTTTGTTCACTCTGTGGTCTCTCTCTGTATGAAAAGGGGGATAGAGTCTCTGCCAGGAATTTACGACCTGAGATAACAGAACCTGGGCCACAATCTATACCCAGAAAAGGCCACATCATGACAATATGTTTAGGTATTCACGACCTGAGATAACAGAACCTGTACCTACAAAGGGCCACGTCATGACAATATTTATATATAACAATATATATAAATATTTGAATATAGAGTAGATCAGATTCCATGTGTTTAAAAGGTCCTTTTTTAAACTCTGACTGTGTGTTTATCTGGGTGTGTCATTCCTCCAGCACTACAGATAATCAAGTGATATTTGGATGTGATGCATTTGTTCCATTGTTGACATTTGCATTGTAGCCCACTGATGATTTAATGAAATGAAAATGTTCAGACTCTGTAATGGAAAATGTTAATTGTTTGTGTGTCCACATAACTGAGTATGTGACTAACCTTGTGAAACTGTCCAATTATAATCTCCTGTTCTTGGGAGGATCATTCTGTGTTGCAAACCAGCTGCACCTGTGTCCTTGTATGAATAAAGTCCCTCCCAGGAACAGGAAACTATAAAGATATGTGCTCATCACCCAATGCTTCAGGAATTCAGACTGTCTACACTGCGCTGTGTAACTCTGTTATTCTCTCTGAGCTCAGAAATAAAGAATCTTGGTTTGACTTGGACTCCAGCAGATCCTTATTTTATAATATCCACCACAACTCTCCCACAGATTGCTGTTTATCATTGTCTCAATGAAGAGTTCCTCTTTCGACTTTCCTTGGGGCATTTACAAACCTCCCACTGGTTCAATAAACGTTGTTACCTGAATGATGAGATTATTATGGGTGAGAGCAATTATTTGAATTGTCAAATTGCAACCAAGCATCGGTCATCATGTCACCAGATTAAGACCCTCAAAATGTATTGGAATTTAGCATCAAGCTCATCACATGTATTTTCACTACCCTGTGAAGTTCATAACTTATTTCATCTGTACCCTGATAAACTACATGGTTTTCCAAGTTTTAGAGGGAGGACCACACAACATATCATCACGTGACTCCAAGTTAACTAAGACATGATGGTTATTATATAAATATTTGTACATAAAGGAGTTTCCACCTCCATTTCTCACTAAAACGTTTTTACTGACACAACCCACCATGTCAAACGAACTAACATATCGTCTGTCACCATTTATAAAACTATTCAGGCATAACCTGTTTCCATCAGCCCAGTCATTACTTTTGAAATGGTTGGATCAATATCCACCTTCATGATGTGGATGAAGCCTGATTTGGAATGTCGGAGTAGTTCTATATGATGTCATAATACACCCCTCTGATAATCAAGTGATATTTGGAACGTCTGAGTAGTTCTATATGATGTCATAATTCACCGCTCTGATAATCAAGTGACATTTGGAATGTCTGAGTAGTTCTATCTGATGTCATAATACACCCCTCTGATAGTGATACATTTGTTACTTACAGGGCACCACTGCCCCTGACCAGCTGAATGCAGGTGGGCTCTCCTGTCAACATGGGGCTCCTGCTGCAGGTAGCCTAGCGGTTAACAGTGTTGGGCCAGTAACTGATAGATCCCTTGTTTGAATCCCAGAGAGGACTAGGTGGAAAATCTGTCAATGTGCCCTTGAGGGCTGCAACAGGAGCCTCATGTTGACAGGAGAGCCCACCTGCACTCAGCTGGCCAGGTGTCTTAACAGGAACAAGCTTTGGCACACCTGTATTTTTTCTCCCATTCTTCTCTGCAGATCCTCTCAACCTCTGTCAGGTTGGATGGGGAGCGTCGCTGCACAGCTATTTTCAGGTCTCTCCAGAGATGTTTGATCGGGTTCAAGTCCAGGCTCTGGCTGGGCCACACAAGGACATTCAGAGACTTGTCCCGAAGCCACTTCTGCGTTGTCCTTTGTCTGTGTTCTTAGGGTTGTTGTCCTGTTGGAAGGTGAACCTTTGCCCCAGTCTGAGGTCCTGAGTGCTCTGGAGCAGGTTTTCATCAATTATCTCTCTGTACTTTATTTTTATTTAATTTATTTATTATTGAACCTTTATTTAACTTGGCAAGTCAGTTAAGAACAAATTCTTATTTACAACGGCGGCCTACCAAAAGGCAAAAGGCCTCCTACGGTGGCTGGGATTCAAAACAAGGATACACCCCTAGCCAAGGCCCTTCTTCAGTGGCTTCTTCCTTGCTGAGTGGCCTTTCAGGTTATGTTGATATAGGACTCATTTTACTATGGATATAGATATTTTTGTACCTGTTTCCTCCAGCATCTTCACAAGGTCTTTTGCTGTTGTTCTGGGACTGGTTTGCACTTTTCGCACCAACGTATGTTGATCTCTAGGAGACAGAACAAGTCTCCTTCCTGAGCGGTATGACGGCTGTGTGGTCCCATGGTGTTTATACTTGCATATACTATAGTTTGTCAACAAGACGTTTGTGGAGTGGTTTAAAACCGAGTTTTAATGACTCCAACCTAAGCGTATGTAAACATCCGGTACTGGTACCTCCTGTATATAGCCTCCACATTGACTCTGTACTGGTACCCCCTGTATATAGTCTCCACATTGACTCTGTACTGGTACCCCCTGTATATAGTCTCCACATTGACTCGGTACTGGTACCTCCTGTATATAGCCTCCACATTGACTCTGTAGTGGTACCCCCTGTATATAGTCTCCACATTGACTCGGTACTGGTACCTCCTGTATATAGCCGCCACATTGACTCTGTACTGGTACCCCCTGTATATAGTCTCCACATTGACTCGGTACTGGTACCCCCTGTACTAGTCTCCACATTGACTCTGTACTGGTACCCCCTGTATATTGACTCTGTACTGGTACCTCCTGTATATAGCCTCCACATTGACACTGTACTGGTACCTCCTCTATATATATCCTCTGATTGAGAACCAATCTAGGCAACCATAGACTTACCTAGACACCTAACATGAACACAACCCCATAAATCTAATAAACCCCTAAACAAGACGAAACACATAAATCACCCATGTCACACCCTGGCCTAACCAAAATAATAAAGAAAACAAAGATAACTAAGGCCAGGGCGTGACAGTACCCCCCCCCCCCCCCCCCAAAGGTGCGGACTCCCGGCTGCACACCTAAACCCATAGGAGAGGGTCTGGGTGGGCGTCTGTCCACTGTGGCGGGACGTGGACGCCACTCTGCCATAGTCTTAGTCCGCTTTCCTAGCGTCATTTGAGTGGCGACCCTCGCCGCCGACCTTGGCATAGTAACCCTAACAAAGGGCCCACCTGGACTGAGGGCTGCCTCATTACTGAGGAAGCTCAGGACCGAGGGGTAGCTCAGGCCTGAGCTACCCCTCGGTACTGAGCTACTTTTTAAAACTTTTTATTTGGGGAATATTTTCTCAACCCTTATTTTTCTTATCTACGTTGTTGGTTAAGGGCTTGTCAGTAAGCATTTCACGTTACGATCTACACCTGTTGTATTCAGCGCATGTGACAAATAATATTTGATTGAAACTAAATATGCAGTTTCAATGTTACGGTCTTTGATACAATTATATTTTTGAAACTCAGGCTGTGTGTGTTTATCTGCGTCATTCCTTGATCATTCCTTGTGGTCCTGTAGCTCAGTTGGTGGAGTATAGTGCTATTCAAACCAGGGTAGTGGATTTGATTCCTGGGACCACCCATATGTAAAGTGTTTGCACACATGACTGCAAATCCCTTTAGATAAAAGTGTCTGCTACATTGCAGATGTATCCACTGATTATACCAAACATCTGGAACACCTTCCTAATATGGAGTTGGACCTTCCCCTTTTCCCCTCTAAACCGCCTCAATTCGTCGGGGCATGGACTCTACAAGGTGTCGAAAGCATTCCACAGGGATGCTGGCCCATGTTGACTCCAATGCTTCCCACAATTGTGTCAAGTTGGCTGGGTGTCCTTTGGGTGCAGTGGGGTCTCCTCAGAGGAGGAAGGGGAGAACCATCGTCCTCAGTTATTTTCAGAAAAATTCAAATGGTAAAATATTTAAAAGTGGTCCTTTTTAGATAAAACTATACTAAATATAATCACGTCACCAAATAATTTATTAAAACATACTGTTTTGCATCCTCCTCTGGGTACATTGACTTCAATACAAAACCTAGGAGGCTCATGGTTCTCAAGCCCTTCCATAGACTTACACAGTAATTATGACAACTTCCGGAGGACGTCCTCCAACCTATCAGAGCTCTTGCAGCATGAACTGACATGATGTCCAACCAATGAAAGGATCAAAGAATGTATCTAGTACTGAAAGCATAAGCTACAGCTAGCTAGCACTGCAGTGCATAACATGTGGTGAGTAGTTGACTAAAAGAGAGAAAAATACAATAGTTGAACAGTTTTGAACAAATTATTTTATTCCAAAATGAAGGAGAAGCGAGAGAGAGATATTTTGTCATTTATTTTCCACTTTCAGTTTCACTTACTTAGCAAATGCAGCTATCTAGTTTAGTCTACTCAAACACTTGGCTCAAACAGAGCGATGCTATGTTAGCTAGCTGGCTATGACTATCCAACACAACACTGGAACTTTTCCAAGTCAAGGCAAGCTTTTGGTTTTACTAATTTATTGCCACTGGGACCCGCCAAGGTAAGTGCTAAACTGCTTACTGACTGTACACTGTAATGTTACTGCATGATTGTAGCAGGTTTACTAACGAGTTAGTTCTATTAGCTCTGTTGACTATGATGTTACTTTAGCTAATATGGTGACAACAATGTAAGCTGTGTGTTTCAGTTATGAAATGGTTTGGCTTGGAAAGGTTTTTTTGCCTGGTCACATACAGCTGATGTGTTGTGCATTGAAGTACAGAAACAAAGGGAGAAGGTGATAAGAGGAGAGCACATAGATGCAAGAAGGAATACAACGTGTCTGTAATGAAAGTGAACTGTGTTTTTGCATGATCAGGGGTGTATTCATTCCGCCGATTCTGTTGACAAACGTTTAAATGGAACAAAACGGGGATAAACATACCTGAATAAACATACCTGAATTTGTCCAGTGATATCTCTATTTCAGCTAGATGCAGGCGAGAGTGTGCAAGGCAGTATTGAATGTGTCACTGTCTGTTAACCTGTCTCCCCCCTTCATCTACACGGATTGAAGTGGATTTAACTAGTGACATCAGTAAGGGATCATAGCTTTAGCCTGGATTCACCTAGTCTTTCTAAGTCATGGAAGGAGCAGCTGTTCTTAATGTTTTGTCTACCCAGTGTATAGCACTACAGATAATCAAGTGCTATTTGCATGTGATGCATTTGTTCTGTTGTTTACAGGATGATTTGTATCTTATAGAGCGTGGCTTTAAGGGAATACTATGGTCACATGTAGATAAAAAAGAATGTGAAAAATGAACAGAGAAAATGTATATCAACACACTACCTATTCATAGAAGTATTTATTCATCATCTACATATTAATATTGAGCTTCTACGTCAGTGTACAGGAACGTATTATTTGGAAGAGAAAATGTATCAGCTTATTGTTAAATAATTATGACGTTCTTTCCAATACAAAAAGTGTTGTAACTATTGTTTCCAAACTGCGTTACCCACTCCAGTCAGCAGATGGCGATGAGCGTCTTTCAGGTGATGATTCTTCCGTGACGTATAATTGACTGGCCGGGACCCTTCTTCAGGAACAACAAGGCGCCAACTCTTCCAACCACGTCGGTAGCTTGCTAGCCAACATAAAAGTGAAAGATTGACGCTTTAGACCATGTTAATGTACATTATCTAATCTCAGTGTTTTAAACACAGTTCTGTTGACGTATTAACTGGTTAACTGTAACCTAATTTGCAAACTTGTTAAAGATTGATGCTGAGCCTAGCACTAGGCTAGTCGCTAATGCTAACTAGCTAGCTAACATCCCTGACCATGAGCTCATTAAAGTACTCATCCCCTGCTAAAGAAGAGGAGGTCTGCTGTTTGGAGAAAGAAGTTCTGGCGCTGAACATTGAAGAAGAGGATGAGGTTACAGTGAAAGAAGAGAAAGAAGCTTTTAGAATGAAAAAGGAGGAAGATGAGGCTGTTATAGTGGAAGAACATTTCAGAATGAAAAAGGAGGAAGAGGAGACTGTTATAGTGAAGGAAGAAGATGCTGTTATAGTGAAAGAACATTTCAGAATGAAAAAGGAGGAAGAGGAGACTGTTATAGTGAAGGAAGAAGATGCTGTTATAGTGAAAGAACATTTCAGAATGAAAAAGGAGGAAGAGGAGGCTGTTATAGTGATAGAAGAGAAAGAACCGTTTAGAGAGGAACAGGATGCTGTCTCAATAAAGGTGAAGGAGGAAGACGTTTTTGGAGTGAAAGAGGAAGAGACAGAATATCAGATTAACACCAGTGAGTACTGTCTTCAACAGGGACACAAACTATGCCGTTGTTGAACTAATGTGTGGTTTTAAAGTGGCATTCTACTGAAGTTCTACACTTGAATATGTTGTTCAGTGCTGTAGGAATTGTTAAAGGGTCAATCTGCCATTGGTTCATATATTTTAGGGACTTTTCAATTAGATGTATTGAATTCTCCATGTGGTCTGTATTAAAGTGCACCTCGTCTAGCATAACAGGCTTTTAAAATTCAACATTGAAGCATAATCTCTACTTAAAATATCAAAGGGACATATTCATGCCTCTTGTAAGACCCTATGATTTTATTAGACGGTTATAAGTTCACTATCTGTTTGATGTTCTCATTAACACAGGAGAGAGACATGACTATGGTGGATCCTCTGGGGAGCCTCAACAACATCCTGATGCTGATGAGGCAGAGAAGAGTCGCTCCAGATCAGAACACCAGATGGTACAGCTTGGTCTGGATGAGCAAACAGCTTTCTCTCGCTTGTGGGCTGGGTTTCTGTAAAGCACTTTATGACAACAGTGACATCAGCATCCATAATGATGTGCGTCTGTGTCCCCTCTTTATGGTTAGCAGGACAACACTTGCCCTTCCTCCCTCCCGGAGTCCCTGTATCGTGCCTCTCCCGGTAGCATCTTACTGCTGGGTATGAAGAGGTTGTCTGTGCTGCTGGTGGACTGCAGGAAAACAACAGGGCTGAGTGGAACTGTGGGAGGAGGAGAAGAGAGGAACGGATCAGATTTGACTCAAAGTAAGTGCTGTAGTTCAGTTTGAACAAATAAATAGATCTGTCCACTGGTATCTGTTACCAGGACAACCAGCAGAGTTCTGTTAGTTGACAGGAAGATAGACTGGTGGATATGGATGTAATGAATATCATAACACTGAAAAAGGATTCTGCCAATGAAAAGAGAGAAACCAATTGACCATATAAAACCTTGATGAAAGTTAGCTTTAGAGAGGAACCAATAGACCATATTGATGAAAGTTAGCTTTAGAGAGAACGTTTCAAGATGATCCAATGTAAGGTGCTTGTTTTACAAAAACTTTTCCTTAAAACATTATGGATGTTACATTGCCTGTCCCAGTCAACGCGGCTATCTTTACAAGACTGTAGAACAGGCAAACTAAACTCAAGACTTTGGTCATTAATTAACTAGTACTGAAGAAAAGCTGTGATCAGGCTGCCCACTCAAACGAAAGCTTCAAACTGTAACCAGTGCCGGCAACCTTGTTCAGGTTATCAATCAACCTACCAGGGTAGTGACAAACAGTAGAGGAATGAAATCCGCAGTGTCCAGATCCATCAGATGTAGTGATCACAATATAGGAGCCATGTCTAGGAAAACCACCGTTCCAAAGGCTGGGACTAATATTGTGTATAAGAGGTCATACATTTTTGCTATGTTGTTGATGTAAATAATATTTGTTGGTCCGTGGTGTGTAATGATGAGCAACCAGACACTGCCCTTGACACGTTTGAAACTGCTTATCCCAGTTACTAATAAGCATGCACCCATTAAGAAAATGACTGTAAAAACGGTTGAATCCACATGAATTGATGAGGAATTTAAAAAATGGTATGATGAAGAGGGAGGCAAAAGAGATGGCATATAGGTCTGGCTGAATAACTGATTGGCAAACCTATTGCAAATTGAGACATCATTTGACTAAACTGAATAAAAAGAAGAAAGTACACAATGAAACAAAGATAAAATACATGAAGAATGATAGTAAAAATCTTTGGAGCATCTTCAATGAAATTTTGCGCAAATAAAATCAACAATGACAAGTCACTGGTGTCTGACAATGTGGATGGAAAATTGAGGATAATAGCGGCCGATATTGCCATTCCTATTTGCCTTGTCTTTAATTTAAGTCTACTAGAAAGTGTGTACCCTCAGGCCTGGAGGGAAGCTAAAGTCATTCCACTACCCAAGAATAGTAAAGCTCCCTTTACTGGCGTAAATAGCCGACCAATCAGCCTGTTACCAACCCTAAAAAATGGTGTTTGACCAGATACAATGCTATTTTACATTAAACAAATATAGACTTTTAGCTTATAGGGAAGTTCATTCAACAAGCACAGCACTTACAAATGACTGTTTGGCTGAGCGAAATTGATGATAAAAATGGCTTTACACCCCCTGCTATATTGTGGATAAAGAGTTTTTCTTTGAAAATGTAACCTTTATTTAACTAGGCAAGTCAGTTAAGAACAAATTATTTTTTTCAATGATGGCCTAGGACTGCCTTGTTCAGGGGCAGAACGACAGAGTTTTACCTTGGGGATTCGATCCAGCAATCTTTCGGTTACTGGCCTACCGCTCTAACCACTAGGCTACCTGCCGCCCCAGAGCTACCTGTCTAACGGAACACAAAGAGTGTTCTTTAATGGAAGCCTGTACAACAAAATCAAGGTAGAATCAGGAATTCCCCAGGGCAGCTGTTTGGCACTCACTTTTTTCAATCTTTACCAACAACATGCCAGTGACATTTGAGTAAAGCCCGTGTGTCTATGTATGCGGATGACTCAACACTATACACGTCAGCTACTACAGCGACTGAAATGACTGCAACACTTAACATAGAGCTGCAGTTAGTTTCAGAATGGGTGGCAAGGAATACATATTTCTGATTACCTTAAGTTACATGGCCTACTACGCTAATTCTGTAGCGGTATTGTTAGAGGGGGGTAAATATGAAGATTTTGTTGGGGCGCCAGGCAGGTATTAACCCTAGTTATTAAAGTTAGTTATTACCTATTATAACATTATTATTATTATTATTATTAAATATTATTAAAACTGAAAGGATGAGAGTAGAATAGATAGAGTAGCGCTTCCAGACACATTCTAAACATGATGGAGACGTAAAGGAGGACTGTAACAGCTAATGATGAAACATTATGGAGTCTTAAAGGAGGACTGTAGCATCTAATGATGAAACATTATGGAGTCTTAATTGAAAGGATGAGAGTAGAATAGATAGAGTAGCGCTTCCAGACACATTCTAAACATGATGGAGACGTAAAGGAGGACTGTAACAGCTAATGATGAAACATTATGGAGTCTTAAAGGAGGACTGTAGCATCTAATGATGAAACATTATGGAGTCTTAAAGGAGGACTGTAGCATCTAATGATGAAACATTATGGAGTCTTAAAGGAGGACTGTAGCATCTAATGATGAAACATTATGGAGTCTTAAAGGAGGACTGTAGCATCTAATGATGAAACATTATAGAGTCTTAAAGGAGGACTGTAGCATCTAATGATGAAACATTATGGAGTCTTAAAGGAGGACTGTAGCATCTAATGATGAAACATTATGGGGTCTTAAAGGAGGACTGTAGCATCTAATGATGAAACATTATGGGGTCTTAAAGGAGGACTGTAGCATCTAATGATGAAACATTATGGAGTCTTAAAGGTGCCCCCTAGTTTCAAGAGTTAATGTGCCATAACCGGTTTTAATGTGTTTGAGCCAATCAGTTGTGTTGTGACAAGGTAGGGGGGTATACAGAAGATAGCCCTATTGGGTTAAAGACGAAGTCCATATTATGTCAAGAACAGCTCAAATATGCAAAGAGAAGCAACTGTCCATCATTACTTTAACCTTTCTGATCTCCCCATCCCGGATCCGGGATCGTGAATACAGACTCAAGCTCATTACCATAACGCAACGTTAACTATTCATGAAAATCGCAAATGAAATGAAATAAATATGCTAGCTCTCAAGCTTAGCCTTTTGTAAACAACACTGTAATCTCAGATTTTCAAAATATGCTTCTCAACCATAGGAAAACAATCATTTGTGTAAAAGTAGCTAGCTAGCGTAGCATTTAGCGTTAGCTAAATCCAGCACGCAACATTTCAACAAAAACATAAAAGCCTTCAAATAAAATCATTTACCTTTGAAGAACTTCTGATGTTTTCAATGAGGATACTCTCAGTTAGATAGCAGATGCTCAGTTTTTCCAAAAAGATTCTTTGTGTATTAGAAATAGCTCCGTTTTATACATCACATTTGGCTACCAAAAAAAAAAACGAAAATTCAGTCCTCAAAACGCGAACTTTTTCTAAATTAACTCCATAATATCGACTGAAAACATGGCAAACGTTGTTTAGAATCAATCCTCAAGGTGTTTTTCACATATCTCTTCATTGATATATCGTTCTTGGACGCATGGTTTCTCCCCTGAATCAAATGGAAAAGTACAAGCAGCTGGCAATTGCGCACCGAATTCCACGCAGGACACCAGGCGGACACTTGGAAAATGTAGTCTCTTATGGTCAATCTTCCAATGATATGCCTACAAATACGTCACAATGCTGCTAAGATCTTGGGGGAACGACAGAAAGTGTAGGCTCATTCCTTGCGCAATCACAGCCATATAAGGAGACAATGGAAAACAGAGCTTCAGAAATTCTGCTAATTTCCTGGTTGACGCATCATCTTGGTTTCGCCTGTAGAATGAGTTCTGGGGCACTTACAGACAATATCTTTGCAGATTCTGAAACTTCAGAGTGTTTTCTTTCCAAAACTGTCAAGAATATGCATAGTCGAGCATCTTTTCGTGACAAAATATCGCGCTTAAAACGGGAACGTTTTTTATCCAAAAATGAAATAGCGCCCCTAGAGATCCAAGAGGTTAACATGTGTGCCTTTTTAGAAGTTAAGTTGTGGAATTTCATTCCTTATAACCTGTTTGGGATAGGGGGCAGTATTTTCACGTCCGGATGAAAAGCGTTCCCAAAGTAAACTACCAGCTACCTGCCCAGAAGCTAGGATATGCATAGAATTGGTAGGTTTGGATAGAAAACACTCTAAAGTTTCTAAAACTGTTCAAATAATGTCTGTGCGTATAACATAACTTATTTGGCAGGTGAAACCCAGAGGACAAACCATCCAGGAGGAATTTGTTGTTGTTGAGGTGACTCTGTTTTCAAATGGTTTTCTGTGGCACTTGGTTGCAGTTCCTATTGCTTCCACTAGATGTCAACAGTCTTTAGAAATTGGTTGATGTTTTTCGTTAGAGAAATTAAGAAGTTCGATTATTCAGAACGAGGGTCCAGCCTAGTGCTCTCTAATGTTTTGATGCGCGCTCCAGGTCACGCGCTTCATGTTGTTTTTATCCGGTATTGAACACAGTTTATCCATCTTAAATTTTCTCTATTATTTACGTTTTAAAATACCTAAAGTTGGATTAGGAAAGTTGTTTCAAATGTTTGGACAGCATTTTCAGGTATCGTATTAGATGTTTTGTAGTCATGCTGGGCGAGTTGGAACCAGTGTTTTTTTTAAATCAAACGCGCCAAATAAATGGACATTTTGGAGATATAATGACGGAATTAATCGAACAAAAGGACCATTTGTGATGTTTATGGGACATATTGGAGTGCCAACAGAAGAAGCTCTTCAAAGGTAAGGCACGAATTATATCATTATTTCTGAGGTTTGTGTCGCGCCTGGCGGGTTGAAATATGATTGTCGTGGGTTGAAATATGATTGTCGTGTGTTTGTTGATGGGGTGCTGTCCTCAGATAATCGCATGGTTCGCTTTTGCCGTAAAGCCTTTTTGAAATCTGACACGGTGGCTAGATTAACAAGAAGTTAAGCTTTGCACTTGTGAATGTATGAAAGTTAAATATTTCTAATAAATAAAAAAATACTTTGCACTCGGCAATTTCACCGGATGTTGTCAACGTTCCGCTAGCGGAATCCCTAGCCATAACAGGTGTCAACGGACAAAAAATCTTAATATAAAATATTCATATTCATGAAATCACAAGTGAAATATAGTGAAACACAGCTTAGTCTTTTGTTAATCACCCTGTCATCTCAGATTTTGAAATTATGCTTTACAGCCAAAGCAAGACAAGCATTTGTGTAAGTTTATCGATAGCCTAGCATAGCATTATGTCCAGCTAGCAGCAGGGAGCTTGGTCACGAAAATCAGAAAAGCAATCAAATTAAATCGTTTACCTTTGATGAGCTTCGGATGTTTTGACCCACGAGACTCCCAGTTAGACAGCGAATGTTAATTTTGTTCCATAAAGATGATTTTTTATAGCCAAAATACCTCCGTTTTGTTGAGAAATCCACCGGAAGTTGCGGTCACGACAACGCCGAAAAAAACTCAAAATTTGATCCATAATATCGACAGAAACATGGCAAACCTTTCTTATAATCAATCCTCGAGGTGTTTTTCAAATATCTATTCGATAATATATCAATCGGGACAATTGGCTTTTCACTAGGAGCGAGAGGCACAATGGCCGCCTTTGTCTATTACGGACAAATCACTCTGAGAGCCACCACCTGACCACTGACGCAATGTTGTCGTTCAAGGTAATTTTTCTAAATAAAAGCCTGAAACTATGTCTAGTGACTGTAGACACATTAGGGAAGCCAAAAAAAAAGGAAGCTGGTTGATATCCCTCTCAATGGTAAATAGGGATGCATAGGAACGCAAAGGTTTCAAAATAAGAGTCACTTCCTGATTGGATTTTTCTCAGGCTTTCGCCTGCAATATCAGTTCTGTTATATTCACAGACAATATTGAGTGTTTTCTATCCTAAGCTGTCAATTATATGCATATTCTAGCACCTGGTCCTGAGAAATAGCCTGTTTACTTTGGAACGTTATTTTTCCATAAATTAAAATAGTGCCCCCTAGTTTCAAGAGTTAATGTGCCATAACAGGTTTTAATGTGTTTGAGCCAATCACTTGTGTTGTGACAAGGTATGGGGGTATACAGAAGATAGCCCTATTGGGTAAAAGGTGAAGTCCATATTATGTCAAGAACAGCTCAAATAAGCAAAGAGAAGCAACAGACCATCATTACTTTAAGGACCACCACAAGAATGGAAGACCCATAGTTACTTCTGATGCATAAGTTCATTAGAGTTACCAAGACTTAGAAATTGCAGCCTAAATAAATGCTTCACAAAGTTCAAGCAAGAGACACATCTCAACATCATCGGTTCAGAGGAGACTGCGTGAATCAGGCCTTCATGGTCGAATTTCTGCAAGGAAACCACTACTAAAGGACACCAATAAGAAGAAGAGACTTGCTTGGGCCAAGAAACATGAGCAATGGACATTAGACCGGTGGATATCTGTCCTTGGGTGATGGTGTGCGGGTGCTTTGCTATTGACAATGTCAGTGATTTATTTATTCAAGTCACACTTAACCAGCATGACTACCACAGCATTCTGCAGCTATATGCCATCCCATCTGGTTTGGGCTTAGTCCCACTGTCATTTGTTTTTCAACAGGACAATGACCCAACACACTTCCAGGCCGTATAAGAGCTATTTGACCAAGAAGGAGAGTGATGGAGTGCTGCATCAGATGACCTGGCCTACACAATCCCATGACCTCAACCAATCGAGATAGTTTGGGATGAGTTGGATCGCAGAGTAAAGGAAAAGCAGCCTACAAGTTCTCAGCATATGTGGGAACTCCTACAAGACTGTTGGAAAAGGATTCCAGGTGAAGCTGGTTGAGAGAAAGCAAGGGTGGCAACTTTTGAATAATAAAATATATATTTTGATTCAACACTTGTGGTTACTACATGATTCCATGTGTTTTTAATAACTTTGATGTCTTCTCTATTATTCTACTATGTAGAAAATAGTCAAAATAAAGAAAAACCCTTGAATGAGTAGGTGAGTCCAAACTTTTGACTGGTACTGTACATTAAATTCCCTGACAACAGCTCCAGTGGACATTCCTGCAGTCAGCATGCCAATTGCCCGCTCCCTCAGAGATCTGTGGCATTGTTGTGTGACCAAACTGCACATTTTCGAGTAGCCTTTTATTATCCCCAGCACAAGGTGGACCTGTGTAATAATCAAGCTATTCCATCAGCTTCTTGATATGCCACACCTGTCAGGTGGATGGATTGGCAAAGAATAAATGTTGACTAACAGGGATGTAAAAAATTCTGCAATCTTTTTTTTCAGCTCATGAAACATCCAACACTTTACATGTTGCGTTTATATTTTTTGTTTATTGTAGTTACTATCAGTTTTAGGAACATTTACCCAAATATTTCACCTTATTTTTTACTTTACCCAAAATATGACATCAGCGATAATCAAAATGTTGAAAAATTGTCAAACGAAGTAACAAATCGTCTGTCAGCATTTATAAAAGTGTACAGGCATATCCTGTTTCCATCAGCCCGGTCATTACTTTGGAAATGGTTGGATCAATATCCACCTTCATGATATGGATGAAGCCTGATTTGGAATGTCTGAGTAGTTCTATATGATGTCATAATTCACCCCTCTGATAATCAAGTGATATTTGGAATGTCTGAGTAGTTCTATATGATGTCATAATACACCCTGATAGTGATACATTTGCTCCATTGTTTCCATGTCAGTTGGTTTCCCACTCTGATGGTTTTATATCTGACAGAGGGGCTTTAAATGAATAGTATGGTGACATCTTAGTGTGTCTTGAAGTAAATAGGATTATTAATCATAAACTCCTATAGCAACAATACACTGCAGCTTTGACATCAAGAAGAGAATGGTCTGATGGGTGGTGGTGCTACTCTATAGGTAGGCTGTTCAATATGAATGTTCAAATAGTCACTTCTAGCCGGCCTCCGCCCAGTATCCTGTCCTGAACTTAGTCACTGTTACTAGCCGTCTACCACCCAGTACTCCACCCTGTATTCTAGTCAAGGCTCATCCTATATAACTACTGCTGTACACACCTTTTATATTCATATACGGTCCATAATGTCTAGACACACCATCATATACATTTTAAACAAATTGTATATATTTATATTCCAGACTCTGACATTCCTCGTTCTACCATTTCTATATTTCTAAATCCTTAAAAATGAATTGTAGGGAAAATCAGTAGGTCACACAAATGACTATTTCTAAACAAAGATAATAGACAAGTAGAATGGGAGAGGTTTCTTATACTATCTTTACTTACTCAGTGAAGAGACTCCAGGGATGGTGATGAAGGCTGTAGGAATGAAGATCAGACAGTGAAGAGACTCCAGGGGCGGTGATGAAGGCTGTAGGAATGAAGATCAGACAGTGAAGGGACTCCAGGGATGGTGATGAAGGCTGTAGGAATGAAGATCAGACAGTGAAGAGACTCCAGGGATGGTGATGAAGGCTGTAGGAATGAAGATCAGACAGTGAAGAGACTCCAGGGATGGTGATGAAGGCTGTAGGAATGAAGATCAGACAGTGAGAGACTCCAGGGGCGGTGATGAAGGCTGTAGGAATGAAGATCAGTCCAGCAATACTGGTCCTGTGGTCAGGTGGGGGAGTGGTCGATCCAGACAATGATTGTGAGGAAGCATGCGGGGAACAGGCTCCTTTCTACTACCATTCTGGGGTCTGGATACATGCCAACAAAGACTACAACTGCTTCAAACAATGGGAGAGGCTACCATTGACCATCACACTTTCTTTCATAACCAGGAAGCCCATGTTGAGCCAGCAGTGTTACCACTATGGAAGAGGGAGCAGGCAGCCGTCATCCAGTCTCTCAGAAAACCATGTTGAGCCATCAGTGTTGTCACTATGGAAGAGGGAGCAGGAAGCCGTCATCCAGTCTCTCAGAAAAACCATGTTGAGCCATCAGTGTTCTCACTATGGAAGAGGGAGCAGGCAGCCGTCATCCAGTCTCTCAGAAAACCATGTTGAGCCATCAGTGTTCTCACTATGGAAGAGGGAGCAGGAAGCCGTCATCCAGGGACAAGGACAAAGGTGCAGCACTGGTGTTAGTAGCTGATGACAGAAGTGACAGCCTGGACACACAGCAAAGTTTGACGCCATCAGTGTTGTTGAGCAGAGAATCAACCAGAGAATCAACCAGATTGATTCACAGTCAGTGTTGTTGAGTCAGAGAATCAACCAGAGAATCAACCAGATTGATTCACAGTCAGTGTTGTTGAGCAGAGAGTGCTTTGTTGAAGCACTATTGGCAGTGATTATAGCCTCAAGCCGCCTTGGGGTATAACACTACAATCTTGGCACCCCTGTATTTGTGGTGTTTTCTCCCATTCTTCTCTGCAGATCCTCTCAAGATCTGTCAGGTTGGATGGAGAGCGTCAATGCGCAGCTATTTTCAGGATTTCTTCAGAGTTGTTTGATCAGATTCAAATCCGGGCTCTGGCTGGGCCACTCAAGGACATTCAGAGACTTGTCCCAAAGCCACTTCTATGTTGTCTTTGCTGTGTGCTCAGGGTCGTTGTCCTGTGGAAAGGTGAACCTTTGCCCCAGTCTGAGGTCCTGAGTGCTCTTGAGCAGGTTTTCATCAATTATCTCTCTGTACTTTGCTCCGTACATCTTTCCCTCGATCCTGACTAGTCTCCCAGTCCCTGCCACTGAAAAATATCCCCAATAACACCATGATATTGCCACCACCACGATTCACCGTAGGGATGGTGCCAGGTTTCCTCCAGACCTGACGCTTGGCATTCAGGCCAAAGAGTTCAATCTTGGTTTCATCAGATCAGAGAATCTTGTTTCTCATGGTCTGAGAGTCCTTTAGGTGCCTTTTGGCAAACTCCAAACAGACTTTCTGTCTGGCCACTCTACCAAAAAGGCCAAATTGGTGGAGTGCTGCAGAGATGGTTGTCCTTCTGGAAGGTTCTCCCATCTCCACAGAGGAACTCTTGAGCTCTGTCAGAGTGACCATCGGGTTCTCAGTAACGTCCCTGACCAAGGCCCTTCTCCCCTAATTGTTCAGTTTGGCTGGGCGGCCAGCACTAGGAAGTCTTGGTGGTTCCAAACTTCCAAACTTTCCATTTAAGAATGATGGCGGCCACTGTGTTCTTTAGGACCTTCAATGCTGCAGAAATGCGTTGGTCCACTTCCCCAGATCCGTGACACAATCCTGTCTCAGAAGGATTATATCACAACAAATAAAGGCTACTTAAAGTTCATGAGACACGCATCTCCTCGTAGAATTGTCTCATGTTTACAAAATAGAATTGTGCTTTTGGTCATTAAGCCTCATTAAATCAAACTGTATGAAGCTGTATGTATTTTATTTCAACACCTGCTCCTGATATGTACCTCTGTACTGGTACCTCCTGTATATAGCCTCCACATTGACTTTGTACTGGTACCTCCTGTATACAGCCTCCACATTGTCTCTGTACTGGTACCCCCTGTACATAGCCTCCACATTGACTCTGTACTGGTACCCCCTGTATATAGCCTCCACATTGACTCTGTACTGGTACCCCCTGTATATAGCCTCCACATTGACTCTGTACTGGTACCCCCTGTACATAGCCTCCACATTGACTCTGTACTGGTACCTCCTGTATATAGCCTCCACATTGACTCTGTACTGGTACCCTCTGTATATAGCCTCCACATTGACTCTGTACTGGTACCATCCTGTATATAGCCTCCACATTGACTCTGTACTGGTACCCCCTGTATATAGCCTCCACATTGACTCTGTAACTGGTACCTTCCTGTATATAGCCTCCACATTGACTCTGTACTGGTACCACCCTGTATATAGTCTCCACATTGACCTCTGTACTGGTACCATCCTGTATATAGCCTCCACATTGACTCTGTACTGGTACCCCTGTATGATAGCCTCCACATTGACTCTGTATGGTACCCCCTGTATACAGCCTCCACATAGTTTCTTAACACTTATTTTTCTTATCTACGTTGTTGGTTAAGGGCTTGTCAGTAAGCATTTCACGTTAAGATCTACACCTGTTGTATTCTAAATATGCAGTTTCAATGTT